>NC_030823.1:63935394-64240863 GCF_001704415.2 Capra hircus | reverse complement strand
AACACAGTGATCTGCAAGTTTGGCTGCACTGGGAAAAACTACACATCCTGTTAACAGTCCAGCTAGGCGGGAACTTTTACATTGTTTTATGTCACACATGCAGAATACTTTAAATGCCCTTGGACTTTGGGAACTCAGTGCAAATTAAAGCTGGTAGGTCTCAGTTTGTTTATGACTCCAATGTCAATCAACTTTACAGGGAAAAATATAATTTTCCAGCGGAAGGCAATAAAGCCAGACTAAAAACTGACAGCAGCGGAGAGGAAACTAGAATGAGAGTAATGATCTTATCGGGGAACAACCAGAGTTCAGAAAAGAAGCGCATGGTGAGGTCTAGAGAACTGGGGCTCTAGACACAGCCAGATCTTCAAAAATCAGACTCTGCCATTTAGTGTCCATAAATTTTGCACACGAAAATTCTCAGAGCCTCAGTAACTTTCTCTACAAAATGATGGTAACAGAATGTCTTGCATAAAGTACTAGTAGCTCATGAAATGAGATTAAATACGATGATGCAAGCATCTGAAACGTGGTAGATTTTTAATCATTCTTAGATATTATTATTACTTATCTTCATGATATGAGTTAGTTATTACTATGATTACATTTTTAAGGATTATAGTAGTACGTATCTACACTTCTGAAAAGTAACTAAGTCAACCTCAAAGATTTGGTCTTTTTTTTTCACATACTGTACCATACAATTTACTCATTTAAAGTACGCAACTCAGTGATTTTAAGTTATTTTCACAGATATGTGCAACCATCCCCATAGCTCAGTTGTGTCCGACTCTTTGCGACCCCGTGGACTATAGCTCACCAGGCTCCTCCATCCATGGGATTCTCCAGGCAAGAATACTGGAGTGGATTGCCATTTCCTTCTCCAGGGGATGGTTCGACCCAGGGATCGAACCCAGGTCTCCCGCATTGCAGGCAGACACTTTAACCTCTGAGCCACCAGGGAAGCCCAGAACATTTTCTATCATCTCCAAATAAACCTCTGTACTCATTAGCACTTACTCCTTATTTTCCCCTAAATCTTCCTGACCCTTGGCAACCACTAATCTATCCTCCATCTCTGTGGATTTGCCTGTTCTGGACATTTTATTCACATGAAATCTTCCAACATGCAGCCTCAAAGACTTGTTCAGAAACACTTTTTGTTGGGATGCTTTGGGGTATTTTGGAGCAAGGAAGCCATCTCTAAAGACGGTCTAGTCTCTCTCTTTTACATCAGTAGCAACCACTGTCTAGAGAGATCAGAGGATGTGGTGGATGTCATACTGTAAGAGGCAGAATTAAAAACCTATCATTGTTGAAGTTTGACAGAAAACAACAAAGTTCTGTAAAGCAATTATCCTTCAATAAATTTAAAAAAAAAGGGGAAACCCGCCCCCCCCCAAACCCTATCCTTTAATTCAGGGCTTCCCCCTCTGCTGTAGAACCTTCACAAGTGGCAGAGTTATAAAAGCAGCTGAATGTTTAAACCGCATCTTCTACTTCTGGAAGTAGGTGAAACATGGGGAAGGTGACTTGCTCTGTCCTGAGATGGTTGAATGAGTGATGATGCCAGCACCTAGAGTGTCAGCTAGGTGCCAGGTATGTTGTTGTTCAGTTGCCCATTCGTGTCCGACTCCTTGCGACCCCATGGACTGCAGCATGCTAGGCCTCCCTGTCCTTCACCATCTCCTAAAGCTTGCCCAAATTCATGTTCATTGTATTGGTAATGCCATCCAGCCATCTCATCCTCTGATGCCCTCTTCTCCTTCTGCCTCTAGTCTTTCCCAGCCTTAGGGACTTTTCCATTGAGTTGGCTGTTCGAATTAGATGACCAAAATACTGGAGCTTCAGCATCAGTCCCTCCAATGAGTATTCAGGATCGACTTCCCTTAAGCTTGACTGGTTTGATCTATATCTGAGGACGAATCTAGGGGTATGTTTGGAATATACTAGCATTGAATTGGGCTTCCCTGATAGCTCAGTTGGTAAAGAATCTACCTGCAATGCAGGAGACCCAACGAATGGATCCCAAACTTTAACAAACATACCTAAGAGGCCTGAAGAGCAGGAGCAAATGATCTGGTTCATGTGCACCCCGCTAAGATACAGCCTCAGGGGACCACAGTCTAGGATCCCTGGCTGTCTGTCCTAATGAAGCGTGGGACACTAGGCAGCCGGCTGGAAGCTCCGCGTACACAGGATGGGTGTGTGGACTGCGGGCTTCAGGGATGCAACAGGGCTTTTCAGTTCAATGACTTTCAAGGGCAGCATACTTGGATCTATTTACTTGGGCTGGTAGGGATCCCAGAGAAAGGCACATGTCATCTCATCGTGGAGAGTCCAATCCTCCTTGCCAGCACTCTGGGAGCCAGACAGGGAAAAGCAACAATGCCAAGGACCTTGGCATTCAGGATGCAGACTTCCACTTAAAAGCCCTGAGTTCATCTTGGCATGCTAGCCCTCAATAATGCCCAGCTGGAAAGAGCGTAGAAGGAGGCCCAAAAGTCTGATTTTCACACAGACTTGCAATGACTCCTCTTATTTTCAGCTCTGCTTTTCCCTCCATTTCCAGAGACATCTGTGCTAGCAATTCCTGTTGCTCATTCTGCAGTGTGACTGACTTTCTTGGGTTTGCTAAGTCAATTTCCGCTATCTCTTTTCTGTTCTTAGTCATAGAGGATTATTATTATTGCTCTGCAGAGTCTTTAACTGTTTTTTTTTTAAATCAGTGTTTCAGAAGAAATAAAAGGTAACAGCTATGATCCGCCTGTCCTACCCAGTCTAATCTAAGCATCTTGCATACATTGTCTAATTAGACAATGCTATGCAGTGGTTGTTATTATTATTCCCATTCAGAGGTGACAAAATGAGTTTCAGCAAGTTGCCCAAGGTCTCTCAGAGGATTTGAACTCAGGAATTTCTGATGTCAGATCCCAAACTACAGATCATGACCACATCCAAGCATTCACTGTGAAATAATGATAACAATGACCACTGATCATCACTGAGCTTTCATTATGTGTTACATTTCCAAGATGCTTGCATTAACTGTGACAGCTCCCTGACACAGGTACTGTAACTATTAACCTGTTTTACAGAAAAGAAAAGTGAATCACAGGGCGGTTAAGAGCCTGCCCAAGATCACAAAGCTCACAGAGTCTGGCTTCAGAGGCTGTGTTCTTAACACGTACCAAAAGCAGTTAAACATACTATGTCCACCTTGTGGACTTCCACAGTCACCCAGCTGCGCTCTTCCTCTTTCCTAGATGACTTACTCCAAAAGAAAACAAAAATCCCTTTAAACTAGCCAACTAAAGCACAGACAATGAATAGAAGACAGCCACAGTTAGAGGAAAATCATTTCAAAAACATTTGCACAAGAAATTATTCCACCTGTATAACCTATGTGCTTGTTTGTGCTTAGTTACTCAGTCGTGCCTTAGTTACTCAGTTGCGACCCCGTGGACTGTAGCCCACCAGTCTTCTCTGTCCATGGGATGATTTTTATAGGCAAGAATACTGGAGTGGGTTGCCCTTTCCTCCTCCAGGGGATCTTCCTGATCCAGGGATCAAACCTGAGTATCTAGCGTCTCCTGCATTGCAGGAGGATTCTTTACCCAGTGAGCCATCAGGAAAGTCCACTAGATTACTCTACCCCCTGTTGTTTATAGTTACCTTCAGACATTCAAGTCAACAATAATGTGAAGAATGTGCAACTATAACTAGACATGTGAAAAACATATACTTTTTAGACAGGAAATGAGAACTAGAATTTGCTTCCTAGTCTGAAAGCCTAAAGTTACGTATGCTAGGGGGTGCTATTGAACAATTTTAGGGTTTGCTTCCTTTTGGTGTTAGATTTGCATGTGGCAGTGCCATGGGCTTGTAGTTTTCAATTAAAGTCTGTTTAACCTCAGTCTGGTAACTGTTAACCAACACAATATTTCACTGCAGAAGAAATTGAAGAATAAGTTATATTCATTATAGGTACAGTTAGTTCTTACTCATGACAGAAGCATTAATCACCCATTATTTTCTTTTCCACTTGCATGTCCCAGAACTCAGTTAAAAGATAATGAGATGTAGGTGTTAGACCCAAAGAAGGTGGAAATGTCTCTGGAGCATTATTGATGGTATAAAGGCTTGTGTCCTGGGGTAGTGAATGGAAACTGTGAGCTAAAGGAAGCACAGAATCAAATTAGTGGAACCCAAACATTAGCAATCAGGAAATCTTAGTTCTAACTCCCCTGCTCCACAATTAAGCTAAATTAGCTAAATACTTGTTAAATAAATCATGATGCAGGAAATACATAAGATTAGGATGGTGAGAAAGCACAGCAGTGCTTATGCTGAACTGACACAATTTTGGCCACATGAGCTCAGTCCAAAATAGAAAGTGTGATATAGTTAAAACACATGAAAGGCCAAACAACATGCAGAACCACCCCCAGAGGCCACCCAATCAGGAATTAAGCATTTGTATAAACAGACATCCTTCTCTGAACTTCTAATAGTAGGTCTAAAACATTATTTATTCTGACACTGTTCCTAGTTCTACATAAAACAATTTTAGTAGTGGATGTTTAATTTTTTTGAATGAATAAAAATTATCTTTTAACCTCAGCAGTTACAATTTTGTGGCATTTTCATATTTGCTTTTTAAAAGGAAATGAAGAAAAGTCATCTGTGTATGCCAAAAGCTACAATGTGATGAATGACAGTTTAACCCGTTTATGGCCACGTGACCTTGATTATTCTCTTATTGCTTCAGCGACTGCTCTCCCACATGGACTTGTGCTGATATGTTATGCAGCTGCTAGTGCAGTGCTGGGCAAACACTTGCTGCTGGACCAACTGAATGGACAGCAATGTGCGCTAGCTCCTACGGAGCTTATCCGGGTTGATGGGACCATTCCTAGAGTTCGGGGAGAGCCATTAGTCTATCATTGCTGTTTAAAGGTGGCAGTGAACAGCCTAACACCACTCTGCTAAAAGAACCATTTATTTACCTTCTTGGAAATGACTAAGTCAAATATAACTCTTCTCCTTTCAGTTCGCAAGTCCAAGGAAACGACTGCTCACCATCAGAACACGTGACAGCTTCTAAGGACTGAGGTCAAGGGGTTTTTCCTGCTAAAACCACGTGACATACTCCGTGTACTAGTTTCCTAAAAACTGTTTAGGGTGTGCTTGGGAATAGCGTGCAGCAACATACACAACGAACACATAGGTCCTTTTTCAGCTGGCAACTCTGAAGCTACTATTCTGAGATACAGACTGAAAAAAGAAAACTCTAAAAGCCTTGCAGTGGGTGAAAACTGATTCTAAGATGATTCTTTTAAAAAAGAAACTGGGTGAAAATTCCCAAAATGTATTATCTAAAAACATCCTAAAAATATATCTATTAATTGGCAACGTCAGATTTTTGGAACCCAAAGTTACTTTTCAGGGAGCAATTTCAAGGATTTAGGAGAGCACACACTTTGAATATGAGATTGGAGCTGAGGCAAGTAATCAGCTTATGTCCTGTAACTAACACATCTGTTGATTCCAACATGCCAAACTGTGGTTTCATCCTGTCACTGAATGCATGCTGTTACCTGGGTTATATTACCTGATTTTGTCAGGCCAAGGGCCTCTAGCCCTGCTCAAGGTAGTCTGCCAAGGTTTACCAGATGTCTGCACCCCCAATACCTGCTGCCATGGAAATTGGGGGGCACACTTGTGTATCTCTGAGGATGGCAGTGGGTTGGGTGAGGGAACCAGCTCTGAATTTCATGAAAATGCCTTCGTGTTCTGCACTGGTAAATTCTCCTTGGACTAGGCAAACCCACTGCCCTGCAATTTATTCTAAATATGGTAAATGCTCTTGTCAAGATTATCTCCACTAAAACTGAATTAGTCCACAAAGGCTGGAAATGATCTCTACTTAAAAGATTTCTCATAGAGAACACAAATAGCATTGCAAACAAGCGATGTTTAACAAAATTAAGAAAATAATCGCTTTTCAAAAGGCCCTTAAGCACATCACTGGGCATCGTTTACATATAGACAACTAAAGCACTAAAAAATAAGTCCCATCTAGTCATTAAACCAATGGCACCCCATTCCAGTACTCTTGCCTGGAAAATTCTATGGATGGAGGAGCCTGGTAGGCTGCAGTCCATGGGGTCACTAAGGGTCGGACACGACTGAGAGACTTCACTTTCACTTTTCACTTTCATGCATTGGAGAAGGAAATGGCAACCCACTCCAGTGTTCTTGCCTGGAGAATCCCAGGGATGGGGGAGCCTGGTGGGCTGCTGTCTATGGGGTTGCACAGAGTTGGACACAACTGAAGCGACTTAGCAGTAGCAATCATTAAACCAGCAAAGTAAAAACTGCTATTAGTCACCATCTCTTTAATCTGTAATCAAAGATCATTCAAGGTAAAGAGAAGAATTAATATCATGGAGGTCTCTGCCAGGAACTGGCTCCTTTCAGAGGTGGTGAGCCAGGGATCATCCTGTTTATAGTTGAGGATTCTGGAGAGTCTGCCCCTGGGGGTCATGACTTGCTGGTCTGGGATATCTGGAGTTGATGGGGGAGGAGACTTGGCAGGGGTGGAAAAGAGGCTGGTAGCCCCAGCTCTGAGTGTGTGTGTTAGTTGCTCAGTCGTGTCCAACTCTTTGCAACCCCATCGACTGTAGTCTACTAGGCTCTTCTGTCCATGGGATTCCCCAGGCAAGAATACTGGAGTGGGTTGTGATGTCCTTCTCCAGGAGATCTTCCCAATCCAGGGATCGAACCCAGGTCTCCTGCATTGCAGGCAGATTCTTTACTGTCTGAGCCACCAGGGAAGCCTGGTAGCCTCAGTTAGGAGCTCCTTTACTGCAAAAAAGACACCTAACAAAGACTCTTGCAGCTTGAGTCTCCATGAAAAGGGTTTACTATAATACTTGAAAGGAAAAAAGCCTATAAGTTGCCTTTTCTTTGGCTCAGATGAACCAGTATAGTTTTGCTAGCATTGAAGAGAAACATTACTAGAAATTCTGAGTTTATACACATCAGAGAACCTTATACATTCTAGTAGGTTAATGTAAAAGGCTTTTCATTTCTAGGTTTGCAAATATCTATCACACCTTTTCTTTGGTGCTTCTATTAGAAGCTCCAAACCTGAATTACTCTTCAGTTTCATCTTTACTCCCCTTTGAGTAAAATAACCCAATATCTATTAGGCACTCATGTGACAAGCACAGTGCTATACTGTCTCCTAAGGCAAGGCAAACAGAACCTTCTCTTTTGGCCTCTTCAGCCAAGCAGGACATGTGATTAATCATGATTGTTTAATGCATGTCTACTCTGTATCGGGCGACTTACATGAATTCTCACTAACCCTTCAAATCACTTGGCATTTTACTGACTGCCTGCAACAGCAAGTACATACAGGAGACTCCTTATCCAAATGTTACACAGAAGGAAATTGAAGCTCAGAATGTATTAAGCAGGTTCACAAAGCTAGGTGCTGGCAGAGTCTGAAGTCGGACCAGTCAGCCTGAATCTCATCTGTCCTCTCTCTGCTACTCCTGGGTTCCAGCTACAGAGGTGGCATTACCCAGGAGCAGCGAGCCCCCACTTAGCTCTTGCCAGGCACTGTCCACCATTTTTATGTATATCAGGGGCTTCTCTGATGGCTCAGCAGGTAAAGAAACTTCCTGCAATGCAGGAGATGTAAGTTTGATCCTTGGGTCAGGAAGATCCCTGGAGGAGGGCATGGCAACCCATGCCAGTATTCTTGTCTGAAAAATCCCACGGACTGAGAAGGCTTTTGGGCTACAGTCCACGGGGTCACAAAGAGTCATACACGATTGAGCACAAGCGCTGTTAGGTGTATTAACTGATCTGACACTCTCAACAACTCCATGAGGAAGTACTGCTCTTATCACAGTCACCGTTTCACATGAAGAAACAAGGGAGCATAAGAGTCTGACCTCTGCTCACAGAAAGCATCTGCCAACCCAACAACCGGGGGCCAGGGGCGGGGGGCGGTGGCTGCCGAGGACACTGAGCTGGAGGCACTGCAAAGACATCCCTGTACTGGAGTAGATGGTTGCCCTTGACCTCAGACCTTCTTCTAGCTAGAAATTCCTAGATGTTTGTTTATAACCTAATGGTTTATGTATATTTTGACTTTGGAATTCCTGGCACAGAAAATGGATGTTAAAAAAAAGAAATTCTAGCAATTATCCCAGGAAATAAAGGAAAAACACACACACACACACACACACACACACACACACACAATTTGTCACCTTGCCAAGATTCAGAGAGCCCGAGTGAAATAAGCAGTCATCACTCATAAGTCAGGGCCACAGAAGTCAACTACAAATGACCTTTAAAGAGTGTATGTCCAGTGATACAGGTGCTGGAAGCTTCTTATTAGTGAGTGTTGGGGAAGATGTGAAAAGTGGAAGCTGAAGAGGAAAGCAGAAAGCTCAGGAAAAACAGTAACTAACTTTCCACTTTAATGGCTGCTCATGAATTAGTGCAAAGGGAAGGAAGAAGAGACAGAAACTGCAGCCAGTGGCCCTAAACTCTGCATTCTGAAAACCAAGCAGGTAAAGCAGGACACATGTTAGACTTTGTATATAGACTTGCGCCTGAATTCAGTTAACACACAGGGGCTTAGCCTGATATCCTTTAGGACAACTGCATGCTGGTGAAGTCCCACCAGAATCCCCACTTCACGAGTGAATGGCTGTGCCCAGATCACAGTGGGGTTATTGAACACATAAGGGTCCATCAGCTACAGTCTGGGGTAGTACTGCCAAGCTACTGGTGGTGATTTTTTACCGTTGAAACAAAATTACTTAACAAGAATCCAAATTAATGTATGATCAAAGAGCACCTTAATGATGTGTAATCAAAGAGAACCAGAATGAATCTAAATACTTCCTAAATGGAAATTAAAACTGCATGGGAATGATGTTGTCAATGGGGCATCTCAGGCTAACTCAATACTAAAAGAACAATGTTGGATCAGTTCATGACCCCCACACTGGTATTCTTGAGAATCAGGAGGCCAAGGCATATACAGTTAAGAATTCCAATTGGATAGTGCAAAAATAAAACCAGTCAATCCTAAAGGAAATCAACCCTGAATATTCATTGGAAGAATTGACGCTGAAGCTGAAGTTCCAATACTTTGGCCACCTGATGAGAAGAGCTGACTCACTGGAAAAGACCCTGATGCTGGGAAAGATTGACGGGCAAAAGGAGAAGTGGGGTGGCAGAGGATGAGATGGTTGGATGGCATCTCTGACTCAATGGACACGAGTTTGAGCAAACTCCGGGAGACAGGGAAGCCTGGCATGCTGCAGTCCGTGGGGTTGCAAAGAGTGAACACGACTGAGCGACTGAACAACAAGGTGCAAAGACAGGAGCAGAGGGCAGGTCATGTGCACGCAAAAAAGAAAAAAAAGATCAGTGACAATTCATAAATAGAACATCTGCCAATGAAGAAAAACTCTTTACTGTTTGAAGCAAGAGAAAAGCCGATAGAACAAAAACGAGCATTTTCGGGAACAGAGTGGGAGGGGAGATGACATAAAGGTTACAAGTCTTGTGATGCTCGGGCCACTTTTATCACAGTGACTCAGTTGGACAAAAAATAGAAATGGATTTCCTAAGCCAAGACAGTCCTCCATTCATCTTCTCCTCTCTAATATTACAGCCAGCCTTCTTAACAGGAAGGACCATGTTTTGCAAAGCGTGGAGTATGGCTTTCCCCCCCAGGAAAGGGTGACCGTGCCCTATCACTAAGCAGACATCACTTGCCCAGGATTTCTAAGGCGGGTTCTGTTTTCCCTTCCTTCCTCTACAACACACTAAATTGTTTCAAAATAAAACATACTAGCTTTTTCTGGTTAAAAACATGAAGCAAAGCAAGTGAAAGGGTTAGTCGCTCAGTCGTGTCTGATACTTTGCAACCCCATGGACTGTAGCCTGAGAGGTTTCTCTGTCCATGGAATTCTCCAGGCAAGAATACTGGAGTGGGTTGCCATTTCCTTTTCCTTGGGACCTTTCCAGCCCAGGGACTGAACCTGGGTCTCCTGCATCGCAGGCAGGTTCTCTACTAGCTGAGCCACCGGGGAAGCCCAGGAACATTATATGAGTACACAGCCTGAAAAAGTAGTGAGCAGCGGTCACAGCGGTAGTGATGATGGAAGTTCCTTCCTGCTTGTTATTTTTTAAATAAATCAATAGGGGGCGGCCCCCCAATTACCTTTCTTTTGGTTGGCCTGACCTCTGGCAGAAGCCCCTTGCCCCTCTTCTCTGCCCAGATCCATGAGAGGCATGGGCCTTCTTAGGACAAGGCCTCTGTTACCAGCAGAGGCTCTGTGACTGCTCTGAAAGCCAGAACGGGTTTCTGGATGTGCTTTGTTAAGTTGCATGAAGCGTGCACGGAACAAGGCCCTGCATGTCAACAGGCACTGCACATTACTTTTCTCAGGCTGCCCTACCCCACAGCTTACCCAGCTCTCATCTGCCTTGGTTTATTTGTCCAAGAAGCCAAATAAAACTCTGTCAGAATATAGACTGCGGTGGTGAACACTGTGAATTCTCTTCTGAGTGTGTGTGGTGTGTGTAAGTGTGAGTGGTGTTAGTAAGTGTGTGATCACGTGTATGTGTCTGTGTGGAGTGAGCCATTACTAATTAGGATACCATTTCTTACATATCTTTCTAGCACACAGTCCACCACAAAGCAGAAAGGAAACAGCCAAGCTTTATCTCCAGCTAGCAGCCATCCCAGCCTGGGGCTAAAGTGAGTTCACCTCAGGGGTCCATGGTATCCAGATGGCCTGGAGGGCCAGCAGGGTGCTCCCTGTCTGCAGGAGGTACCAGGTTGCCCGCAGGGAACTTATTCTTCCCGGAGGAAGCATTGTTAGCTAATGCTTCAGTGCTGACATGGAGCTGTGATGCATTTTTTCTCACGTAGAACTTCTGATTTACCCAAGCCTCCCCCCCCACCTTACAATCATCTCTCCCCTCAGTCCAATCCCTGCTCTAGAGGTAAAAATAGAAAGGAGGGTTTTCCCCAAAACCTGAGAAGAATGTGCGAGCGCAAGGTAGCCCTGGCCCAGAAAGCTAACAGGTGTGTCTGCGTGGGGGCGGAAGAGTCTGTGTGTTCATCCCACATCGGCAGAGAGGACTCGGAGATGTGGAGCGCAGTTCCATGAAACGGTGGCCTCCGGTGAGGATTCTTCCACAACAGAAACGAGCAGTCTCTGGCCATGGACGTCAGTGCCCTCCGCTTGGGCTCGGAGGGGCTATGCACGTGGAGGCATCAGCAGCAGCAGTTCATGGGGGCTCTGCCTGGCACCAGGGACTTTCTGGGTGTAGCTACAGTGGCAAGTACCACAGGAAGTCAGAGCAGGGTGAGGGGTCAGGGGAATGTGCCACTTGGTAGGTTTGGGACAAGTCATGCAGCAGGTATCTCCTGGGAAGCCTAGGAACAGCTTAGGAACCTCAAAAATGGGGGGGGGGTGTGGTCTCTGCTCTCACGTAGCAGAGAGAGGTAGAGAAACTTATTCACCTATCAGTTCATTCATTCTGCATAAATGGAACTAAAGAGAAGTCCTGAGGAGGGAAAAAAAATAGACAAAAAACCATGTGGCCTAATAGAGCTTTTGAGAGTCCCTTGGACAGCAATGAGATCAAACCAGTCAATCCTAAAGGAAATCAACTCTGAATATTAATTGGAAGGACTGATGCCGAAATTGAAGCTCCAATACTTTGGTTACCTGATGCGAAGAACTGACTCATTGGAAAAGACCCTGATGCTGGGAAAGACTGAGGGCAGGAGGAGAAGGGGGTGACAGGGGATGAGATGGTTGGATGGCATCATTGACACAATGGACATGAGCTTGAGCAACCTCTGGGAGACAGTGAAGGACAGGAAAGCCTGGCGTGCTGCAGTCCATGGGGTCACAAAGAGTTGGATACAACTGAGTGACTGAACAACAGCAATAGAAAACTTTCATTGTAAAGCAAAGAGCAATAAAAATGAGCAAACACATAGATAATATCAAGTCAGGTAGTGAGAAGTACTAAGAAGACAATTTTAATACAACTGGATAATAGGGAGTGGGGGCCAGTGGAAAAGACTACTCTATAGCTAGAGGTCCAGGTCTCCAGAATTTAAAAAATGTTTATGTTGTTAGACACACATGCCTAACTATGTTTTTGAAATTTATAGTAAACAATAAAAAAGTTTCTTTTTGTTTCCATGTCCAACCATTACAATTTAAAAAATCTTATTATAGGCCAATTTAAGTTATAAGGAATCTTTAAGGGACTGTTCGTAGTTTTTTACTGTCCTTAGATTTTATTTTGTAAGCTGATACAAAGGAAGTAGATCATAAAGTTTACAAATCTTTGCTGTACACAGACTTCCTTAAGATGATGTGTTTTATCCATTGAATGAGTGAATAAATGAATGAATGAATGAGGCATGATAGCTTGGTTAAGCAGACAGATTTAAAGCCATCACTTATTAACTTGACTTTGAAGCTGCTATTTCTGTAAAATGAGAGTAAAAACCATAGTATAGACTTGTGAGGATAAGACAGTGACTTCAGAGTGTGTAGTACAGAGCTAGGCAAAGAGTAAACTGCCATTGAGATTTTTTGATTTAAGGATAAACAGCGAGATGTAATTTTTGTGAATTCTGAGCTAGACATTTAAATAAAATGGCTTCCCAGGTAGCACAGTTGCTAAAGAGTCTGCCTGCCAATGAAGGAGATGAAAGAAATGCAGGTTCAATCCTTGGATCGGGAAGATCCCTTAGAGTAGAAAACATCAACCCACTCCGGTATTCTTGCCTGGAAAATTCCCTGGATAGAGAAGCCTGGTGGGCAACAGTGCAAGGGTCACAAAGAGTTGGACATGACTGAGCACGCACACACCCCAAAAGACAGATGGTGAAAAAACTACTGAGTCTAGGATCATTGGTAGAAATCCAGCAGAGAGTCTCAAGAAAAAGATGGACTTAGTTTATTTCTCCTGGATTTATTAATAGAGTTTAAATCTGTGTTTTTCCCAGTCTAAAATAATAAAACACATCTTCATTCATCCTGGTACCTGTACAAAGTGACAACCAGCCTGCATGGAGAATCAAGGAGATGCACACAGTAGGGTTTAAGTCCTCTGCACATGTACAGACAGAGATTTGAGATCTGATGGTGCAGTGGACGACTACTAAGTACCATGATGAACAGCAGGTATGGACCAAGATCCTTAGAGATGGATTTCTGAATTTAATCCTTTTAAGACAATATTTAGAAATATATGGAAACAGCTCTCCTGGACAAGAGAGCTCTCCTGGACCTTCTCTAGGTCATATGATAAAAATGTCTATTTTACTTCAATACAGATGTCAAATATGTAACTGCTGTTGTTTTTCTGATAAGTACAGTAATATTTTCATGGTAGAAAATAAATATATTGTCCTACCAAGTGCCATTAACAGTTTAGAATATTTTATGTTAGTTTTACACGTCTTTGTTTCATTTTTTTCTCTCTCTCTGCTGTTTACTTACAAAACTGGAATTATGTACATAAATATTCTTGGAACAAATGATTTTTAATGGCTTACACTATTTCATTTATTTCATCTATGGATAAACAATTAAGTAACAATTAGGTAATATCAGAGATTTAGGTTATTTTCAGATTTCTACCATTACATATAATGCTACAAAGCTATCTTTATACATATCTTTAACTGCTTTCTTCTTAGAAAAATTACTTGATCAATATGAACATGAGCATCTATCTTCATGGCTCAAAATATTTTCATCCAGAAAGGTAACAATTTGAACGTCAACAGAAGGATATGAATGTCTAACCCATTCTACCCTTGCCAGAAAGGACAGTATGATTTTAAAAACGCAAAAAAAAAAAAAAAAAAAGTCAGTTTCTTAGACCAAAAAATGTATCTTATTGTTTTCTCAAATTTGTCCCTGCTTTTGCTACTAATAAGGTTAATCTTCTTTTTCTATATATAGTATTTTCTTTTTCTGCAAACTGTCTATTCATGTCCTCTGTCCATTTGAAAAACTGGGTTGTTCGGGATACTCTTACTTTCTGACAAACCCTTTTCTATGTTAAGGATATTAAATCTTTTGGAGTAATATTTGTTGCAATTTTTTTAAACTGGGTGGTATTTATCTTTTAAATGTTTACTGTCTTTTTGTTCTAAGGAGTTTCAAATTTGCATATATTAGTCATGAATCATGCCTGCCCTGCCCTTTTCTGTCCAACTCATATCCTCTTCTCAGAGAACTTGCTCCTGTACAGAGAAATCGGCCTTCCTGGTGGTGCGGTAAAGAATCCGCCTGCAACGCAGGAGATGCGGAGATGCAGGTTCGATCCCTGGGTAGGGAAGTTCCCTTGTAGAAGAAAATGGCAACCTGCTCTAGTATCCTTGCCTGGAGAATTCCCTGGACTAAGGAGCCTGGCGGGCTATAGCCCATGGGGTTGCAAAGAGTTGGACAGGACTTATCAACTAAACACAAAAAAATAAGAGAAGGCAGTGGGTCCTCCCTCCTACTAATCAAGGCCAGCTGGTTCAGGCTGAAACAGCTAGACAGAAAGAAGCAATGACAATAGGTTGTGTAGCAGAACTCAGGTCCAGTGCTCAGATCCCTGGTCCTTTCAGAAGCTAAAGTAGCTTCTCTATCTTAGCCTCAGGAAGGCCCATCCCAATCACAGTCCTTGTAGATTGTGGATTAATCCAAGATCCCTTTCCAGTAAACCCTCCATTTATTTGGGATATTTTAAGTTGGTTTAGTTCCTCACATTCCTAACTATCTTTAATAAAACAATGGTGAAGTAAAGTAATACTTTCCCTTGTGGTTTCTTACACTGCTTTTAAATTTCAAAATCCTTTCCCATCCCAGTATTGGTTGGTCACCTACTTTTTTCTCCTAGATTAAAAAAAAAATTTTTTTTTAAAACCCCACGTAATTCCCTGGTTCCCTAGAATATATTTTGGTATGTGGTTTGCTGAATAATCCATTTCTTCCCCTACTGGTTTGCTGTGTTCCATATGATCAAAAATGCATGTGAGTGTGTATATGTGTGTGTGTGTGTCTTTGTGTATATTTCAGAGCTATTCATTCTGTTGCATTAATTCTTATGCCTGTAAAACATTGTTTTATTTATTGTAGATTTATTAAAATATTTTGATACTCAAGATACTAAATTCTTCTTCATCACTTTTTAAAATTGTTTCATAGCAACCCTATCCTAAACTATTTTGTCACCAGAAGATATTTTGAGAGAGAGGGGCTGTGGGCTGGGGAGGGTGGGGAGATGTTGGTCAAGGGGACAAATACTAGTTATAAGATGAATAAGTTCTGGGAATCTACTGTTCAGCATGGTGACTATAGTGAATTATACTGTATTGCATACTTGAAATTTGCTAAGAGAATAGTTCCTAAGTGCTCCCACTACAGAAATAAGGTTACCGTGAGGTGAAGGATGTGTTAATCAACTTGACTGTGGTATTTCACAATCAATACATACACGAGGGCTTCCCAGGTGGCACAGTGGTAAAGAATCTGCCTGCCAATGCAGGAGGCTCAAGAGACTGGGGTTTGATCCCTGGGTCAGGAAGATCGCCTGGAAGAGGAAACGTGAGCCCACTCCAGTATTCTTGCCTGGGAAATCCCGTGAACAGAGGAGCCTGGTGGGCTACAGTCCATGGGGTAGCACAGAGTCGGACACGACTGAGAGATTGAGCACACAAACCTATCAAATCAGTTTGTATGCTTGAGTATAGACACATTTTTATCACATACACCTCAACAGAGCTGAGAAAACCTATTAAAAATAGATGTGCTTGTCTTTCATCATGTCACTAACTAGACTATCTCAAGCTCTCAACAGCCAGTTTTGTTTTCACCAAGTGCATCTTCACAAAACTAGAAGACACCTGACTTCTGGATGGCCTGATTAATGCCATGAATTCTGTTCATCAGCCCTTCTATAAATCCAGAAGGTAGCTAAGAGAAATTTGGAGAAGGCAATGGCACCCCACTCCAGTACTCTTGCCTAGAAAATCCCATGGACAGAGGAGCCTGGAAGGCTGCAGGCCATGGGGTCACTGAGGGTCGGACATGACTGAGCGACTTCACTTTCACTTTTCACTTTGATGCACTGGAGAAGGAGATGGCACCCCACTCCAGTGTTCTTGTCTGGAGAATCCCAGGGATGGGGGAGCCTGGTGGGCTGCCGTCTATGGGGTTGCACAGAGTCGGACACGACTGAAGTGACTTAGCAGCAGCAGCAGCTAAGAGAAATTTAGCAAACATGCTGTGGGCGGCATGATAATTTGCCTCTTTCTAAAAAACTGAGTGAAGAAAATTGGGTAGTCCGCACAATTAAAACAAACTAGTATGAAGGGAAAATGTTAGTCACTCAGTCATGTCTGAATCTTTGCAACCCATGGACTGTAGCCCACCAGGCTCCTCTGTCCATGGGATTCTCCAGGCAAGAATACTGGAGTGGGTTGCCATTCCCTTCTCCAGGGGATCTTCCTGACCCAGGGATAGAACCCAGGTCTCCTGTACTGCAGGCAGATTTCTTTACCTTTTGAGCCACCAGGGAAGCCTGAACAATGAAAACAAATTCATGTACTTTCTCTCAAATGGCTTTTAAAAATAGACATTAACAGTCTTACAATCTGATCTAGCACAGTATGCTTTCCTTGATATTAAATCTTTTTAATATTTAAACATCTATTTATATTATTTATTTTTATATAACAATATACAATTGGTACTAGTACCTTGGGGAAAAATAACCATTAACATCTCTAATCACCTAATAATACATTTTGTTTTTTAACCATCATTCTAAAAGCACTCTCTCTATATATTAATAATTAGCTTTCTCAATGCAGTATAGGAACACAGAAAAATAAATAGAATAATTTGGGGACTTCACTGATTAATTTTTCATTAGAAAGGAAAATGATGGACTAGGGAAAAAACACCTGCTAGGAATGTCCCAGAATTGCCTCCTTGGCAGTACCTTCCCTAGAGCTCCTCACTTAAATCTTTACACATCACAAAAGCAATCAAACAAAAAGGCCGACAAAGATTATCTCCCATGCAGAGAATGCGTGGGGAATGCATGTTATTCCAGTGTTATTGCCTTTAGTCTGAGAGACAGACTAAAATATTTTACAATGCAACAGCTAAAAAAGTAAAAATGTTAGTGAATATAATACTTTCCCTGACTTTATATATTTAACACTGTACTTATATTTATTATATTTTAAATGACTGCTGTTAACAAGAAACAAAAAGCAAAGAAAACAAAGTTAAGGGTTGTATAAGTGATTTCTTAATGATTCTACTTTTTATCAATTTACAAGCACTCTAAACAAGACCTCACATTTGTTAGTATAACAAGAGGGAAAAGAAAAAGTTTTTTTCTTAACTAAGATGTTCACCTGCTGCATCACTATTATTAAACCATTTTGCAGATGATGAAACTGAGGCTCAGAAGTTACTATTCTAAGGTTGTGCAGCCAGGGGACTGAGCAGGATCTGAGCCTAGAGCTCGAGTGCTTTCCAGCCCAGGAGTTCAGAATCTTTTTGTATTGGGAACCCCTCTGGTAGTCTGGAAAAGCCAATGTACCTTTCCTCAGAACTGTGTTTTAACATTCTTAAATAAACACATGGAGGTATAAAGCACAAAAATTATAACAAAACAAATTATCAAAATATTTTCAGGAAAAAAATGTGTGATATAGAATGTATATTCTTTATTATATACTAAATAAGAAGATATACTATAGGTTCTGATAACTATAGTAATTTTGAAGCAGTGAAGAGCATTAACATTTCAACAACTTTAACAAATAATAACATCTACAATGACTTAACCATACTATAAAAACATCTGATTCCTGTTGAGAAGTCACAGGTACCACTACTGGTTTATATCCCACATTCATAATTATTGTGTTGTTTTCCTAGACACCTTATTTCCTTCTTCCTTGTTCTACTCAGAAGACTGAATTTTAGCTCAAGTTTAGTGAAAATAAAGGTGTTAATGTTTTTTCTCAGTCAAGTTCATGGACACTCTGAATTCTGTCTGTAGTTGTTGTCATTCAGTTGCTAAGTTGTGTTTGATTCTTTGTGACCGCCTGGACTGTAGCACTCCAGGCTTCCGTGTCCTTCACTGTCTCCCAGAGTTGCTCAAACTCATGTCCATTGAGTCAATGATGCCATCCAACCATCTCATCCTCTGTCATCCATTTCTCCTCTTGCCCTCAATCTATCCCAGCATCAGGGTCTTTTCCAATGAGTGAACTCTTGGCATCAGGTGGCCAAAGTATTGGAGCTTCAGAATTCTGTCTATAGACCCCTCAGGGGCCGGTTAAGTACTAAACTGGTAGATTCCATGTATACACAGTAGACTCCTACAGTGAAGCTGTGATGAAGGTGAGTCAAATGAACAAATGAACAAATGGAAGTTCCCATTAAAACACTGAACAGAGTCAGGCACTACAGGTTGATGGTTTACTTCTTGCAGGGCCAATTTAACCAGCCAATAGTGTGGGTTTGTGCGTGTACATGCGTATCTATGTGTATATGTATGTGTGCATGCCTGCCTGTATGTCTGTGTGTATGTGTTGGAGAGTGCAAAATGGGAAATGTGAATGGATACACTTTTGAAAGGCACTTTCATTATCCTGCCTGGCCATTATCTGATACCTGCTGACTCTCTCCTTCAGAGCATGCAGTAAGGTACCACCAGGAGGGGTCAGTAGGTCTTTGGGAAAAATACCTGGAGGAGGAGAAGGAGGAGAAGGAGGAGGCGAGACTCAGCAGAAAGTAACAGCCTTCAAAGGGCTGCAGCAACCTCCCAGCCGTGGCAGTTGGTTAAGAGGGGCAGGAGCCAGCAGACTGGGTGCTGATGAGGCAGCAGGAGGCAGGTGTCTTTTTCTATCCACCTGACTTGCCTACCCTGCACTTACATGTTCTGATGCCCTAGGTCAACATTTCAGATGGTTGTGAATGTCAAACAATGTCTGATATTCATCCACACCATCTTCCCAGAGAATAGCGTATTCATTTGGATTGTTCTCCTCATCACTGATGGGATATGTTCGCTTCATGCATTCAAGTTTAATTAACTTAAGATATTAGCTAAAAATTTAAACATGCGAAGTGCTGCCAGAGTGAAACACTTGGCTTCCTTTTCTTGATGTGATACGTGGTAGAGAACACTCCTGCGGTTGTGTGCAAGTGTGTATATGTGTGTGGGTGCTGGTCACCGGCAAGGACACAGAGCTTCCTTATGGTTTCCTTTGATTTCCTCCATGTGGTTCTCAGAAACCATGTACCCAGAAGCAAGCCCAAGAACTTGCCTTGAATATGCCTGCCATTTGCAGGTCTTTCAGAGAGGGAGAAATGAGTATTGATGTGCCTTCCAGTGGCAAGGAAAGAAGATGATAAACAAACTTAAACCAGAAAAGAATGACTATACTTAAAGACAAAAAGGAAGCAGAATAATTCAGACCCTCCATAAATAAAAGAATGGTGTTCCAGTTCAAACTCTTTAGCTCAGCATTTGAGGCCATCCTCAACTGGGACCTGCTGACTGGTCTAGGGAGACCCTGCCCTGTGTGGTCTGGTCTTTTCTGGCTGTTCCGGCTTCAGCTCAGCCTACCTGTCCATCCACTCTTCTTCTCTAGTCTCTGTTCCTGGAATATCCTAGGCTGTTTTGTATTTGGGGGACCTTAACATGCAATTCTCTCTGCCTGGAAGGCTCTTGATCATCTTCCTCATCATCTCCCCCGCCCCCCCATTGTCTGGATAACTTAGCCTTTAGGTTTACCCAGTCCTCCAGATTAGCCAGCTCCCCTTGGGTTGGGCAGACTGTGCTTGAAACAAGGGCTCTAATCAAGGTGGGCAGGAAGAAGGCTGCTGTACTGGCCAAGTCACATACCCTGATACTGGACTCTACCTGCATGGAAAAGGTGATCCCTTTGTGTGAACTGAAAAAAAGGCTCCATCGGTTGCCAAATTCTGTGCCTACAGGTTTGCATAAACCTGGAGGGGTTGCCTTTTAATTTGTCCACAGAGAGGGGATGGCTTTTTCTAACTTGCACAGACACAATGTATATCCTATCATTGGCCCTGCAAGTCTGCCTGCTTGACATATACATCTGGCTTTCTCATTTGTAGCACTTGTCGTCTGTAGTCAATTATTTGTACACTTAATTAGGTATAATAGTATCAGTCATTTGAACTAGACAGTAAGGTCTGTAAGGGGAGGGACCGTGACTTTCTGTTTACAGTGTTCTCCCCAGTCCCTAACACTGCGTCTGGCGTAAAGTCAAGGCTAACTGCATACTTAGGGAATGAATTTATAAGGAGGCTCACGGAGATGGATAATGGAAGAAATAACCAGACCCAGGACAGGATGGAGGTATCTAGCAAATTTACTTCCTCTTACTGAGTAAACGAGGATTCGAAAGACAGCAAGAAGCAGAAGCTGGCAGACCAAGAGACTGATT
The DNA here is from genome assembly GCF_001704415.2 of Capra hircus. Lineage (NCBI taxonomy): Eukaryota > Metazoa > Chordata > Mammalia > Artiodactyla > Bovidae > Capra > Capra hircus. The sequence goes on along the minus strand of NC_030823.1, from coordinate 64,220,282 downwards.
TCATAACTTCACAACTGAAAGCAGAATTTTCACTGAAGCATTTCACCCCAGGGCTAGAAGGGAACAAGCTACTTCTAGAAGAAAGCAGAGTCAGGCCACTTGTGCCTCAAGAGACTGCCATGGAAGAAAAGGAGTTTTAAGACAAGACAGCCAGCTGGGAGGAAACCTCAGCGAGACAGAAATCTAATGATTCATGAGATTCCAGGTAGACCAGGCATCTCGAAACTTGCAAAACTTGTTCAAACACTAATTCTTGCCCAGCTGGCTGAAGACACTGAAGCAGAAAGCATCTACGTGCCACCCAGTCCACGCACCGCAGTAAAGCGGGCTGCAAATGAACAGCTGAGGCCAGTGTAAGAACGGTCACAGCCCAGCAGCTCCTGCAGACCTTGGGCAATTGGAAAAGAAAGGTCAGAGCGGGGGAGGGCTGAGGTGCTGATGGTGAACGGGCAGGACAGCAGGAGTGTCTGCACGCACCCGTGCCCCAATTCCAAATTTTAAAAAATTACTCATTGGGGAAATGGAGAGAAGGGAAAAGATGAAAAATCCATCACTGGTAACAGGTTTTCATTCTAGCAAAACAAAAGGATGCTCTACCAGAGGGGTCCCCACCCCTTGTTAGGAAGCGGGCTGCACAGGAGGTGGTGAGCGGTGGGTGAACTCCCCATCGCTCTCATTGCTGAGCTCCACCTCCTGTCAGATCAGCGGTGGCCTTAGATTCTCATAGGAGCGTGATCCCTAACCCTAAGGTCAAGGTGGAATAGCCTGAGATTGCCATGAAACAGAAATAAACAGAAATAAAGTGCACAATAAACAAAATGCATTCAAATTGTCTCTAAACTATCCATCCTTCTCCCCTACCTGGGTTTGGGAAAAGTTATCTTCCACAAAACTGGTCCCTGGGGCCAAAAAGGTTTAGGATTACATGTATACTTCGAAAATATTTACAGAAAACATCCTACTCAGCCTTCTCTACTAGAATTCTTTATTTACCTAATAGTGTATTTTAAAGGTTTTCATATCTACACATATAGATCTTTTTCCTTTGTTAACAGCTGCAACACACGCCATAGAACGATGTATATTGTAATTTACATAACATAGAGTTGGGCATTCAGGTTGGTGTTATAGTTTAGGTTTTTGTCTGTTTCAAAGTAGCCACATGTGCTTGGCAGCCTCCAAGGAAGGGGGCAAGAATCTCCAGCCCCGCTGGTTTTCATACCTGCGCTTTCCCTCCCACACTGGACCTGCGTTGCTCTGTGTGACCCAGTGTCTATGGCAGAAAGGACGATCTGTCACTCCCGAGGTTAGGTTTAAGAAACCTGTGGCCTCCCTCTTGGGTTTCTCTCACATGCTCACCCTGTATCTCTTGGTTCATATGTCCTGGAGGAAGTCAGCAGCTATGGTATGAAGACACTCGGGCAGCCTGTAGGGAGGCGACCCATGTGGTGAGGAACCAAGGCCTCCAACAACCAGGGGGGTGAACTTGGAGTGGAACTCTCCAGCCCAGGTGACTCTGCAGCCCCTGCTGACAGTTTGATGGAAACCTCATGAGAGACCCTGAGCCATAACCACACAACTAAACTGCCCTCAATTCCTACACGCTGAAACTAGAGGTATTTGTTTTATTTTTTAATTTAAATTTATTTATTTTAATTGAGGTATTTGTTTTAACCCGCTGGATTTTGAGGTAATTCGTTATGCAGTAACAGATGACTGGGCTTCTCAGGTGGCTCAGTGGTAAAGAATCTGCCTGCAATGCAGGAGACACAGGTTCGATCCCTGGGTCAGGAAGATCCCCTGGAGAAGGAAATGGCAACCCACTCCAGTATTCTTGCCTGGAGAATCCCATGGACAGAGGAGCCTGGGGGGCTACAGTCCATGGGGTCTCAAAGAGGTAGGCATGCCTGAGTGACTAACAGCAATAGACGATCAATACACCACATACAGTAAAGTCCTGGCCGTGGACTGCTTACAACAAAGGTACATGCCTTCAAAAACGTGAAAGATATTGCCAAATTGTCTACCAAAGAGGGGTGGCAATTTATAATCACACCAACAAAGCACAATAGAGTTGGTTTCTTCACACCTCGACATCTCCAGGTATGATCAAACTTAAAACAAGTTTTACTAAATTAATGGGCAGCACATGGCATCTGGTTGCTTTGTTTCTTGAATTTCAATTTTTTCTGGACACATACCATGCATCACCAGAAATGAAAGGAAAAAGACGCATTGCAGAGTTCTAAATGATTTTTAAAATGACTGAGCGAGCCGCCATGCCTCAAGCTCTAAGCCACAACCTTATCATTTAAAGTTTCTATTAAATTATTAATTTTATAGAATAACCACTGAAATCTGAGTCTGGCAGGATAAGTCAACATCTTGTTTTGACTGTTTTCTCAAAAATACTCAGAACATTAAATGATTTCAATAAGAGGCATGACCTTGAACTTTAAAGCTATCAGCCCTAAGTCAGAAGTGATATAAATTCAAATATTAATTCCTTTTAATGTTGCTGAACCAGAAGCTTATAAACAAAAATAGAGTGAGTGATTGGGATCAGATGGGAACTGAATGTCTGTATTTTCCAAAACTATGTAAAATAAACATCATAATTGTCTCAAGACAAATATGAACTCAACTAATTCCTTATTTGGCTTCAATGCCTGGGGAGAACAAACGGTTCTGGAAAAAAAACTCTTATCTTTTATAAAAACCTATAAAGAGGACTGGAATTCAGTGATGTTTGAGATAAGTAAAAATAATGTTTCTTACCAGGGAAAAGAGCATCTGAAATCACTATAGGTCTCTCACCACCAGCACACTTTGAGTTTCGAGAAAATGTAGACAAATGTATTTAGTTAACTTTTACAATAAATATTATTCTTGATGACATTTCACCAAATTATTAAATACATCTATCTGTTTCTACTGCCAGAAATCATAAAAAAACATTTTTAGAAAAAAAAAAAACTACTGGTCAACAATACAGTGGATATACTGTACCAGTGAAACTCTAGAAAGCCTTCCTAAGTATTCAGGTGTCTAAGAGTGGAAAACCGAGACAAGTTGGTTGCAGATCAAACGGTCTCTTTAAATGTGCAACTCAGAAGGTCCTGAATGGTTATTAAACCAACCAGTTGACTCCTCACCTAGTACATGACAAATAAGTGACAATATAATTTAATTATCATTGCTGCTTATCAGGCTACACTGCTCTGAAGAAGCAAAACCAAAGGATGTGGGTAAAACATGGCTTCCTCTCAGGAGAGGTTCTGGGGCCTGCAGGACTCCCCCCAGTTCTCCTGGCAGGGAAACCCAAGGTGGGTATTAGGGTGCCAAGGTTTTCTCACTGCCCTGCCCTGCCCTGGCCCAGAGTCACCTCTAATGGGCAGCCTCCTTCCCGGTTGGCCCTGACTCGGGTCAGCTTAGCTCTTCCTGACATGGACCTGGGCTCCTATGACAGGCTCCAGCCTTCCCCTCATATACCACCCCCTCTGTCAGCACTCAAGTATGTTCTTCCTGAGGCAAGTGGGGGCTCCCTCCCCAGCAGCGGGCCACTGCCCAATGGGACCTTGCTCCTTCAGGGACCCTCAGCTCTCTTCTTTGGCTCCTACAGTAAGGCAGACGCCATGCTCTCAGTCCTCCACAGTTTGGGTGGGAGAGCATTCTAATCATAATACACAGTGTCATCCTTACAGCATTCCTCCCTGATCACAGTCTAAGAGAGTTTCAGTTAAGACTATGGAACTGCAACTCTTTCTTCTCTCTCTTGGGAAGTTGCAGGAGCTCTTCAGGAACTCGGGGTCCATTACAGCAGACTTGACTCCTTCTCCCCAAAGCTCTGCTGGAGCCTCAGGCAAACATGAAGAACTATCACTCCTGTCCCGTCATTGCTGCATGACCCACAGACATGTACTCTGTAGAGATTTTCTAATGGACTCTCTCTGTATAAGCATTATCTGTTACTATATCACAAACTCCATGACTGCATGGAGAGGAAATAAAAGCTTCTCCTATGTGAAATGATCTTATCCAACAGCAGCTCAGAATCCTGACCTGCTTTTCAGGTAATCATCTACAACTTTCTGCTGATTCAACGTTACATGTCTTGCTAAAATACTTCCTTCCTCTGTATTACTATCTATCTGTCATTTATGGTTGTACTGGGCCTTCATTTTTGGGTTCGGGCTTTCTCCAGTTGCAGCTAGCGGGAGCTACTCTTTGTTGTGGTGCACAAGTCTCTCATTGCAGGGGCTTCTCTTGTTGAGGAGAGTGAGCTTCAGTAGCTGAGGCATGTGGGCTCAGTAGCTGCAGTTCCTGGGCTCTAGAGCACAGGCTCAATACCTGTCGCCCATTGGCTTAGATGCCCCGTGGCATGTGGGATCTTCCTAGACTGGGGATCGAACCCATGTCCCCTGAATTGGTAAGCAAATTCTTAACCACTGGACTGTGAGGGAAGTCCCCCTCTGCATCACTATCAATCCAGTACTTTCCCATCGTCTAGTGAACGCTTCTGTGAACTGCGATTGGATTATTTCAGCTATTAGAGCCAGACTTTCTGGGTTTGAGTCCAGGTCCGACTTTTACTGGTTACATGATCCCAGGCAAGTAACCTAAGTGCTTAAAATCCTCTTATCTGTAAAGAAGAGCTATTAAAAGGATCTTCTCCATAGTTTGTTATTACTAAAAAATGAATGAAGGCATGTCAAGCGTCTAGAACTGGGCCTGGCACACAGTGTTTGCTCTCGGCATTACTATGTGAATCACTCTGTCCTGTACACACTTCAGCATCCCCACATCTGAGGAGATCTGCAGGTGAGATCCTGCAGAAGGGCTGGGGTTCTCACTCCCCCACTTGCCTAGCTCTAAGTGGCTAAGCAGATGAGTCTCCCAACATGTTGTGACAATAACATGCTGACACACTCCATGCAGTGTGGAGAAGGAATTTGCCTGAAAGCAAAAACAAGAGCACAGTTCAGGCAATTAATCACCCTCATTCCTTCCCCCCAGAACATTTAACTTCAGCAAATTCAGCGATTTCTGCAATTAAGAAACTGTAAAAGGATCGCTGGCCATGCGGACATGCCACACCTGATGGTTGCCACGTGGAGTGCTGTTACCCTCCTCCTCAGGCTCTGACGGTTCTGACTTAGTAGCTCTGCACACCAGCCTGTGACCCCTCCCTGGCTTCCAGATCATTAGACGCACTCCTTGACACACCTTTCTCAAAGAGCTCAACCAAGATCATGCACTTCTCATCTGGACTGCCAAATCTGCTCTGCTTATCATACAAAAGAAAGAAGCCAGGCTCCTGTTTTTAAAGTTTTAACTGGAGAATGCCAAGGGCAGTTTAGGCTCTCTGCATCTGCAGCATCATCAGGGGACCATAATGAGATCTTGAACTAAATATTTAAGGATCTGATATTTTCTTTCTATCATTTCTGCTAGGGTCTAAGCACAAGATCTTTTTTAAAAAATTATTTACTTATTTTTGCTTATGGTCTTCATTCCTGCTCACAGGCTTTCCTTAGTTGTGGTGAGTGAGGGCTACCCTTCGTTTTGGCGCACGGACTTCTCATTGGGGTGGTTTCTCTTGTTGCAGAGGATTAGCTCTAGGTGCAAGGGCTCAGTAGTTGTGGTGTAAGGGCTCAATTTCTCCGTGGCATGTGGAATCTTCCCAGATGAGGGGTCGGACCTATGTCGTCTGCACTGGCAGGTGGATTCTTATCCGTTGTACCACCAGGAGAGTCCTAAGCATAAGACTAACATCCTTACTGTCACCTGATGATATCCAGGCAGGCCACCTGTAAATGTCCTAGTCTAGGACCTAAGGGAGTGAAGTCATGATTCTATCTGCTGGGATGAGAAGAGCTGGTCATATGCACAGCAGATCACCAGGCCAAGGCTTATTCCAATGATGATGCAAGCATAATCACTTAGGATGCTTCTGCAAGTTAGTCCTTTAGAGAGCTATATTTAAGTAAACAAAAACCAAACAAATAAAACTAGTATTTCTGGGAGGTCGGGGGTAGGGATCACATACTAGTTGCAACTGGAAAATGAGGAAAGAGGTGTAATCAATATTTCATCTGCCCTGCTTCTTACACAGGTGGGCAAAGTCAACAATAGACAGGAGGACTTCGGGGATCCTCAACACCCCCACCCACAAGGAGCCAGGATGGCACTGTGGATATAAATAGAGGTTCAGGAGGGCAAACAACATGGATTCAAACCAATTCCTTCACTCACAACTACTTGTAACATGGGCTTCAGTAAATCTCTTAGGTTTTCTGTGCCTCAATTTTTTCATGTGCAAGAGGATTGTTATGAAGATTTAATGACATAATTTATGGAATCACTTAGCATACCTGGTGAATAGTAAGCATACAATGAATGTTAGCTATTATTGTTTTTGGAGCTGGCTTTCAAATAAATGAAGTACTCTTTTTAAAGTTACTTGAAAACTTACAAGTTTACTTTGATACTTCTTTTATTTATTTATTTATTTTAAACTTTATTTTACTTTACAATACTGTATAGGTTTTGCCATTCATTGACATGAATCCAGCACGGGTGTATATGCGTTCCCAAACATGAACCCCCCTCCCACCTCCCTCCCCATAACATCTCTCTGGGTCATCACCATGATACTTCTTTTAAATGGTTAAAAAATGATAAATATTTGGGGGGGAAACTGGTATGATGGCATTTACATTGTGGCAATGCCATTCACAAGTTTAGAGATCAAAAAGTCACCATTTCATCTCCAAATTATAGGACTTTCGAACTACAAAACAGAACTTTATAGCAAAGTAAATTTTTTCCCAAACTAGATTACAAGTTTCTATAACTTATTATACTGAAAACTGCCAGACACAAGGATATACTGTAAGTCTGTCAATTTCTTTTAAAACTGTGGTATATGTTATACCCTAAAAATTATGCTAAGATGAGAGTTTAGGAACTGGCATTTACTTAAAATATTGTTATTATTATGAAAAGACAACTACATTGACAATAATTTGAGCACTACTTTTTGAGTATTCGGGTAAAAGCTTTTAAAGAGACAAAGATGTGTGCATTATACATTGAATTTCTTTGGCACTTATTAATAATAATGCATTTCTGTTTAACGACTTTCATGAACAGAGCTGTAACTGACCCCCCACTCCCATTGCTTGTCATCCATAGGCAGGGCATTTTTATTTCTGTTTGTATCAGCCAGGAGGTTGTGCTGTAGTAACAAACTCAGTGGCTAATAAACAAAGTTTCTTTCCTACTCATGCTACACGCCCATCACAGGTCAGCAGGGAAGCTGTTCCGCGTCACCAGGTCAGGTCTTCAAGCAGGGATGCGGATACAAAGAGATCAGTAGGCAAGAACTTTCCCGGTCACCATGCAGGCAGAATGAAATATGTAGAATTCTACACTGGCTTTTAAGGTATTCCCTGAAACATGACACAAGGCTTATCTATTCACGTTCCATCAGGAAAAGCAAGTCACATGGTCCCATGGGCAAAGAATGGACTCAGAGTGGGTAGATTTAGTGAACACCCTCAGTGTTAAACATACACACTGTTAAAGGGACCTGTGCAGGATCCTTTCACTTTTAAAGGTTAAGCATGCAGCTGTGGCTAATTCAAACATCAGTCAGCTCTTTTGCAATGCCACCTTGGTCTACACAGCCATATCCTGGGCTGTGCAGGGGAGGGAATTAATAATTTGTATCCAACAGAAACTAACTTAATTCTGCCTTCTAAGTGGAAACAAAACTTGGATATGAAAGCAGTAAGAAGAAATTAAGATCTTGGTTAATTTGTTTCTTGTTAAGTGATAAGGTAAGTATGTTGTTGTTTAACCACTAAGTTGTGTCCAATTCTTTTGCAATCCCATGGACCATATCCCACCAGGCTCCTCTGTCCATGGGATTTCCCAGGCAAGAATACTGGAGTGGGTTGCCATTTCCTTCCCCAGGACATCTTCCTGACCCAGGGATTGAACCAAGATCTCTTGCATTGGCAGGAAGATTCTTTACCACTGAGCAACCAGGGAAGCCCAAGGTAAGCATAGAGAGGAACAAATATATATGTCTTACTGTTTTCCCTTTTTGAGGGAAAGTAATTTTTCTTTCACACAAAAAGTGTACTCCATCAGGCTACTCTCCAAGGGATTTACAGTGGCACCCTATGCTGGGCTCTTTCCTACCTGCCTCCTCTGTCACCTGCTCTTTCAAACAGGGACATGCTGGAGACAGATATGGTCTGAATTTTTTTCATAGGCAGATAAGAAATTAGACCTGGTTATCATTCATTTATTTTAAAACTGGAAAGGATCTCAGATGTCATGACAAGAGACCTCTAGTTGTCCTCAGACATCTGCCTCCCCTCCTGCTGCCCGGAACAGTGTAGATGACAACTACATGGTCTGACAGCCACCTCACACCCCTCACAGCTAGCTGTGATATCACATGACTAGCTGGCTGTCTGAATGCAAGTTGTGTGTTACTTTTAGGTCATGCCTTTTAAGGAATGGATGCGTCTTTCCCTTGACCCTTTCCTGTCTCTCATTGGCTGATGGTGGGTGCTAGGGCAGCATTTTTAAGCACCAAATGGAAGCTCTGTGTTGAACAGAGGGCAGCAACAGGATAGAAGGAATCTGGGTTTCTGGAACTATGAAGCTTCCATGGCAGCCCTGGAGGGTGTATGCAAGGATTGTATGTAAGAGAAATACATGTTTATAATACACTGGGAATAAAAGCACCTACAGTTAAAAATCAAGTTTAAAAAAATAAATAAAAGTGTCAACTATTTTCATGTCAGCTGGTTCAAATCTCTTAATTTTCTGATGAAGAAACTAAGGCCAGAGAGACTACAAGATGTGTCTGTCTATGGTCATACAGCTATCCTCTCTGTAGCTCACACGTTAAAAGGATGGAAAATCACTCATCTCTCACGTTAATGGCCACAAAAGTAAAGTTTCTTTTTTTTTTTTTAATTTTAATTTTTTTAATTTTAAAAAAGTAAAGTTTCTTACAATTTCTTTTTTAATGATTTAATGTCACACTCAGTGGAAGGAACAATAGAACTTAATGCTAAGAACTATATCACTCCAAGTTTCCTAGGATAATCAACACGTCCTATTAATAGAAATTACTTAATTCAATGTAGATTGCCAGGGTTCAAATCTAATGGGAAATTCTGAAGGTTTTGATTGAGGAAGCAGTCAAATTCTGGGAAGATATTCTTGAAATACATTTCCCAGAATCTACATGGAGACAATCAGTGGGTTGTATTGTATTTGTACTTCTTTCTGAGAAGGAACAGTGAGCCTTCAGATGCAACTGAAATTTGGCCCTGATGGTGTAAGCACCCAGCTTTCAGTACACATATACGAAACCACAAGCTTAAATAAGTAAAACAAAGTTCACCCATTGAACCACACTTGCTCTAAGTTAATTTTTTCATAGGAAAGGAGGGAAAAAACGGTTCTCAATTCTCCACTTTCTGGACATCCTCATTTGCTGTGTTCATGTGCCATTCAACAGGAATTAGACTGTTTGACGTGGTTTGAGCGTCTGATGCTGTAAAGAGTTGTGAAATGGCTGGGAACTGTTTCAAAGAGCAAAAACATCTGACCTTGTTGGTTTAAGCTTTGGGTAGTTTATGGAAAACGAGAATTCTTTCTCTCCTTTGGAATATACTTTGGAAACATTTATTTTAGTTGTCCCTGTGTTTGGATGGCTGATAGCAAGGCCTAACATCAGAACCAAGACCTCAGGGGACCAGCCATCAGAATGCAAGGCCATTTGGTTTGATTTTATCCACCCCTCTTTCTGATCTCCCCCACAGCTGTCCTGAGTCATTTTCACTGTCAGCAGAAATGACAGCTTGTGTCAGTGGGGCTCACTTGTCCACAACAAATTGCTGCTTCACTTCACTTCTAGCTTTCAAAATCTCCAATTTGGAACTCAGAATTGCTAGAAGGGAACACCTTAATATCAGTGTCACCCTATGCTGGGCTTAAAGTTATGTTTTTAAATCTGATGTCACATATCTGCTTCAGGTGCTCCCTGTTGCCTAGAGAGTGTCTGAGCTTTACCATCAAAAGACATTCAAGTCTACCCATCTTGCCTCTCAAGCCCAGTCTTCTCCTATTGCTCCTCTTTGCAACAATTATCTTGGACTATTCTCCACATCAAGGACCCATCCTTCTGCACTTTCTGCCTGGGGTAATCTCCTCTGCCCCTACCCCCTCGATTTTTTTTTTTAAGTTATTTTTTTTTGCTTGGCCTCTCTCCTAGTTTTTCCTACCTCTACAATATCACTGGTTTAACTGTATTCTAATTATTTATGTATCCACAACCCCTGCTAAGTTGTGAGCATCTCAAAGAGAGGAATCATATCCTAAGTTGGTTTTTTTTCCCCCTGTATCTTAAGTTTACTCTGAATATCTGGTACAGTTCTTAGCACACTGAAGATATTCAATACATGCTTGCTGAATCAATAGATCAGTGGCAATAAAAGAAAAAAGAAAGGATCCGAAACTGTAGACTGTAAGTCATTAAAATAAAACCTAAACGTGTAAAAGAAATTATAATTTATAATAGCGTCTCTTTATCCCATCTTTTAAGTTTAGATAGAAAGAGGCAAAACATTTATGGAGCAGAAAAGCTGCATAAGAGGCAATGGATATCTTTATCCTAGGAATTAGAAGACCCAGATTTGAATTTCAGCTTTGAGCTTTCTGCCTCCTTAAATCTAGGCAGTTTACATTTATAAAATTAAAATCTAAATCCCACCTCACTCCAAAGTAAGTCTCAGGCAGTTGTTGGCAAGGAATACTCCTCTGAGGTTTTCTTTTCCTTTTAAGAATCAGTTTAGAACGGAGATGAAAATCCCTATGTACCTTCCATGTAGTGAGATTCCAATGAGTTGGTGGTCATGAAAGTATTCTGTAAACTATAGAACGACATGTAAACGGAAGGTGAGAAGTGGAGTATTTCCTGTTGCCTTGCTAGACAATGGTTTCACAGTCATCAGTGATTCCAGCCCTCTAGGGCACTCAGGAAGAAGAATGCCTGCGTGGTCTGGTAGCCATCAGGCTGTAGCCACTCCCTATGGTGAGCACTGAAGAACTCAGTGACAAGTCACAGGTTAGTGGTCCCTGTGACCACTGAGATGCAAATGAAAGGAATGATTTCAGTGAGCCTGGACTCTTGCCATCTTCCCATATATAGAAAAGCATTAAAATCCCTTAACTTGGGATATCTGGTTTTCTCTAATTCACAAAATATTTTTGATGCTCAGACTACCTGCCTTTTGTTGCAAACTTCTATATAACCTGACTGCTCCCTGCAACTCTTCGGAGCAGTTCTCTCAGGGTTACTTGAGATGCTGTCCAGGCTTAAGTCCAAAAAATTTCTGCTGAATAGAACATAACTCTCAACTTTTAGGTTGTGACTATTTTCTAAGTCAACAAGGCATCATTATTACAGAAGTTAAAAAAAGGGAAGCAAGTGACTTTTATTCAACAATCCTCTTCAGAGTGGTCACTGTGGACCAGGAAAAGTAGCAGGTATTAGGGATTCAAGGAAAACACGGAGACTCAGGACGGCTCTGGCAGGTAACCCTCCAGAGGACTGCTCTCAGACGGACTTACTTGGCAACCAGTTCAGTTCCCATGGATCTGAGGATCATGGTCTGAGGGCAGGTCTGGATACAGCAAAGCAACAGATGCATCTCCAAGGCCAAGACAGACTCCAAATACAGACGAAAAGGCTCAACTATTAACCACCACCAAGCATCCTCCCTTCCCAATGTGACTGGGTATAGCAGAGCTGGTCACTTCTTACGGGAAACAAGGACTGCAAGAGAATTTAATTTTGCATCTTTCTTATGTGAAAGAACAAACAGCTGTAAATATCCTGCTAGAACATTTATTTTTAAAACTGTTTTGGAAGCAGTCATTCTTCCTGTGCATCCATCATAAAAAATCAAAGCCTGTACCTCTTTTATCATTATGTTCAAGATTATGTTCATTCATTTATTCATTCACTCATCCTACCAATACTTATTTAGCTCTGTGACATGGTAGGCAGTAAGTCAGGTGCTGGGGAAACGGCCATGAACAAGCAGAGGTGACCTGCAGCAAATATTACATAAGTAACTTTAACTGCCATTGTGATAAGGGAGACAAAGGGACAGTAGAGGGTTTCAAGCTACAGTGAAAACTGTCAGTTAGTTACAGTTTGTCAGTGAAAACTATGAAGCAAGGAAGGATCTTGGCAGGGTGAGAATGCTTTCCTGAGGCAAGAACCTCAGGACTGATAGAAGGGTAGGTAGAGCTGGTCAAGGGGAAGAGGAAGGACAGAAAGCAGTCAAGGGGGTAGGTGGGGAGTGGAACTGAAGGAATGCAGGCTCCAGGCAGGAAGGACCTGGGCCAGACTATATGGGCGGGGGCGGAGGAGCCCAGAGAGGCAGTGGTGAGGGGCGATCAACCCCTCCTCAGGTCAAAACCTGAGAGCAACACAAAGTCATTGCAGGAAGGGCTTTTAAACAGGGGAGTAAGATGATCAAATAGGCAGTGAAAAGCAAAAACAAAGGCAACTTTAATGCTTCGGACAGTGGTAAGAAGCACAGAGAATTTGGACAGAGGTGGGAGTGGGGAGCCATCTTGGTGGCAGGATCCCTCCATTTGATGGATAAAGACGATGCCTCAAACGTGAAGTCACTTGATCAAGAACACAGAGAGAGTGATAGTGGAAGAACCTCCTTTCATGACTCTTGGTCCAGTGGGGTTTTTCTTTGTTTTGTTCTATAAGAGCAACCTCTAGCCTTTACCTGTGAATCTGGAGTCACAGCTTTCCCACCCGGAGACTCACAACTGTGTAATGACAGAACTGACTGCTTTCTCGCCTTGAAACTTCAACTGCTACTAATAATAGCAACAATTGTTTATTAGAAACCTGCCACATACCAGGCAACCTTTTAGGTGCTTTCCATATTTAATCTTTACAACCATCTTGTAAGGTAGGCATGACTTTTTACTGCTTCATCTGAAAAAAACTAAACTTGAGGCTCAGAAATATTTTTTTAAATTGCCAAGGTCACAAGACCCATGTCTATTTTTCTCGGGCTCCAAACCTTGCCAGGATGCCACACGGGCTCTAGATTTTATCATTATCAAATGCCCAATTCTGGTCTTCTGGGAAAAATCAGAATGGGAAGGAAAAGTTTTCCTGCTATAAATTAAAAAAAAAAACACTATATAAAATATTCTGGAAAGTTAACTAAATAAATGCATAAATAAATCAAATATATACAGCCACAAGTAGTAAGACTTGAAAAACTTCAGAAGAAAAATTTTAATCTACCACATCAATGGCACAACATTTTAAAAATGCTCCACCAGCCTGTTTCAGGAGATACTTATTGATCATAATCATATGGGCTGGAACAAGATGAAACAAGGCCCTTCAAATGGTCTGATCTACAATCTCAACTAGAAGAACTGCAACACTGCTTACTGAAAGGGTGGGACAGTGGAGAAAAAAAGAGTATCATTGATGGGCCTGATTCCAACCACCCAACAGGTAGAAATGGAACTTAAAGTCAGTTTCCTTAATCTAAACACTCCAAAAATCAGAGAGGAAGTAGAAGAGAACAGAAAAAAAAAAGTCTGGCCCTAACAAGAAAGTTATGTACCCAGAAGAAAAATGAAAACCTAGGAAAATCTTAGAAACAATTATCACCCCTCCTGAAATAAGCCTTGCACACCACGTGAGACATTTTTGGGAAACAGCTGTTATTGTTTCTCAGGGAAAGAAAAAGAAGTATCCCCATAAAGAAACAGAAACAGCAAGATCCACTCACTTATGGCAGAAGCAATAAGGTCGTCATTGCATAGAGTAAATATTAAAATTAATGCTGCAGAAAATTGGGTTAGTCCATTAGAAACTGACACAAGAGATGTATATGGAGGGTTGAAAAATAATTAGATGTTGAAAAAGAAGGGAAGAGAAGATGGCATAAAAGAGGGCATTCCATTAGGTGACAATTCATTTCAAAAAATATATAAATAATCAAAATATGCAAAAGGGTAAAATGGCCTTGGGGTATCATTTTTTATTCTTAATTAAATTTGCAAGAGTTTAAAAATATTCAACACTGATTGCTAGAGAGGCTATCAATTCTCCCCCTTTATCATGGTATTGAAATTGGCAGTCTCCACACACTGCTATTGGAAGATACCAGGCCATGTAGGTCAAAAACGAGAAAACTGTGAATAACAGTCAACTCAATAATCCTGGAAACGGATGTAAGGAAATAAAGCAACAGAAGAAAATGGCTGTATTTGGGGATATGCTTACAGCGCCATCAAGTACCACTTAATAATGAAAAACAGAAATCGACTAATACCCAACATTAAGATTAAAGCTAAGGAAAATCAATCTAAAATACTTGAGTGTGTCCTTAGTCGCTCAGTCACGTCTGACTCTTTGTGATCCCATGGATTGTAGCCCTCCAGGGTCCTTGTCCTTGAGGATTCTCCAGGCAAGAATACTGGAGTGGGTTGCCATGCCCTCCTCCAGGGGAGCTCCCCAACCCAGGGATCAAACACAGGTCTCCTACATTGCAGGCAGATTCTTTACTGTCTGAGCCACCAGGGAAGCCCATGAATACTGGAGTGGGTACCCAATCCCTCCTCCAGGGGATCTTCCCAACTCAAGAATTGAACTGGTGTCTCCTGCATTGCAGGCAGATTCTTTACCAACTGAGATACCAGGGAAGCCCAAAGTACTTTTACACATCCATTAAAATTTAACATGATGACTACAAAGAAAAATGGAAAATGATATGATGCTAAGAAAAAACTGGAATGCAAAGTTACATGTGGCTATGACTCCTGCTCTGTAAAAAACTATTACTTGTACCTGACCAAAGACAGAAAGCATCCAACAAGAATTCACAAAAATAAAAAACCTGTTGTGGCGGTTGGACTTTATATCTTTTTCAATCAAATTATAAGATGCAACCACTATAACATGAAACAAAACATGGGTTGAATATGAAATGAAACACAGCTTCCCCACTCTATCAGCTATACTACCTTAGGCAAGAAACTGAACTTCCCTGAAATTAGCTTACTCATCTATAAAATGAGAAAACCATCTTTCTATCCCTTAGGAGATTAAATTAAAATACGATATAAACACTTAAATAGCAATCACCATGTATCTGGCACTCTTTTAACCACTTTACAAAAACTACCTTGTTTAATCATCAAACTATTTAAAGATGAAGGAGAAAGAGGTTTAGTAATCTATAGTGATAACAGCAAGTAACAATAATTTTCAATAGCTTTCCAATGTCCACAGGATCAAATCTAGCATTAAAAACCACTGCTAACATTTATTGTTTGCCAACATGGCATGCACTGTGCTAAGTGCTTTCCTTGCTTAATCTTCTGTAGCCCTTACAACAATCCTTTGTGTGTGTGCTCAGTTGCTTTAGTTGTGTCCAACCGCCAGGCTCCTCTGTCCATGGGATTCTCCAGGCAAGAATACTGGAGAGGGTTGCCATGTCCTGCTCCAGGGGATCTTCCCGACCCAGGGATCGAACTGTGTCTCCTGCATTGCAGGTGGATTCTTTACCCACTGAGTGACCTAGGAAGCCCACAACAATCCCTTAGGTAGGTACTATAATTGTGGCCTTAGGATATTCAGGCTCAGAGAGGTTGTGTAACACGCTTGTGAGGGAGACAGTCAAGGTCTGAACATGAGGCTGTCAGAATTCAGAGCCAGTGGCTCTATTACCACAGGACAGTTTGCCCCATTTTGTTAGGAGGACGCACACAGCCTTTCAAACCTTGAACCCTGACATACTCACCTCACTCCAGATCTGGGAGAATTCTGAGGACACCAAGACCTTTCAGACTACTGGCCTCTGCTCCTACTGTTCCTCAACTGGTCCTCCTCACAGCTCACTCATCCCTCCTGGCTCCACCTTCTCATACCTCCAGAGGCACAAGTAATTGTTCTCATATCTGCTGCTCTTTTAGTTAGGAATTTGTGCTTACAAGTCACCGTGTACCATATTGTTTTTACATGTCTTTACCAGCTTGTCTCTCACAAGTAATGAGTTTCACAACAACAAAGACCATGTTTTATACAGTTTTGTATATGGTGTATTCCTGGCTTTCAGAACAATTTCTAGGACATGACAAGGACTGAACAACCACTTGCTAACACACACTTGCAGCCAGAGGATATTCCCAAGAATCACTTGTTACATCAAAGCATCATTTGCTATGTACAAAGGATAAAGAATCAAGAGCCCATATTTCTTTTTCACAGAACTTTGATGGTAAAGGTAGTTTAGTTAAATGAGAACATACAAGGGATCACTCTATCAGGAAAACTTCCTGGACGCAGTGAGTTTGGGTTAAGCGTGTATAGTACCATGTGTTTACTCATTAGGCCTGTGAGCCTACACATTGGAAATTTCTACTCACTGGCTTACTGAATCCTTCTAAACAGTAAGCTCCTTGAGGATGGAAATGTAGTTATTCCTCATAATCTTCAAAACCAAGGACAGTAAGTGCCATGTAACTGATTAAGGAATTGATTGATTGATTGAATGAATGGGGTTGAGACATTTTCTTTCCTTACTGTCTCAACTTGTAGCAAGCTCTACTATACCAGTGTGACAAAAAAGAAACTTTCAATTTCATGGCATTTCTAGAATTTTATGAAAAACAAATGAGCAACTAAAAAGGATAAACTCCTTGACCATCTATGTTGAATTTTTCTGTACTCTCTTCAATAATCGCTGTGAGTGCTAACTCTATAAAGGATTTATTTTTTCTCTGAAAACAGAACCTTCTGAGAAACTAAAAATGCTCCCACTTCAGCCTTCTTTAAAGACACACAAAATAAAAAGATTCATTTCATGGACATGTTCCCTCCTTATCCTGAGATCAGTTCAGTGCTGAGGAACTATTATTAGAAAACTCCCAGTTGAAGAAGAGGCCTTCAAGAAGGGAAATAAGATGTGGGATACTCTGTGTTCAAAGCTAATTTTAATTAGACAGGCTACTAGGGTTACTGAGATATGCCAAACATTTAGCTAATTAGCAGGCTCTTGAGACAAGAGAGCTGCCTAGAGATAGACAGTTTTTCCTCATTATGAGTGATGACAAATTCTAGTTAAACACCCATTATAAATTTGCTTTTTTTGTTCTTTCCTAAATTCCAATAACATGAGCTAATTTAAACTTGAAAATCAGACATGAAGACTAAAATGGAGACCTTTCACTTTAAACACAATGATCTAACATTAGCTGCTACATTGGAAACATTTTTAGGAAAGTAAAAAATTATTAATGTCGATTTTGATACTATGAAAAAACCTGAAATTGAAGTTAGAAAACTCCATTAAAAATTCTATGGATGACATTCAACAAAATAGTAAAACCTGTTAGTAAACACGGAAGCACCTGGAACTCTCTAGTAGCTGGCTTTGGCATATGAGACAGATAGAAATTAAGAAAATAAAGAGGAAAACAAACTATATTACATTAAGTACTAAGTATATGCTGCAGTACACTAGATGTTTTATAAAAATCATCTAACTCCTCAAATTAGGGGAAGTAGAATTATTATCATTATTCCTACTTTATAGATGAGAGATCGGGCCATGGTCTATGATCATGAGTAAGGTCATTCAGTTAGAAAGTAGTTCAGCTAGGTTTAATGCCAAAGACAGCTTTTCGTAGGCTCATTTAGATGTCATCCTGTATCTGGGAAGACTTATGAATAACATAATTAGATCCATTGAGCCTTTTGGGTATCTGGTACTTATGGAAGTGTTTTGTTCAGGATACAAGCATGAGGTAGTTGTGCTTCTGTGTCAGTTTTTCTTTTAAAATCGAAATTAGATCCCAGGACACAAGCTAGGTTTCTGAAGCCAGCGGAATTGCCCACAAGGCTTTTCACGTAAAGTGGTCCCTACTCACCCTAACATCTGAACAGGCTGGTGGTTGCAGCAGGCTGTAGTCTCCAAAGATGGCCATGCTGGTATCTCCCACCCCCTGTGCTGTGAGATGTAAACTTGCTGCTCCCCCATCAAGAGGAAGAGCCTCAAATCTGGACAGGCTTTGTGACTGCCCTGACAAACAGAACTGGAAGAAAATCTCTTCCTCTAGGAAGCCATCTGTCAGGTGAGAGGCCGACTACCCTCAGACCTCCATGCTGTGAAAAGCCCAAGCAATGTGGAAGAGTCAGATGTAGGCACTTGTGGATAGTCCCAGCTGACCTCATGGCCAAAACTGCCAGCCATCTACTATTTAGCTAAACCCAGGTGATCCACAGAACCATGAGAGAATAATAACTTGCTATTAGACAGCACTACCTTTTGCCCCATAATTTATTATACAGCATCAATAGATAATCAGAACAGTGGCAGTGTTGGTTTTCTTCAGTGGAGTGAAGTAACTATTTCTTTCAAGCAACTGGGAGTAGATATTTTGGGGGGATATATTGAAATACTATATATCCCTGACATGGCAGTAAGCAAATTTACTTTTGCAGGGTTATTCCTTTAAAGAACCGAGAGACTATGAAAATGTACCTATATAAACATTCTAAAATATCTATACTACAAACATTGAAAATATCTGATACCAGCATCAACTTTCACAGTTCTAAGGCACTTTCAAGTGTATCATGTAATTTTTGCCATCCTTTCCAGTAGTTATATACGGATGTGAGAGCTGGACCATAAAGAATGCTGAGTGCTGAAGAATTGATGCTTTTCAACTGTGGTGTTGGAGAAGACTCTTGAGAGTCCCTTAGACTGCAAGGAGATCAAACCGGTCAACCCTAAAGGAGATCAGTCCTGAATATTCATTGGAAGGACTGAAGCTGAAGCTGAAACTACAATACTTTGGTCACCTGATGGGAAGAACTGACTCCTTAGAAAAGACCCTGCTGCTGGGAAAGATTGAAAGCAGGAGGAGAAGGGGACGACAGAAGATGAGATGGTTGGATGGCATCACTGACTTGATGGATATGAGTTTGAGCAAGCTCCAGGAGCTGGTGATGGACAGGGAAGACTGGTGTGCTGCAGTCCATGGGGTTGTAAAGAGTCGGACACAACTAAGTGACTAAACTGACTGAAACATTCTAAAACAGAGTGGGTTCTCAGCAGAATGATTAGATATATTTGGAGCTAGTTTGTCATAAGGCTGTCAAACAATTTTTATTTTAAAAAATATTTATTTTGCTATGCAAGCTCTCAGTTGCGGCACTTCTAATCTTCCATCTTCATTGCAGCATGTGGGGTCTTTTTAGTTGCAGCAATGTGGGATCTAATTCCCTGACCCAGGGCTGAACTCAGGTCCTTTACATTGGGAGCGTGGAGTCTTGGCCTCTGGACCACCATGGATATCTCCAATTCTCATTTTCTAAAGCAGTAACCAAACACAATTTAGTTTCTATACAGCTTTAGATGCTGATAAACTGATTCATGTTTGCATTACTTACCAGACTCCACCTGAGCAAAGAGAGAATTCAGCACTAATGATTCTAAAGTTAAAAAAAAAAATAAAATGTTGGAAACAGAAGGGTACTCCAAAAGTACTTGTAGGTTAGGTACAGGAGAAAATAATGTTTAGATAAAAAATAAACTCTTTTCTAGGAGATGTCAGAAGGCTAGCCCAGATTTCAGCCAAACCCTTCAGCTTTTGGATCTTCTGTTTAGTTTTCAGTGTTTTGAACAATGACCTTAAGGCCAGGCAAGACAGTGAATCACGAAAAAAAAATTTACTAATGCTCAAAATCTTGTACTTAGTAACAAAAAGAGGGAAAATAAAATATATGTCAAAAACCTTTCAATAACAAGGCAAGAATAAATGAATGATGGTGCTTGATCAATATACTCCATATTCTGGGCAATTTGGTTAACTCAGATTTTCTGTCATTAACTCCAATAATAAAGATTTTAAATTACTGCCACTTTGCTAAATAATGGGAATAGTTTCACAACAGTACTTTCATTGTATCTTTTAAAGAACTCCTAAAAAGCAAGGCAATCTGTCCACATGGCGAATGTTTTTATTTTCCTAGTTTACAAAGGCCTGAAAAGCAATTGGGCTGTGCTCATTCATTTACCTCACTGCCTACAGCAGAAAGATGTTTCCCCTGGTTCTCAACTGAGATGGACATTCGGGGAACAGTCCTTTTCCCTCCTCTCAGAGATGTGCATTTCCTGAAAAAAAGCAACTAATATTTGAGGTAGCACTGATATTGCTGTTCTGCCGTAAATCCTTGTATTTTAAATGCTTTTTGTAGAATCTCCTTTCCCCCAAAGTGACAAATATTCATTAAGGAGGAAAACACATTAAATGCAGAAAGGAATTTTTAAGAAAAAATAATAATCTTCTGTAACCCTGCAACACAGAAATACCCTGCCACCATACTCATTTTTGTTGGGGAGGGAGGTTCAGTTAACACTAGCAGATTTCTCTTGTGGACTCTTTAAATGCATTTCATGATCTGATCACAAAACTCCTGCGTATGTCACAATACTGATATGACTTCTGCTTACACAATCAGGATCCTACGCCCATCTTTCCTAATGCTGATATGATTTCTTGGTTTACAAAAACCCACAAAACCAATGATAGAATAGAAAGATGTCATGAAACAGAGGGATAAAATTAAAATGAATAGCTAAAACTGGAAGCTTATGATTAAATCACACTGAAATAAAGTAGGAAGAGTACAGTGTATACATTTTATGATAATTTGATGACAAATTAAGATGTTACAACTGAAAGTTAATTTTCCATGGAAACCAATGATATGAAAATAATTATTATAATAACCATAATTTATACAAAAATAAGACCAAGGAGGTGTTAATAGCTAATGTTAAGTTTAAAATAAAAGCTATTTTTCCCCATTTATCCTGGCAGGTCCATTTATCTTTGCCTTAATATAAAGCAAAATATCACTGTACTACAGAAATGTAGAAGCAGGAGAGTCTAACTATTTAAGGAGTAAAAAATGTTCACCATGGTTCCACTCAGAAAATACTGGTTTCGTTAGCAGGTAATCTCGATGCACTCCCCAGGTTGATAGATACCTTAAGAAGTAACTTCTGAGAACACTTTCTACGACAAAAAGTGGGACCAGTAATATCCAGTTCAAAGCGTTTCATCTCAGTTCAGTTATCTCATCATCCTGAAATTAAAGCAGGAATCACGAAAGTTTGGATGGTCTCAGTTCCCAACACGGGGTTAAGAGTGCTCTGCTCCAGGAGTCTGAAACCTATCGAATGACCTAAATCTCCCAGCAGCCAGTGAAGAGATGCTGCTCAACCATATTTATATCTTTAATTCAGCACTGTTGGATGAATACTTCAAAACTGTTTAAAAAATATTTTTATCCCAATTCTGTATCCTAATTAACTGGAAAGAGGCACAGATGGATGGGTGGATGACTGACTAGTAATCTGGGATTAATTTCACCTAATGTTCTGATTCCTCAAAGGTCATTCTTCCCATCTTATGCAATGTTCTTGTGGGCCAATACCTTGGGTCAAATTCAAATCCAGTGAAATAAAGGATGGGCCGGCTTATCTGAATAAGATCCAAGGAGGTCATTATTTAGGAATTCCTCATGAAGATATCCAGTTTTATAGTCTTATATTCATGCGTGAGAATAGAATTAACAAATTCTTTTGTCCTGCTTTTCCTCCCCCTGCTGCTGCTGCTGCTAAGTCACTGCAGTCGTGTCCGACTCTGTGTGACCCCATAAACGGCAGCCCACCAGGCTCCCCTATCCCTGGGATTCTCCAGGCAAGAACACTGGAGTGGGTTGCCATTTCCTTCTCCAATGCATGAAAGTGAAAAGTGAAAGGAAAGTCGGTCAGTCGTGTCCGACTCTTAGCGACCCCATGGACTGCAGCCCACCAGGCTCCTCCGACCATGGAATTTTCCAGGCAAGAGTACTGGAGTGGGGTGCCATTGCCATCTCCCTAGGATCCAAGGAAAAGTGAAAGTGAAAGTCGCTCAGTCGTGTCCAACTCTTTGTGACCCCATGGACTATACAGTCCACCAAATTCTCCAGGCCAGAATACTGGAGTGAGTAGCTTTTCCCTTCTCCAGGGGATCTTCCCAACCTAGGGATCGAACACAGATCTCCTGCATTGCAGGAAGATTCTTTACCCGCTGAGCCACGAGGGAAGCCCAAGGATACTGGGTAACCTATCACTTCTCTGGGGGATCTTCCCAATGCAGGACTCGAACTGGGGTCTCCTGCATTGCAGGCAGATTCTTTACCAACTGAGCTATGAAGGAAGTCCCAAGGAAAGCAGAACATCAAATTCCGGCAAAAATGAAGCATATTAAATATGGTTTATTCATTAAAAATTTATTAGTATTATTAGTGTTAGGTCCTGAATAAAACAAACAGGATCTCATCCTTGTGGACCTTACATTCTAAGGTATAAACACATTTTTTAAAGTGTAAACTCAGTAATAATAACAACAACAACAACAATGAAAGATACACAGTAGCAACAAATAAAAGTTATAAAGTTCCCCATGTGGTAAAGGGTCAAGAGAAATGGACAATCATACTTTGGTGGTGGGAAGATAAGTTGGTGAAAGATTTTTTTGGGAGATAGGGTAATTTGGTGAACATATATATTAAAAAAAAATCTATCTCAGTAATCTGACACATAGGGTTATGTGTAGAAAATGATTAGTGATACTAAGTATTATGAAAAATTATTCACTAAAGCTCAAAATTCTCCAAGCCAGGCTTCAGCAATATGTGAAACATGAACTTCCAGATGTTCAGGCTGGTTTTAGAAAAGGCAGAGGAACCAGAGATCAAATTGCCAACATTCACTGGATCATCGAAAAAGCAAGAGAGTTCCAGAAAAATATCTATTTCTGCTTTATTGACTATGCCAAAGTCTTTGACTGTGTGGATCACAAGAAACTGTGGAAAATTCTGAAAGAGATGGGAATACTAGACCACCTGACCTGCCTCTTGAGAAGCCTATATGCAGGTCAGGAAGCAACAGTTAGAACTGGACATGGAACAACAGACTGGTTCCAAATAGGAAAAGGAGTACGTTAAGACTGTATATTGTCACCCTGCTTATTTAACTTATATGCAGAGTACATCATGAGAAACGCTGGGCTGGAAGAAGCACAAGCTGGAATCAAGATTGCTGGGAGAAATATCAGTAACCTCAGATATGCAGATGACACCACCCTTATGGCAGAAAGTGAAGAGGAACTAAAGAGCCTCTTGATGAAAGTGAAAGAGGATAGTGAAAAAGTTGGCTTAAAGCTCCACATTCAGAAAACTAAGATTATGGCATCTGGTCCCATCACTTCATGACAAATAGATGAGGAAACAGTGGAAACAATGTCAGACTTTATTTTGGGGGGCTCCAAAATTACTGCAGATGGTTTCTGCAGCCATAAAATTAAAAGATGCTTACTCCTTGGAAGGAAAGTTATGACCAACCTAGATAGCATATTGAAAAGCAGAGACATTACTTTGCCCACAAAGGTCCGTCTAGTCAAGGCTATGGTTTTTCCAGTGGTCATGTATGGATGTGAGAGTTGGACTGTGAAGAAAGCTGAGCACCGAAGAATTGATGCTTTTGAACTGTCGTGTTGGAGAAGACTCTTGAGAGTCCCTTGGACTGCAAGGAGATCCAACCAGTCCATTCTAAAAGAGATCAGTCCTGGGTGTTCATTGGAAGGACTGATGCTAAAGCTGAAACTCCAATACTTTGGCTACCTCATGCGAAGAGTTGATTCATTGGAAAAGACCCTAATGCTGGGAAGGATTGGGGGCAGGAGAAGAAGGGGATGAAAGAGGATGAGATAGCCGGATGGCATCACCGACTCGATGGACTTGAGTTTGAGTGAACTCCAGGAGTTGGTGATGGACAGGGAGGCCTGGCGTGCTGTGATTCATGGGGTCGCAAAGAGTCGGACACAACCGAGTGACTGAACTGAACTGAATTGAAAGTATTAGTTAAATTATGGCATATTCAAATGGTATATTCACAGTGTGTCTAGGACAGGTCCAGTTTTTATACTTAAATTTTATGATGGAGAATCGTTTAACACTTACAGACAAGTGCTGAGAACAGTAAAGCGTTCCCATATAACCTACGTTCGGTTTCCTCTATTAGTAACATCTTACATTAAGACAATCTGTCACAATTAATGAACCAACCTTGACATGATATTCAGATTTCCGTTTTCATTAGTGTCCTTTTCCTGCTCCAGGAGTGCAACCAGGACAATACATTTAGTTGTCACGTCTCCTTAGACTCCTCTTGGCTGTGACCGTTTCTCTCTGGTTTTGATGACCCTGAGAGTTTTGAGGAGTACTGGTAATTTGTAGACTGTCCCTCCACTGGGATTTGTTTGATTTTTTTTCTCATGATAATACTGAGGTTGTGGGTTTTGGGGAAGAAAACCACAGAGGTCATTTTCATCACATCATATCAAGGGTACATGTTATGAACATAAACTTAAAACTGTGGATGTTAGTTTTGATCACCCGGCCAGGGTAGTGGTTGTCAGTTTTCTCCAGAGTAATGTTACCTTTCTTCCTCCATATCCACAATATATTCTCTCTAAAGAAGTCACTATGAGCAGCCCACACTTAAGAAGTAGGAAGTTATGCTCTGCCTCCTGAAGGGCAGAGTAATACTTAAATGATTTGGAATTATTCTGCATATGAGATTTATCAACTCTTCTCCATTTATTTATTCAATTACTTATATATGTTAGTATGAACTCATGGATCTTTATTTTTATAATTTGTATACAGTAAATGTGTTGCAGACAACTCCAGATTAACAGCACAATCTAAAACTACGTGATTAATTTTGTTGCTTAAATTGTTTCAGCTTTGGCCACTGGGAACTCTTTCAGTTGGCTCCTGTGTCCCTTTGACACACCCACCATCGTGTGTATATATTGTCAGCACTTCCCAATTTGGGTACTACAAAATGCTCCAGGATCATCTTACGTATCGCCCAGCCCTATAATCAACCATTTGTTCAAAAAGTCTTGGTTCCTTTTTCTGGAGAATGAATGGTGCTAGAAGTAAGATCAGGGTACTGGCTATGCGTGTTGCATCTGGAGTGTCACTGTCTCTGTCCCCTCAGCTGAGACAGCAAGAAAATTGTGTGTGTGTGTGTGTGTACACATGCATATCTATACCTCCACACACATACATATCAATAATGCATGTATATACACATATGTATACAAATACATGCATGTCCATACATTGTGTGTGTATGTTTTTAAGTGAGTATACACATACCCTGCCAACAAAGGTCCATCTAGTCAAGACTATGGTTATTCCAGTGGTCATGTATGGATGTGAGAGTTGGACTGTGAAGAAAGCTGAGCGCCAAAGAATTGATGCTTTTGAACTGTGGTGTTGGAGAAGACTCTTGAGAGTCCCTTGGACTGCAAGGAGGTCCAACCAGTCCATTCTAAAAGAGATCAGCCCTGGGTGTTCTTTGGAAGGAATGATGCTAAAGCTGAAACTCCAGTACTTTGGCCACCTCATGTGAAGAGCTGACACATTGGATAAGACTCTGATGCTGGGAGGGATTGGGGGCAGGAGGAAAAGGGGATGAACGAGGATGAGATGGCTGGATGGTATCACTGACTCGATGGATGTAAGTCTGAGTGAACTCTGGGAGTTGGTGATGAACAGGGAGGCCTGGCGTGCTGTGATTCATGGGGTTGCAAAGAGTCGGACACAACTGAGCAACTGAACTGAACTGAACTGAACTGAACACATATCTTGGAGGAGGGCATGGCAACCCACTCCAGTGTTCTTGCCTAGAGAATTCCATGGACAGAGAAACTTGGCAGGCTACAGTCCATAGGGTTGCAAAGAGTTGGATAAGACTGAAGCAAAGTAGCATTCATGCATACACATATCTATCAATATTTCTACACGCATCAATCTAAATCTATATTTGGCTAAACATTAATTCACACTGATGTCTCCAGCTCTAATCCAGGGCCACTGGATGCTTCTAGCTACCTCCCTTCTAGCAACCTCTCACTCCAGTAGTGAGAAACCTGTCTCCACCACTCAGCATCCATGGATTCTCTAATAACAGTGTATGCAGAATTGTTAATTCTTTGCTCCACTGTACTATGCTTACGTAAAGTTTCTTTTACTTTTAGTCCTACAGTCTCCATCCATCCATTCCAAAGTTACTTAGGCCAGCCTATTCCTTCCCCCTTCAGTGAGGTTATTTTATATACTTATGATACTGTTAGATTCTTTTGTCAATCTATATTCCATCTTGGGATCCCCTGACCACTTAAAAAAAGTTTTTTTTAATTTGCAAACATTAAAGTTCACTTTTCTGGTTGTAAAGTTCTATGAGTTTTAATAAATGCATAGTGTCATGTATCTATTACCATTACATTATCATACAGCATAGTTTCACTCCCCTTAAATTCCCTTGTGTTTCACCTACCCATCCCTCCTTTTCCCTCAAACCCATGGAAACCACTGATTCAATGCTTTAGCCTTTTTCAGATGTCATATAGATAGAATGATATCATATGTATTGTACCCTTTTGACTATATTCTTTCACTGAGCAACATACACTTAAGATTCATGTATGTTTTTCATGGCTTAGTAGCTCATTTCTTTTTCTCACTAAATAATACCTTATTGTGTAGATGTACTATGGGTTGTTCACTCACCACTGAAGGGCATCTTACATGCTTCCAGTTTTTTGGTGATTCTGAACAAAGCTACTATCAACACTCACATGAAGATTTTTGTGGGATTATAGTTTTTCAAATATCCTAGAAGCATGGGTGTTGGACATATGGCAAGACTATGTATAGCTTTGTAAGAAATTCAGGTCCATTTTCGTTCAGAAGAAGACTATACTTCTATGTATGCAGCATAAAACAAACAGTTGTGATAGGATTTATGACCAATTTTATTTATGTTTTTATTCATTTTAATATTTTTTCCAAGATGTTTTGAGGTAATTCAAGCAAGCAGTACATTTCTAATCAGGGAAAAATTCATTTAAAAAGTACAATTAGGTAAGAGAGTAACAGGAGGGAACCAAATGCAATGGCTCCATGTTGTTTCATCTTGTTTCACTAGACCCCCACTCCTGGCCAGCGGGGATGCTCTGATGTGACGTACATACTGTGAGTGTGAAGGTACCACACGGACTGTAAGGCATTTCACCGTAATGAGATTCCCTATTCTTTGCCTACAGCTGGTGTTTCCTGTCTTTCATTTCAGGCTCTACGTAACTCAGACTCAGGAGAAGGAAAGGAACCCTGGTCAGCATTTGGGAGATTCAGATTCCCATCACTGTGCCTGCACTCCACTTCTAATAAGGAACCTTCTGTCTTGTTCCTATTTTTTTTAAATTTTTTAAAATTGAAATGTAGTTGATTTATAATGTTTTGTTAGTTTTAGGTATATGGGAAAGTTATTCAGATATATTAATATATATGTGTACAGTCAGTCCCATTGACTGTAGCCTACCAGGCTCCTCTGTCCATGGCATTTTCCAGACAAGAGTACTAGAGTGGGTTGCCATTTCCTTCTCCAGGGGATCTTCCCAACCTGGGGATCGAACCCAGGTCTCCCGTATTGCGGGCAGACGCTTTACCCTCTGAGCCACCAGGGAAGCCCACACATACACATATTTATACGTTTTTAGATACTTTTCCCTTATAGTTGTTATGAGATACTGAATATAGTTCTCTGTGCTATACAGTAGGTCCTGTTGCTTATCTATTTTATGTATAGCAGTGTGTATATTTTAATCCCAAATCCTAATCTTTCCCTCCCCAACTTTCCCCTTTAGTAACTGTAGGTTTGCTTTCTGTCCGTGAGTCTGCGTTTCCGTTTTGTAAATAAGTTCATGTTTATCAAGTTTTTAGATTCCATAGATAGGCGATGTCGAGTGATATTTGACTCTCTTCTACCTTGTTTCTGAGACCAACCTTTAAGCCTCATCTTCTAGTTTTAGTCACCAGATTCCTGTCTTGTTTCTGGGTGCAGTGCCCTCAGCTGTACAAATCCATAACGTATTAAAAAAAGCAAAAGGTTTGCCTCCAATCAAGCATGCCCTCAAATGATCTAGTTATGAGCAGAAGTTTGTCAGTAAATAAAAATACGCAGTATAACATCACACTCTGACATGAACAAAAAAATGAAGCCAGCTCATTAAGTTTTAGAAAATATATCTGTCATTATCAGTTATTTTAATTTTCAAAGAAGGAGGAAATCTGGCATCTATTATACAGAGTAAATAAATTAGACACATTGTGAACATGAAGCAGGGGGTAACAATAGCATCGTCATGTATCTATTATAATGTTGACAGGCTGAACAACGCATTCTCTCCTTGCCAAAGAAGATGCATGAGTTTGTTATTCCTGGTTGTTTATTTCTATCTTTTCTGAACGACAGGTATAGGTGAGTCCTATATCTCTGTTAATATTAAGCATTAATTACAAAGTCTATCAGAAGAGACACTACTCAAAGCCCAGACTCCTGGAAACATTATCACAGTTTCTTTTGATACTCTCACCTCTAGGGCATATATTATTAACTTTGGGTGAAGCTACCTCACTGAGTTTGCCAACTGAGGAGTGAAACTTATATGCTTTGGTTTTATTTTTAGCATCACAGGGGAGATAAGAAAGAAACGCAAACAACCTGCAGAAAAGACATGCCTGTGTTATTGTTCTACATACTGTCATTGGTGTGAGCTGTAGGGGGTCCTCTCACTTGTCACTCATTTCCTCCTACTCCACTATTGTATCTGGACCCTTTGAGTAAAAAATGCCCATTCTAAAACAGTGAGACAAATAAATCCAATGTCGAAGATGACCATGTGGATTAAACAGAATCAGGGTTTGAAGAGGGCATCTTTCCATTCTGTATTTAAAAATCATGGTATGGTTCTTGGAAAAGAGGCCAAAATTTTAAATAGAAAAGTACAGTTTGTTGTACTTCCCAAAGTTAAACAAGGAAGGTTTTAAAGGATAAATCAGAAGCTATGCTTTACTGGGCAGAGAAGGTCAAGACAACACTTTGCATCCAAGGAAGGCATATTTAAAAACGATCACATTTTGCAACAATGCTGGGAAAAGGGAAGTTATTATCAACACCCTCAATCTTCAAATCAGGTGAGCAGAGGTCTGTTCTATTTATTCTGTAGCTGCAAACTGGCTAAAGAATCTGGCTGTCTGTAAACCAGAAATTAATGTGCTGGTTTATTTAAAAAACAGCTAACACACATTAACTACCCAATAAACACTTCACAATGTGCTCCATCAGTCTCCTGATCCACTCACTATTCATGTCACGTCCCTGTGCTTGGCTCATACGATTCCTTCTGCTCGAAACCCCTTTCCCCTCCTCATATATCAGTGTAAACTGCTTTCATTCAAGACCCTGCTGCAATGCCAGCTCTCTGTGAATCTCCTCAGATCTCCCCACCAGGGTCCACTGTTCCACTCCCATTTTCCCAAAAGACTTCATTAGGGCCTCTATTAGAGACTTGGTGTATGTGTCTGTCGCCCCTTAAGCTTTCCGAGTTATATCAGTATCTCATTAATTCTTTTTTCCATCAGCGCCCAGATAATATCTAGCTGACAGTAAGAACTGAGTACATCGAAATAGGAGTTTATCCAAGAGATATGCTGTAAAAAACTAAAAATAGAGTTAACGTAAGAT
This sequence comes from Capra hircus, assembly GCF_001704415.2. Lineage (NCBI taxonomy): Eukaryota > Metazoa > Chordata > Mammalia > Artiodactyla > Bovidae > Capra > Capra hircus. The sequence continues at coordinate 64,190,469 of NC_030823.1, read as the reverse complement.
CCTATAATCCCACTCCTGGGCATATACCTGGACAAAGCTATAATTCAAAAAGATACATGCACGCCAATGTTTATAGCAGCACTATTCACAATAGCCAAGGCATGGAAGCAACCTCAATGTCCAATGACAGATGAAGGGATAAAGATGTAGCACATACATACAGCGGAATATTACTGAGCCATAAAAAGAATGAAATGATGCCATTTGCAGCACCATGGATGGACCCAGAGAAAATAATAGTAAGCAAAGAAAACCAGAGAAATATAAATATATGATATCACTTGATATTATAGAAATTATAAAAAATTATATAAAAATTATTTTTAAAATGACACAAATGAACTTATTTACAGAACAAAAATAGACTTACAGGCATAGAAAACAATTTGTATGGGTTGCCAAAGGAAAGAGAGAGTGAGGAATAAATCTGAAGTCTGGGATTAATGTATACACACTATTTATAAAGAAGATAAACAATAAGGGCCTACTGTACAGTACTGGGAGATATATTTAATCTTATAATAACTTATAACGCAAAAAAGTCTGAAAAAAATATATGTCTGTACAACTGAACTAACACAACATTGTAAATGAACTATATTTCAATTTAAAAACTGGTTATAAAAAAAGTGCTATGTTGTACCAAACCCCTAACACCATTTTTACCTGCCTATGGTTAGGTCAGTGTATTAATATGGAAAAGAAGAAAAGCTATTTGAAAGAGGGTTTCAGTCATGTTCTGCTATGCTTAGCTGTTGGAATGACAATAGTAGCTGCTCCAGAAACCACCTTCAGTTCATGGGTTTCTATATCTCTTGGGTACAGGTATCCCTTGCTTTTTCAAAGTTTGCTTTATACCACTTTGCCTTTATAAAAGAACTTCATTAGTACCTGTTTTGGATGCTGAAAGAAATCCGAAGAGGATTTTTGTTATTAGGGGAAAAGGCGAAAATAGGAAAAGAACATTCAGCATTCGTTTTGCTCAAGTTTTGCTAGAAAGGCAGTGGGTCCCCCACACAGCGAGAGTGGCACCACCAAGCTCCTTTCCTGGGAACTACGCTCAGCATCTCAGCATGAAGCTGCTGTAGTTTTGAACCATGTCTGTGAACATCTGTGCTGTATCTCAATTTATTGTGTGCCTCCATTAGCAAGATGTGTCCTAAGGTAACTGCTTTTTCCCTTTACACCATTTCAGCTTACAGGCTTCATAGCAGCACTACTTTCAGATAGCAGGGGGAAATTGTACACTTTAATACTGTCCTTTCTCTATGAGAGAACAAAGTGTACTATGATGACATAGGGCTGCCCCGGTGGCTCAGAGGGTAAAAAATCCACCTGCAATGCAGGAGACCCAGGTTCAGTTCCTGGGTAGGGAAGATCCCCTGAAGAAGGGAATGGTTGCTGCTGCTGCTGCTGCTGCTGCTGCTAAGTCGCTTCAGTCATGTCCGATTCTGCGTGACCCCATAGACCGGCAGCCCACCAGGCTCTGCCATCCCTGGGATTCTCCAGGCAAGAATGCTGGAGTGGGTTGCCATTTCCTACCACTCCAGTATTCTTGCCTGGAGGATTCCTTGGACAGAGGAGCCTAGTGGGCTACAGTCCATGGGGTCACAAGGAGTCAGACACAACTGAGCAACTAACACACACACACACACACACACACACACACACACGATAATATGTCTTTCTTCAAGGGGAATAGGTATTAACTCTTACTTGGAACCAGAAGGATGCTGTTTGTTAACTTGTTTCCACCTGAAGTAGCAACTAATCTCAGAAACAAATCCAGGTGTCCTTTTAAGCAGGGACATCGATAATCACTATAATTTCTGTTGGACTTTATGTTTACAAAGCACTTTGTGGGCCTTCCTTTGTTCTCATAATATTCTGTTCCTTAATCAGGAACTTTGCTTCTGTTCAACACTTCAATCTTAGAAGGTCAATTTAACAAATCCCTCATCCCTTCTACTCCCATTCTACTATAAAGTAAATTAACCACAGTGCCAGGAGAATCTTTAGGACCCTTAATGTGCCTGGCTCAAGTAACACAAAAATACTAGTTGGACAAAGGACGATTTCTAAGATCAGCGAAGAGACAGCATTCTTCTTTCCCATTCCCTCTGTGTCACAACACACGAAAGAGAATGGAGTCCCCAGAACTGAAGTTCATGTGAGAGGTTATTCCCTTCAGAAACGTCTGAGGTCTTGATGCTGTCTCTTGTTATCTGGAGGAACATGAGGCTGGTGTCAATGTCATAGGCATGAGAGAACAGGAAGTGAGAATGAGACCACTCACTGAGCTAGAAGCTGGGAATCTTTGGGGATGAGTCTTGTGCTAAAGCGACACTTATGAGGCTGCTTGAGGGCGAGGTCTCTCTTGTCTAAGTCAGATGTTCTCAGGACCACCCCCTATCCTCACTCTGGTTTGGGAACCAGGATTCCTTCAAGTCCAATGCCCCACCTTCACAACCCATTCCAGCCCCAGCCTGAGCTCAAATCCAATAGGCACCTTGAAGGAAGGAGGGGAAAGGGGGGGGGTGGTAGGGGAAGAGAGGTGCTTTGTAAAGCTTGACTCTATGTCTATAATACTAGCTTGACTCTTGTCAGTTTATTTTGCCTTATTCTCCAGAGTGCTAGGAATGTTTAAATGACTTGGGAGATTGGTTCAATTCAAAGTCATGGTCTTTTGCATTATTTGGTTTCCAAAAATAATTACTTGACCTTCCATTTGAGACAAGCACTCAAAAGATAAACAATTATTCCTAAGATCACCAGGAACAACCTTTAAACAGAAAAGTCAGTTTGCTATTATATTAGCTGTTCTACAGAGTCATGGGATAAGTAAATGTCGTACTTGTTAAAAAGATGACTTTAAATCAACACTTTGAGGGTTCCCAATTATGAGTGTCTAGATGAGAGGTATATATTTTATTGTGCTTCTCAGGTGGCTCAGTGGTAAAGAACTTGCCTGCCAGTGCAGGAGATGCAAGAGATGCAGGTTCAATCCCTGGGTCAGGAAGATCCCCTGGAGGAGGAAATGGCAACCCACTCCAGTACTCTTGCCTGGAAAATCCCATGGACAGAGAAGCATGGCAGGCTACCATCCATGAGGTCATAAAACAGTCAGAGACTACTTATTGAGGCAAAGTTTACAATGTACATTCACATGCTTTTTGTTCCTCACAGGCGTAGAGTGACGGTGGTCTTGAGCCCTTAGTTTTCTTGTCGACCTATAGGTGCTGAAGAATCTGCAGACTGCTCTGGTTTGCCTCAGGCTGTCAATCAGTCCAATGCTTTGGAGAACAGCAGTCTCCTCCAGGGGACTGCTCCAACCATGGCATATTCTGTGGGTCAGGGCCACTTCCCAATTCTCACCAGCCGAATGCCAGTGCTCCAAAGAAAGCTCTGGTTGGTTTCTGGAACATTTCCTCTTATCAAAGATGTCTCCTAACCTCTGGGCCTTCATTCCTGCCACCGGATGTCCTGACATTTACTGGAAATGTAATGCACTGGAGACAGGTATAGAAGCTCTAACAACTCAATAGGCAAGAAGAGGGCACACCTAAAACTTGATTCCATTCTCCTTTTCCACTAAAGCCTATTAGAATGCTCTATTTTTTATCTTGCTACTTGATTGTACTCAGGAATTGGTGCCTTAGAAAAGCATGTTTCAACTCAGTCTTTAATTCTATGGATAAGACTGAGATAAAAATTTACCCACCCATGACCTGTGTCACTTGATAGAAAAGAATGTTCTTATTTATACAAAGATATCTGGAAATAGTGAGTCTAAAACTATTATACATATAAATCTAGGAAATACATACCAAGACTCCAAACCCCTAACCTTCCCCAATAAACCCCGAAAAACCAGACCCAGGGATTAAAACCCCGAAAAGAAGAGCAAGGAGAGAGAAGAAACCCTTCCTCAAAGATCAATGCAAAGATATAGGGGGGAAAATACAATGGGAAAGACTAGAGATCTTTTCAAGATAATTAGAGATACCAAGGGAACATTTCATGCAGAGATGGGCATGATAAAGGACAGGAATGGTATGGACCTAACAGAAGCAGAAGATATTAAGAAGAGATGGCAACAACACACAGGAGAGTTATATAAAACAGATCTTCATGATCCAGATAATCATGATGGTGTGATCACTCACCTAGAGCCAGACATCCTGGAATGTGAAGTCAAGTGGGCCTTACTTAGGAAGCATCACTACGAACAAAGCTAGTGGCGGCAATGGAATTCTAGTTGAGCTATTTCAAATCCTAAAAGATGATGCTGTGAAAGTGCTACACTCAATATGCCAACAGATTTGGAAAACTCAGCAGCGGCCACAGGACTGGAAAAGGTCAGTTTTCATTCCAATCCCAAAGAATGTTCAAACTACTGCACAATTGCACTCACCTCACACGCTAGTAAAGTAATGCTCAAAATTCTCCAAGCCAGGTTTCAACAGTATGTGAACTGTGAACTCCAGATGTTCAAGCTGGATTTAGAAAAGGCAGAGGAACCAGAGATCAAATTGCCAATATCCGTTGGATCACTGAAAAAGCAATAAAGTTCCAGAAAAACATCTACTGCTTTACTGACTATGCCAAAGCCTTTGACTGTGTGGATCACAACAAACTGTGGAAAATTCTTAAAGAGATGGGAATACCAGACCACCTGACCTGCCTCCTGAGAAATCTGTATGCAGGTCAAGAAGCAACAGTTAGAACTGGACATGGAACAATGGACTGGTTCCAAATTGGAAAGAAGCACATCAAGGCTGTATATTGTCACCCTGCTTACTTAACTTACATGCAAAATGCTGGATTGGATGCAGCACAAGCTGGAATCAAGATTGCCAGGAGAAATATCAATAACCTCAGATATGCAGATGACACCACCCGTATGGCAGAAAGCGAAGAGGAACTAAAAAGCCTCTTGATGAAAGTGAAAGTGAAGTTGTTCAGTCGTATCCGACTCTTCGCAACCCCATGGAGTGTAGCCTACCAGGCTTCTCCGTCCATGGGATTCTCCAGGCAAGAATACTGGAGTGGGTTACCATTTCCTTCTCCAGGGGATCTTCCCGACCCAGGGATCAAACCTGGGTCTCCCACATTGGAGGCAGACGCTTTAACCTCTGAGCCACCAGGGAAGGAGAGTGAAAAGGTTGGCTTAAAACTCAATATTCAGAAAACTAAGATCATGGCATCTGGTCCCATCACTTCAGGGCAAATAAATGGGTAAACAATGGAAACAGTGACAGACTTTATTATGGGGGGCTCCAAAATCACTGCAGATGGTGATTGCAGCCATGAAATTAAAAGACGGTTGCTCCTTGGAAGAAAAGTTATGACCAATTCAGACAGCATATTAAAAAGCAGAGGCATTACTTTGCCAACAAAGGACCGCCTAGTGAAAGCTATGGTTTTTCCATTATGGATGTGAGAGTTGGGACTATAAAGAAAGCTGAGCACCGAAGAACTGATGCTTGATTGCAAGGAGATCCAACCAGTCCATCCTAAAGGAAATCAGTTCTGAATATTCATTGGAAGGACTGATGCTGAAGCTGAAACTCCAATACTTTGGCAACCTGATGTGAAGAACTGACTCATTTGAAAAGACCATGATGCTGGGGAAGCTTGAAGGCAGGAGGAGAAGGGGACGATATGGATGAGATGGTTGGATGGCATCAGTGATGGACATGAGTTTGAGCAAGCTCCGGGAATTGGTGATGGACAGGGAAGCCTGGCATGCTGTAGTTCACGGGGTCACAAAGAATTGGATATGACTGAGTGACTGAACTCAATTGAAGGGAGAACAGCTCAAGAATGACAAATGTTAATCAAGGAAAATATGAGCATGTTTTAGTATACAGTGAGAGAGAAATCCTCAAAACTAAAACTAGAATGTTTTTTATTTGTCTTTAGAGATGCAAGTGGACTGAATACTGTCAGGACTGGCATAATTTACTCTTAAATTATTTATATGCAAAACTATTAACCTACATAAAAGGAAGCTGGATAGTCCTTGAGTTTCCTTGAGCTCTTTGAGCTTGTCTGTTATTAATCAGATATCAGGGAATGGTAAAAAACAGGATATTTAAGATAGTGAGAAAATGATGTAATCCTACTTACATTACAGATTCCAAATATCCAAACTGTTACTGAAGTTTTCTTATTATTATCCCCCTCAAAATAAATTTCAAATCACACAAATAATATATTTTCTTTTATAAGCTGAAGCTCCAATACTTTGGATGTGAAAAGCCAACTTATTAGAAAAGACCCTGATGCTGAGCAAGACTGAAGGCAGGAGGAGAAGGGGACAATAGAGGATGAGATAGTTGGACGGCATCACCAACTCAATGTACATGAGTTTGAGCAAGCTCTGGGAGACGGTGAAGGATAGGGAAGCTTGGTGTGCTGCAGTCCTTGGGGTCAAAGAGTCAGACATGATTGAGTGACTGAACAACAACAACAATTTTCTTTTAAAAATTAAAATATTAAATAGAAAGATAAAAATCCCCTTTTCCAACATGCCCAATCCTTTCTCATTCTTCCCACCCAATCCAACTCCACTGCTGACAACAGCCAACAGTGGTGTTTTCTATGCCAGAAACTGTGCTAAGAGATTACTGGAATATCTTACTTAAATTTTCACAACTTCCTGCTAAAGTGGGTTCAGTTTTTATCCCTGTTTTATAGAGGAGGATACTGAGCCTGGCCATACTTATATCCCCTATTAACTCAGAGGCCCACTAATAGTAGTTAGGGACATATCCATGTAGGTTTTTCTATGGATCCCTATACATTTATGAGCACTTAGAGAAAATGTAGAGTGTAGCTATTGTACTTCACTTAAAAATAAAAACTGAACAGTACCATATTATACATACCCAATTTACCATTTGTATTTCTCCCTGACAGTTCATAAGTTCTAACTCATTCTTTTAAATTGCTGTCTAATGTACTACAGCTTTGGGCTTCCCAGGTGACACAGTGGTGAAGAATCTGCCTTTTAATACAGGAGATGCAAAAGATGCAGGTTTGGGTTGGGAGGATCCCCTGGAGAAGGAAATGGCAACTCATTCCAGTATTCTTGCCCGGGAAATCTCATGGACAGAAGAGCCTGGTGGGCTACAGTCCATGGGATCACAAAGAGTAGGACATGACTAAGCATGCGTGAAGACGTACTACACCTGTAGTATTCTTCTAGGGATAGTATGAAAGTTATTTTCAATTTTTCACTAATAAAAATGATGCGGTAAAAGTCTTGTGCAAGCTTTCTTATTCACAAGGGCAGCTGCTTGGGTGGCTATCAAGATATGGAAGCGCTGAGTGACGCTGAGCGCATGTTTAAGTTTGAATAGGTACTGCTAACTTGTCCTCTAAGATGTTTACCACTAGTATGTGAATAAATACTTTCCTACAGCCACGCCAAAATCTGATATTATCAATCTCAAAGTTTTTCCAAGCTAAGGAATAATGTTTTAGTACGCATTCCCCTCATTACAATACAAATTGTATTAGGCTACACCATCTGGGCTGGCAATTCAATGATAAAGTGAGCTAAAGTAGGGCAATAAAAAAAAAAAAGTATATATACAGTAAGCATGCTCTTTGCTTTAAAATACACAGTTGTGCATTTCCCTCCCAACTTCTGATATAGGAACAAAGTTTCTCAAGTAAGGGATCACTGTCAGGGGCCATACATATACTTTCTGCATTAGCCATACCCTTAGAATGTACATCGAAGACTCCATGGTTTGGTATCTTAAGTGAAGCGAAATGTAAAAGCCTTGTGAAATACTCTGAGTGCAGAATTTAATTTAATTTAGCCACAGGTTTTTAGTAATGTACCTTCATCAAGATTTTCTAAAGCATTTAATTTTTTAAAAAAAATTTTAGAGCTCTAATAGAGCTCTAATTTTTATAAAAAGAGCTCTCTTTCCACACTTGTGTTTCATTGGTTTACACATTACTTAACTGAATTACATAATTACAATGACATTCAACCAGTATGAACAGGTTTGGAAAGCATCACATTGGCTCTTATTGAACTCAGAGAGCAAAAGCACAGAGGTGTCCTAGAGAGTACCCCAGCAGCCATCCAGTGAGCCCACTCTGGATTGAAGTCAGCATTTCTCAGAGTCTTCTAATGCAGCAAGTGGGTAAGGGAGTAAGCAGTCTCCCCACTAGCGAGGTGGAACATCTTTTCATATGTTATTGCCTAATATCCACTACTGTGAACCATCCATTCATTTCATTCACCTATTTTTCTAGTGGATTAACTTTTTCTTAATTATTTACAAGTGTTCTTTAGAAATCTCTGTACTAGTCCTTTGTCTTTTATGTCATAAATATTTTCTCCCAGACTATTGCTAACCTATTAACTACTTTTTTCTTGTAGTTAGACTGTCATACAAAGTACTTAATTTTGATCTAATGAAATGAACTATTTTTCCTTCTCCATAGCTTTTACTTTCTATGTTTTAAGAAAGCCCCCTATTCTAAACATATTCACCTAGGTTCTCTTCTAATACTTCAATAATTTCATAACTCCCAGATTCCAGATGAGGAACTTGAAGTTCAGAAGACTCAGATATTTGACCAAAATTCTAAAGCTAGAAATAACCTAAGATCCAATTGATATATGTTTATATATAATCTCCAAAGCCAATGTTACTACTTTATACCACCTTCCTGAAGAAGGAATTAAAATCTGAGAGAACTAAAGTGAAATACATGGGTGCTCAACAATGGTGAAAATTGCATGAATGCACATCTTTGTACTGATTACATAAGTTACTGATAAACAAATGATTCATCATCAGCTGCAGAAAACTTGCATGATCTCTGCCATCCATAGAAAATGTGGTCAAAGTGCCCGAGTGACCTGGAAATCTAAATACTATTGAGCAACTACTAGGTACATATATTCATATTCTTATTCATATATCCCTCCATCCATTGAAGCAAACAAAAATATACTGAATACCTAACATGTCCCTGGCGACAAATTCCACACACTCATAGGTGTGGACTTTGCTAGACTCCTTTGCATGGATATTCTGAAAGTTCCTAAATCTTTGCTAGCTCAAAACCAACCTCTACATTTGCAAGGTACCTTGAGTTGTGGTCACTGAGGTCACATGTCTTCTATCTGCTACCAGAAAGTGAGATCCTTAGGATGAGATTTACATCATGTGCCTCTGAAGCCCCCAAAGCACAGAGCTTATAAGACCCTGGGAGCACTACAGGTGCTCTGTGACTGCCGTTATTACAGTGTCATATGTGTGGAGGCTTCCCTTCCTGTCTTGTGAACCATATCTGATCTTTCAAGGGTGAGCAAGAGTGAGTAATGAATAATGAAAGAATGAACACTTTGTATTTTTATCAAACACAGTCTTCCTAGTAATTTTATCATTTCCTTGAGGTCACCAGTTATTCTCATCACCACTGGTCATCTTTCCAGATTTTACAGTCTTGTTATTATCATTATCTCCGGATTTTTCTGCCTTCTTTTAATGCTGGCAATGAGCTGTCAAATTCTGTTGCTTCTATTACAAACTTGTTAAATCTTTTCTATTCTCCCTGTCACCACCTTGGGTCAGGCACATTATCTCTTGCAAAAACTATTATGAATGATCTCCCACACTGATCCATATTATATCTGCTGAAGTCACATAACTTTCCAGAATCATAATCTCAGGTGGCCAATCTCTTCTTTCAAACCTTCAAAGGCTCCCATGAATCCACTGAATTATTCTGGATCTCTTAACTGGACATCAAAGCTTTATGTATGACCCCATCTACATTTTGACTCTAATTCACCACTGCTCATCGAGAAGGAAATGGCAACCCACTCCAGTGTTCTTGCCTGGAGAATCCCAAGGACGGGGGAGCCTGGTGGGCTGCCGTCTATGGGGTCGCACAGAGTTGGACACGACTGAAGCGACTTAGCAATAGCAGCATCTACTGATGCCTTCTCCTGCCTCTTCCCACTCCACAGTCAAATAGGACGTTGTGCTTTTTATTAAATACATCTTGTATTTTCCATCTCTGTTACTTCTACCTGGGCACTCTTCCTCATTCTATCCTTTGAGGCCCATTTTTAAAGGCCAGCTCTTTCATGAAGTAGGTCCTGATACCACACAGACAAAGACAGCTGCCTCCTTGGATATCAGCAGGTCTTTGTGTTGCCTTTTTTGAGTCAGTCTTGTTTTATTTATCTAACCCTGCTTTATTTATACTGATTTGGTACTTACCTGTGTATTGCAGTACAAAGTCCTCATGGTGAGGGTCAGTGGTTTCCTTATTTTTGTGATTGTTTGAAGAGTTTGGTACAGAGCCTGGTACACAGAGGCACTCGATAACCTACTGGTCGACCTGAACTTTCCTCTCAACTTTATTGTAATCTCCTTAAGAACAATGACCTTAAGGGCACAGTGTCTCTCAATACATGTAAGGGGCCTTGTGCATAACAGGTGTTCAAAACTTAATTCATTTAAGTAATTTCATAGTTCCAGAGCAAGAGATTTCAAAAACACACATAACACTGGCATTAGCCTAAAATATTCAATTAATCACCTCTCACCTGTCCCAGACACTGCACTCAAAATTTTATAACAGTCATCTTGTGTAATCCTGCCAAGAACACCGTGAAGCACTGTCTTTTCCCTCAATGGATGCACAGAGATTTACAGAGGTGAAGTGACTGGATTCTGCAACGACTCAGTGGCAGAGCTGAAATTTGAACCAAAGCAATTTCTGCTTCCAGAGCCCACGGTTGTCACCATCATGCCATATGCCTTGGTTATATTTGCCAACTCCCCTTAGTTTCACCAATTTGGGTAAACAAAAAATCTTTAAAAAAAATACTTCAAGCTACATCTTAAAATCATTTTTGAAACATGAGAACATCTTGACTCTCAGATTATTTTAATGGGTGTGAAAATAAAGAATTGCTAAGTCTTTCCTATCCACTTTCCAATGTAAGCTTCAAATTTAGGAGACTATTTGTTTTCTCAAATGATATGCATGGTTAGTACTTAGTTATGCATCTCCCAACATGGAGGTGATAAGGGTAACATACCTCCAGATAACTGAAAATCATTTAATTTTGTGAAGCAATCTAGAAATCTCAGAACCAGAAACAACTGTTTAGTTCCCCATTTCCTTCTAAATCTTTAGATACTTGAAAACTCTTATTAGTCTGGACTCTGATTGAAGGGCAGAGTGAAAAAGTGTGGGGTTGGCATAGATAATCCGTGAATAAATAAGGCCAGAGATTTCTCTTTGTCTGAAACTCCCCATTCAGTCTGCATGGAAAAGCACTAGCATCAACTTTGGCCACAGTGCTGAAAAAGAATACTAGCCTCAAGGAGTCTACAGATTATGAAACTGGGAGAAAACGGAAAAAAGTTGTATTGGCCCTAACAACACTGAGGAAGGACTCACAAGCTGTAAGATAAAAGTCATTACTTTCTTTAGGATTTCAGAGATACAAACATGGAAATTAGACAGTTACATCTAAGAAACAGTTACTGGCTAACTAGTCACCAGTGTGTCTTTAGCATTCAATGGAAATACTGTTACGATGAGATTTATAACTTAAGACGAAATTATATCAAGCAAGGACAAACTCTGATTTTCAGTAAAACAGAGTGGAAAAAATGACCACTGATGTTTCAGCTACTCAAATATTCTATGTATCTATTCAAAGCACAACAATTTCTATATAAAAAGCCTGATAATATTAATTTCACTGTTCAGTCATAGCTACCTTTTTCTGGATTTAAGTTCAGTTCAATTCAGTCGCTCAGTCGTGTCCAACTCTGCGACCCCATGAACCGCAGCACGCCAGGCCTCCCTGTCCATCACCAAATGCCAAAGTCTACCCAAACCCATGTCCATTGAGTCAGTGATGCCATCCAACCGTCTCATCCTCTATCATCCCCTTCTCCTCCTGCCCTCAATCTTTCCCAGCATCAGGGTCTTTTCAAATGAGTCAACCCTTTGCATCAAGTGGCCAAAATACTGGAGTTTCAGCTTCAACATCAGTCTTTCCAATGAACACCCAGGACTAATTTAAGTGTTGATGTTAAAACCTAAGGTATGATGAACCTCTGTGACTTAAAGGATACCTTAAAATCCAAATCCCGTTTATGAAGTAAAATTCTATCAAAGTATTTTGGCTCCCTTAAAATGATCTAAAATATTCAGTTGTTGATACTTGAGTACTGCAAGTCATAGGTTATATATTCAGAAAAGAACAGAGGAAAAAGAATGAGCCTGTTATGTTCATTAGAGTATCATGGAAAATGACAGCCTTAAATACTCCTGAGCACTGGTTAACATTCTGCCAACTCCTTCTGCTGTAGCAGAAATCATAAAAACAAAGCATAACACGGAAAAAGGAGTTTAAGTCAAGTGAAAATATTTATGACATTGCAAGCTTCTTAAAAATGTATTCACTGAAACATGAAAAAATAGCAGTAATTAATCCCAAAATAAAAGAGAAAAACAGTGTTGCTCCAACACAACTGAATAAATGCATATTCTTAACAATCTGTAATGTCTTAAATCAGCTAATATGATAATTTACTAAATGTTCTTTCAGATATGAAATATTAAGGTGGAATATGTTTATTGATTTGTTTTAGAGGAAGAGGTTTCTAACTATCTGTTTCAGATCATTAGAATTCTCACATTAACTCAAAACACATAATACCTTAACACTGTGAATGTGAAGTACTATTTGATAAAGACTTACCTTCTAAGTACCTTATTTTCCTTTGAAAAGCAACTTCCTTAAAATACTACATATCAACAATAATAAAACTTAGCCATTCACTCTGATCTGCATTGAGTTAAAGGATGCAAAGAAAGAAAAGAAAAAAGGTCCTCCCCCCATAAAACTCAATCCTATGTCATGATTTTTCCTTTAAATTTAATCATTTTGAAACATTAAAAAATCTGCTGTTTCTCCTGGAGCATCCTCTATCAAGATTAAAGAAGGGTTTGTTTGAAAACAAACAGGATACAGGAGTAAATGGTGCAGCCTCCAAGCAAGCTATAAATAGCAATGGCATTTTCAAGAAATCTTGCGCTGGAGTGTTATGTTGCAGTTTAAACATGCAGTGCAGATTTTATTATAAAGGTGTCACCAAAATTCATTGTTATACAAGAAATGCAGTTCTTACCAAGTTTTCTTGGTTCCTGGCTGCTATTTTCTGCTCCTCTTCTGCCCCATTTTTCATGTATTTGACCTCTTCCACCGGTTTGATCCTATACTCATCTGAGTGCCAAAAAAGAGAAGACATTCTATAACTTTTTTCACAATGGTAGAAAGTGTCAGTAAGAAAAGCCAAACAACACAATTTGTTAGAGCCTTTTCCCCTGTGGCCTTTATATATGGTTCATTTGAAACAATCTGGAAGATGCTTAACTAGCCTCTCTTTATGAAGTGCTCTCCTCTGTCCACTGGGAAAAATTCAGCATCATGAAGGCCGCTAACAAAAGTGGCACTGCCTGGTTCTTTTACAGAGAGCAGATGGTGTCACTGGAAACGGAGGTTGTTCCATCTCCAAACAATATTTGGAATTTATACGTAATAGGGCGTATCACGTAATGATCTACGGAGATTTTCCTCCATGAGAATATTAGTTCAAAATACCTGTGGCAGCAGTGTTATACAGCACATTCACACCTAAATTTTTCTCTTTGGAAAAAACAAAGTAAAAGCAACGAGCTTGACTGATCAACAAATAGATGTAAACAATTGGAAATTGAAATTTTCCTATTGATGATTCACATAGTAAATGTGCAACAATCTGCAACAATTTCATATGATATATACAGATGTTTTCTTAACCTCTCTGTAAAGTCACACATGAGAGGAGCTTGGCTCTAATTGGTAGGTGTATCAGTCAAGGCTGGAGAGTAGAGTGGGCCATGGACAGGACCTGGACTTTGCAACAGCCAGAGAAAGACAGTACAACAAATTCCAACACCGAAACACAGCATAGGTCAAACTTGGGAAAACTTGCAATTAAAGTTCTTTTCCAGGAGAGAGGTTTGGAGACGACAATGCTGACATTTTCACCAGATTTCTGTCACCAGGAACTGACTTGGGTACACTAAGGTCAAGAACAGGCGTGACTTTGAGTCATCTTTAGTATGTGGGGAGAAAAATCACAGACATTATGGAACTAGAAAATTTCATCAACCAATAAAATGATGATTGCCTAGCAAAGGGCATGGAATAATGTACAGAACAGGCTACCTAACAGACAGATATCTATCACTAGGAAGTTGCAATATAGTTTCTTATTGTCTGCAATTAATTTGCTACAACGTCTATATTCTTACATAATTTCTTATTATTTATAATACCATTTCCAAAATAGTTTCAGGCTTCCTCATACTATCCCTCAATATGCTACACCCCAAAGATGTTTGTTATGGTAATATTTCTTTAGTAATTATACTGTTCCAATGTTTCTCAAAATTATCATCCTTATGAAATTAATGTATTTGCACATTTCTGAATCAAGACTCCCTATTCAGAGGCCAATTGTTTTTTCCTTTTGACAATTCAAGGTAGTTATTGATCCTGCTTCTTTCTAAAGAAATTAGAAAGAGTGGTACAAGTTTACAGTAATGAGTCCTTTAGGAATACCACATCCTGAATGTATTAACAAGTTAATCAGTGGGTTCTGATCCACAATTACAATGTGTAAGAATTTCACATTTCAATTTGGTATGCAGAAGAGAAAAAAATAAAAGTAAATCAATAAAATTGGTGCATTTAATTAGGAATTATTTACTCAGAAGTAGGAAAAGCTCTTGCTAATTGAAAAGAAAAGACACTGACTAATTATGCCTCCAGTACAATCATATAGAGATAAAAATAAAGGGGAAAAAATAGCTAAAGAGGGACTCCCTAACTTCAGTTTGGAACATTAATATTTATAAATGATAGTTCACTGGGATAATTACTAACATTTAACTTAACTAAATTATGATGTTAATGACTTACGGTGAGTCTCTGATTACTTAAATTACACATACACATATTTATTTTTTTAAAACACAATTCCAGCAGACTCTATGATTTTGTCTAGAGGACACACAACCTCATGTGATAAGATGGGGAAAGCACGTTTTAGGTCCTAAGCAGAACCTTCTGAAAGATGGCCCTTCGCTTGCAGCATAGTAAAAGGTCTCTCCTAGAGGGGACCTACCCTGGCCTTGTCAGCTGTCCCTTCCCATATCAAGCAACAGCTCATAGCAGACACTCTCTAAAGGGGAATGATATTCAAACTTCATTCTCTTTTTATCCATCCAGGAAACAAAACTTAATTGAAAGTAGTAGAAAAACTATTAATATTTTTGTAATACTTCTCTTCGATGAAGAAAAGCTGCTGGCTACATGACTTTCAAGGCAAAATTATCCCACATACAGACTTTCTATAACATCACCAGTTTAGAAAGAGGATAGGTTTTAGTGTGTCATTAACAAACATGGCTGGCTAGCCAATGCCAATTTCATGGAACACGCTTTGATTGGATAAAAAAGAAAGAAAAAAAAAAAAAACAAACAGCCATGTCTGCAAAGCCAGACCTATCATTATTACTTATACAACACACTGCACAAAATCCATCACAGTGTGAAACAAAAAAAGCCAGCAAGGCCCTTAGATAAACCACAGCCTGTACAAAGCCAAGACTTAAAAACGGGCTGTCAAATCTCTCAAAGGCTCATGCTGGGGATGAAGATGCCCATCTGGAAATAGACAACTTGTCAACCAACGTGTCACACATTTCCATGGCAATGCCGCCTTCATGAATGACACTCTGGGTGGATGAGCAGAACATTTCAGGCTGTGGCCGTGACATGACCACCACAGAAATCCATTTTTCCTTTTATTTAGGGCACAGGGGAAATCGTGGGGGGTTTTATGCCCCCTTCATCAGATCCCACACTGGAGGGAATTAGCAGAGCCACTGTTAACAGCCAGAGTCCTGGTGATAGAACAATGTGCCAACTTGATTAAGAGGAGTGAACAGCAGACCGTCCTCCTCCGGCTCCCTCACACCTGTTCAAGATGTTTCTTTTCTTCTTGTTGATCTTGTCAAGTGGTTTATTAAAATGCACGTCAGAAACAGTAGGCTGACACCCCATTTCAAACCTGCTCCCCCTTTTCTCTGTGAAAATAGTTGCAGGCTGTGCCAGTCAAAATATATCTGGGGTAGAAGCACTGCTGTGGTGATAGGATCTTATTCCTCAGACCACACCAGAGAGGGGCAGCTCCATCAGACTAAAGACAACTGTTTCCCACCAAATCTTTGGACCTCACTTTTGACATAAAATGCAAGGAGATCAAATCAATGAATCCTCAAGGAAATCAACCCTGAATATTCACTGGAAGGACTGATGCTGAAGCTGAAGCTCCAGTATTTTGGCCACCTAATGCAAAGAGTCGACTCACTGGAAAAGACCCTAATGCTGGGGAAGACTGAAGGCAGGGGAAGGGGACGAGATGGTTGGATGGCATCATCAACTCAGTGAACATGAATTGAGCAAATTCTGGGAAACAGCGAAGGATGGGGAAGCCTGGTGTGCTGCAGTCCATGGGGTCACAAAGAGTCGGACACAACTTAGCAACTGAACAACAACAAATATGCGTATAGAATCAAGTTTTTAGAGCTGGAAGGGAATAAAATGGTTTGACTTGGCTTTAGATGGTATGGAATCATCACCACTTTCTAGATCCTATCAATTCTTCCATTGTTAATAACTCACCGGCCCATACCTGGTTCTCTCAAGCTTTGCAGACAAAGATCTGCTACAAGGTTACATTTATAATCAAGGGAACTGACTTTAACATGAGACAATTAGATGGAGGTGAGTGCTGGAGTGAGTTTATAATGCCAAAATTATTAAGCAGTTAACATTTCTCATAAAAGTACATATTACGTAAGGAAGGAGAAAGGCAAGAGTTCTAGAAATGCTGCTCTTTGAGGTAAGAAAGGCTCTTACAGTTGTTTCCTAGAATGGTGAAATTTGCATCTACTTTCACACCTTACTCCGTCTTCTCATCAATGACAGATGTACCAAAATAAACCGTAATCTTTTCCAGGGCTGTTTCAATTTCAAAAACTCTGTGCTAAAGTCTTCATATCAAAATCTAACATCTGTCTGGGCATCTTCACTGAATGCTCTGGATTGCTTCTTCATTCAGAATTTGCCTGAAGATTCTCTAGTACACTAATTATTATTATATGCTCAGGAAAACACGAGGACTTAGGAAAAGAGGTAAAAGAAGTATTTACAAAAATAAACAAACCAATTAAAAGACTAAACTATTCTGCTTCTTAATATAAACTCACTCCCCCTAGGCTTCTCCCACTGAGCATCCTGTCTACCAAACTAACTAAATTCAAGTCCCCAAATCCTGGCACAACTTCTGATTCTTCCCTAAGATCTTTTTCAAAAAACTTAAAAAAAAATTTATTGGAGTATAATTGCTTTGCAATGTTGTGTTAGTTTCTGCTGTACAATGAAGTGAATCAGCTATATTTATACATATATCCTCTCCTCCTTGAGCCTCCTTCCCACTCCCACCCCATCCCCCTCATTCTATCCATCTAGGTCATCACAGAGTATGGAGTTAAGCTCAGTCTGCTATTCAGCAGACTATTTTACACATGGTAGCTTGGAGAAGGAAATGGCAACCCACTCCAGTATTCGTGCCTGGAAAATCCCATGGACAGAGGAGCCTGGCAGGCTACAGTTCGTGGGACTGCAAAGAGCTGGACACAACTGAGCAACTGAGCACCACCACCACCAGTGTGTATATATACACACATATACATTCTTTCAAGAGATGGGTACTCATGGCAGCTAAAAGCTTAGCCTCAATAGCTATTAATAGAATGACTGGCCATATGATCTTGGGCAACTTCCTCAGTGCTTTCTGTGCTTTGGCTGTTTCATTTGTAAAATGGGAATATTTACAGTACTTAATCTCACACATGGAGCCACATGAATTGATACATGAATACACTTAAAACTTTATTTTTGGGGGCTCCAAAATCACTGCAGATGGTGACTGCAGCCATGAAATTAAAAGACGCTTACTCCTTGGAAGAAAAGTTATGACCAACCTAGATAGCATATTGAAAAGCAGAGACATTACTTTGCCAACTAAGGTCCGTCTAGTCAAGGCTATGGTTTTTCCTGTGGGCATGTATGGATGCGAGAGTTGGACTGTGAAGAAGGCTGAGTGCCCAAGAATTGATGCGTTTGAACTGTGGTGTTGGAGAAGACTCTTGAGAGTCCCTTGGACTGCAAGGGGATCCAACCAGTCCATTCTGAAGGAGATCAGCCCTGGGATTTCTTTGGAAGGAATGATGCTAAATCTGAAACTCCAGTACTTTGGCCACCTCATGTGAAGAGTTGACTCATTGGAAAAGAGTTTGATGCTGGGAGGGATTGGGGGCAGGAGGAGAAGGGGATGACAGAGGATGAGATGGCTGGATGGCATCACTGACTCAATGGACGTGAACCTGAGTAAACTCCGGGAGTTGGTGATGGACAGGGAGGCCTGGCATGCTGCGATTCATGGGGTCGCAAAGAGTCAGACACGACTGAGCAACTGAACTGAACTGAACACTTAAAACAGTGCCTTGCCCATAACAAATGCTCAAAAAATACTGGCTGCTGCTTTAGAAAAACTCAGCTGGTTCTGCAGGGAATACTATATCTAATGAACAAAATCCATTAAAAGTGGCAACCCACTCCAGTATCCTTGCCTGGAGAAGCCCATGGACAGAGGAGTCTGGTGTGTTACAGTCACAAAGAGTCGGACACAACCGAAGCAACTTAGCACACAGCACATAAAAACAACAAGCATCATGTAAACATCAGTAATTAATCAAAATGGTGACTTAACTATGTTGACAAATAAGAGAGGAAGTGATAAGGGGGTTTAATTGTCCATGATAAGCCTTCAGTATTTTTTTTAACTATGTACATATAGTGCTTTAATTAAAATATAACATGATTTTCAAAGAACAATAACTTTTATGATAGGAAAAAGAAGAGTGATCATTATTTGAGTGAGACTGGGGTTACAATGAAATAATGCTCCTCTATCTTCCTGTATATCCTAACTCAGTTATTGCCACTAGCACAGCTCCTTGTCTCAGCCTTCCTCAAGGGCACAAGAGTGAACGGGTGAGCTTCCAATTCAGAACAGGCAGGATGATTGTTTTAAAAAAAGAAGGACAAAGGTTGCTTAAAAAAAAAACAAAAAAGCCACTTTGGAAAGAAAACCCTTTTCTGGAAGGACAAGAAGGCAGAACTCTATGGCACTATAAAATAAAGACGGATGGCAAGCCTGGTCAATTACACCGGGAAATGCGGCCTCCTACTTTGGAGGACTCCAGCCAACAGCTGGTCATGCCTCCATTTGCTTATTCATTCCACACTCACCTAACATCTGCTGTGTCTAAGCCACGGTCTTTCTCAGGGGCTCAGTGGATGCTGTCTGGGTGGACGAGGTATCTGTTTTTATACTCAAAGTGTCTGGCACACTGGTGTTTAATAAAACTTTTTTTTTCTTTAAGAGATAAAACCTAAAGACCTGACTTCAGTTCACAGATGAATAAATTTACCCCAATTAGTGCTTCAGTTTTGTTTGTCTGAGGTGTCCCTTTTTCCCCTTGCTGGATTCTCCAATGAAGAAAAAAGATATCTAATAAAAAAAAAAATTAAAAGAAAAACCAATGCCATTCTTTACACTTTTGCAAACAAGTGCAATGGGTGTGAAACTGCTATTTCACCTTGACCTTTTCGCTGTGATATCCTCAGTGTGGAAGTCTTGGCTGACTTATATGTAGGTTTTTGAGCTAAAACTTGTATTATTCCCCTATCTAGAATTTCTTTCCTAGTCTCTCAGTTGATTCAAAGACTATTTGAGTCCAAGTTTCATTATCTTTATGAAATCTTCAATCTCTTTGGACTACAAGTATCTCTTCTGCCTCCAAATTTTCTTACTTTTCACTTTTAAAATTTGCCCCAAACACCCTTAGTGTTATTTCCGTCACATGTGAAGTGATTTCAACTAAATGTAAACTTCTCCAAGTGAAGAGATGATTTCATTTCCAGGCTACTGCATGGAAAACCCAGTTAATTTCATGTAGCTGAACCATTCAATATAGGCACCAGCAACCTCAGTAGTAGGGTGGTCATGTGATCCAAGAAGGTGAAGAAGGAGAAAGGAAACACTTTCTTCTCTTTTCTTTGATGTAAAGCTTGACTTGAACCAAAGCTTTAAATGGGCAGTTTGTCTCTGATGTCAAAGAACCTCCTCTTCTGAACCCAACTTGCATTTCCATGTAAACCTCTCCCCAAGCCTCCCCATTCTGCAGTTTTCTCAGCCCTACTGCCTCTACCCACTTCTCCTGTAGCATTACACTAAGGCATGTATTAAAGCCTATTTTTCAAACTTACACCTTAACCTTTGTTTTTTTTTTGGTGCCCCAATAAAGATGATTTGTGTTAAATCAGGAATCACTAATTGGTGTACTTCTAAGACATTCAACATAAAGGAAAAAATTTGAGGCTTGATGTGTGTTCTGGCCGGGAGTTGGGTAAGGGGCCATAGTTTCTTAGGGTAGGAAAGTCACTGCTGGCAATCCAGTCTCATCCATCCTTTATCTTTTTTGGAGCTGCTGAGCTTTTGAATCTGTGGGTTGCTGCTGTTGATCATATTTGGGAATTTTTCAGCTAATATTCTCCATGCCTCCCTTCCTGTCTTTACACAGCTTGTAAATGGGGAGCTGCCGACTTCAGAACCCACTCTTCACTGTTATATCTTTGGGATATGCTTTGGAACTTATCTCACCTCTCCCATCATCCTAATCTCCGAGATACAGCTTTGCGGTTCTTAGTCTTGTAACAACAGGTCAGTGCCTAATAGCTGTTGGATTGAAGAGAATTTTGTCACAGAAGCATTGAAGGCTTTGATGCCCACAGCATATCTAACCCTGATTCACTTCTAAACTCTCCTCACCTGGAAAGCTCTTATTCAGGACAGTCTGAAAACTTACTCTGGGCTGGCTCTGAGCTGAGCAATGCCAGACGGTGTTGAAGGGAGGGAACGGAAGAGGCTTGGAAAGAGTGCCCGAGAGAAACCACCGTCCTGGGAGAAGGCTTGTGCTCTGTGAAACTTTCCTACCTGGAGCATATTCCTCAGGTTAGACTGACCCTAGACTGACCACATAACTAGGCTGACCATATTCCACTTGGCTGCAGACCACCAGGATGGACTAAATCTGGAAAATCTTATACACAAAGCAGAGACTCAACTGAAGGACCTCACAGACCACTAGCAATTCTGAGTCAGGCAGTCCCTTCACAATCATTACTATATCCTCACTTGCAGAAAACGATTTTGCCCTTTCCAGTGTAATAGTTATCATTAAGCAATTTCTAGGATAATTATGAAGTGCCCATTCTAAACGTTTTGAACATTTCTAAAATAAGGTTTTGGTGCATTTAATACTAAATGCTCTTGGTTCTTTTCAAAATGTGACTCAAATCAACCTAATAAAGGAAAACTAACTTCAAAATAAGATTGTTTGATACATTAAGTGCTCATGGTCTAAGAATATAAGCTGTTAAAAAATTACAAAAGGGAAATTATGCTTTCAGACTTCATATTTATGGAAGATTAAACCCTGGCCACTGGGTTTCCACTAGGGGAATTAGGCAGATTGTATACATTTGTACCCCATGGACCGTAGCCTTCTAGGCTCCTTTGTCCATGGGATTCTCCAGGCAAGAATACTGGAGTGGGTTGCCATTCCCTTCTCCAGGGGATCTTCCTGACCCAGGATTAAACCTGGGTCTCCTGAATTGCAGGCAGATTCTTTAC
This sequence comes from Capra hircus, assembly GCF_001704415.2. Taxonomy (NCBI): domain Eukaryota; kingdom Metazoa; phylum Chordata; class Mammalia; order Artiodactyla; family Bovidae; genus Capra; species Capra hircus. Next base: position 64,168,522 of record NC_030823.1, on the reverse strand, counting down.
CAATTGAGCTACAAGGTAAGCTACATATATTTGTTCACATCCCCCTTTATGATACCTCATAATTGAACATTAATGTCACTCAGAGAGGAAGTTTTACATGCCTACTTTATTCTTACTCACTAGTGAAACCTAATGCTGGGGCATATTTGAAAACCAGAGATAGACAAAAGATATAGTCTTGCTTCAAAACTCATTTCAGCACACCCTCACTAATAAAGGGTGCTCTCCTTTTTAAAAAATATGCAATCAACTGAGGGGTGCAAACAGTATCTAGTTTTCATTTTAGTTTGATGTTTCAAAATTTATTAGTGATACCGAATACTTTTCCCCTGTTTGGATCATTCAATTCACATGTACTCCCTTCTTTCTGATATCCTTTGCCCTTTTTCTCTAGTTGGAGTTGTAATATTTTTCTTATTGACTGCTATGAGCTCTCTGCAAACTATACCAATTTATGGATATACTTCTGGCCCCAAAAGGTCTGTGCAAAAGCACCTCTTGAGTTTCATTCAGATGGGAGGAGGCAGAAAGAACTAACTGCTTTCTGTTCTTCAGTCAAATGCTGCACTCTCTTTTCTGGGTTCTTTTCCTTCCTTACTTCAGCAGCATTCACTGAGCACCCACTACATGCCAGAGTCGGAGTACTCAGTCCTGGGGTTATGCCTGGGGAAAGGTGGCAGACGCTGTTCTCAAGGAGCTCACAGCCAGTGAGGGGAGATTAAAGAAAATGAGCAAATGAGAGTGCAGTCCATCTGCAGCCATAACACACAAGTTGGGGGCTTCCCCAGAGGCTCAGCGGTAAAGAATCTGCCTGCAGTGCAGGAGTGACAGGAGACATAGGCTCGACCCCTGGGTCAGGAAGATCCCCTGGAGAAGGGCAGAGCAACACACTCCAGTAATCTTGCCTGGAGAATCCCATGGACAGAGGAGCCTGGTGGGCTATGGTCCACGGGGTTGCAAAGAGTTGGACACCACTGAAGAGGCTTAGTATAAACACACAGAGTGGTTGTAATAAGAACAGAAAGGAGGGACCCCTTAAGAAAGGTTAGGGAGAGTCTTGGAGGAGGTGACATAACTCAGAGGAGTACTAAGGAACGCTAAGGTGTGTGGGAAGGACAGATCTAGGTAAGGGGACAGTGAGTTCAACAGCCAGAGAGAACATGACCGACAGGAACAACAGAGAGAGTTCTAGTACTGCGAATACGCAGAATTCGGGGCAGGAGGCAGGCAGGGGTTGCTGCCTAGAGAAATGCACAGAAGGGAGGCTATAGGGCAAGTGCAGGAAGAACTGGGATGCAAACCCCACTAGAATCAGGCTCCGCACCAATGGTGTATTGACTTCCCCCACCAGGTACCAGACTGAAGCTGCCGTTACAGCCTAAGCTTCTGTCCTCAGCCATCTCCTCTGGAGAGACCCCAACCATCGTAATCCAAGGCTTTCTGCCTCTCTGAAAGAAGACTCAGTGAAAGCGGAACACACATGAGCCAGGGGAGATGGGCCAGTCAGCTGAGGAAGGTGAGGAAGAACGACACCTGGAGGAGAAGACGGGCCAAGAGCCAGTGGCCACTAGGAGTCTCAGGAGGGTGGAGTCTTTCCCTGGAGTCAGCTGGTGGGACTGGAGCTTAGGTACAACATCTGCCAGAACCTGTTTGCTGCTTCCTGGAGAGTCATGCCTTCACCTGGGGATGGGGAGGTATCGAAGCTTGCAGAACAGGGAGTGCTTGGGATGGGCTGTGAGCTATCCTGGGGCAAAGGAGCTGCCAGTGAACTGAGCCCAGCTGCTTCCCCTTTGGCGGGACAGCAGTGAATCAGAAGGGACAGAGCCAGCTCAAAGGGCCCTCTCTTTTGGACCTGGCCTGGTGACTGCCCAGCTATGTGCCGTGGAGGCAGGGGAGAGAGTGAGCTGAGTGTGTTGAGATACGTGTGTGAGGGTGCTACGGCCTCTCTGCATTCTTAGGGTCTTGTTCACGTCTTTGAAGGTGCCCACAGCTGCAAGGATACGAAAGTGGTAAAGCTTCCCTCACTATAATGCCTTAAATAATTAAGACTGGACCTGCGGGTCCCATTCCTGAATCATTTCATCATTTCAGAGGCCAGACACAAGTCTCCTCCATTCATCTGGGGCTTGTTATTCAGTGATGGAGCTTCCCAGGCGGCGCTAGTGCTAAAATATCTGCCTGCCAATTCAGGGGATGCAGGAGACTTGGATTCAACCCCTGGGTTGGGAAGATCCCCTGGGGAAGGGAATGTCAACCTACTCCAGTATTCTTGCCTGTAAAACCCTACGAACAGAGGAGCCTGGCCGGCTACAGTCCATGGGGTCACAAAGAGTTGGACACGACTGAGCAACTGAGCACACAGTCAGTGACCAGGGAATTATTAACCAGTCATTAAAGGTCTGGGAACATTCATCTTTTGACATACTCTGACTAAAGACACACACCAGTTAACATACGATAATAATTCCAAACCAAGAAACAGTGGCGAGTCCCTCGCAGAGAGGAAAGGCAGGCGTGGTGGTTCTGAGAGCCATTCACTCAGCTTCTCAAGAGCCCTGCTCTCTCTCTTCAGGAGTGCTGGTTCTCCACCAACCACGGAAAAGCTGGAGGCCAGCTAAGTCCTCTCTGCTCTTCTTGATGGGGTTCCTGCTATCCTTGATAACCGTTCAAAAGAAAGTCTGTCCAGCCATCTCTCCTCTTCCCTAATCCTCATGCCAGTCCGATGAGGCTGGTACTACAAGCTCCTTTCCACAGCTGCAGAGATCAGTAGTCCTTGATTGGCTGGTCAAGTCGCAATGCTAGTTCTAACCCAGGTTGCTTGGAATCCAGGGCCAGGCTCCTAACCACTAAGCCAGTTCTTTTTTTTTAAACCACAAAGCACAGGAAACAATCACTTTGGGAAATGATACAGGCATAAAGTATGAACAGACTCAGAAAGGATCTGAACACATTTGGAAATCACAGCGATATAAATAAAAGCTATACAGATATCTAACCAAAAGTTCATGGGTAACATCAGGGAAACTAGCAGACCCTCCCTTATCGGGTGTCAGGAGTCTTTGTTGGTGGAAGATATTACCCCTGTGCTCTTTAAGTTAGGAATCAATATGCCATCCAAAGTAAGGGCTGCGAGACCTTTCATTACAATGGCGATTTGACCGCCACTGCATCCAACGGATGAAAACCGAAGCTCTTCTCCAATACGCAGTAAATACTGCAGTATCTTTGCAAAAAACTTTGTATTTTGAAAGATAACTTCATTTTAAGGCTTCTGTTGTACACTATGACTTTGATATATGATCTTAGCAATAAGATCAAGCAAGGATCTCTTCCTTCACTGGAGTAAGGAGGAGGAGGAGGGACTGAAAGCAGAATTGGGGAGGAGGAGGAGTGAGAGAAGGAGGATGAGAGCTATCATTTATCGAGTCCCAGATGCGGTTTGGAAATTCTGTTATACCACAACCCATTTAATACTCCCCGGGCTCTACGAAAGAGTACCATGTCTCCATCACAAGGAAACGTTCACTCATCCAGCTGTACCATCGAATATGTGGTGGGACTGGGGCCAGCCCTTGAACCCAGGCAGTCTGACTCAGACACTCCAGGTTCTTATTCAGCTTTCTCACAAGTGTGTCGTAAACTGAATTTCTGATAAAAACGAAAATTCTCTTTGCTGGTCTCTGTTACAGAACTATTACAACATGTTATCACAATGTGTATCCTCTTCCTCAGTGGAAATCATCTCTAAGATAAAGCTTTTCAGTTCAGACATTAAAATATATATTATGATAAAATAAGATCTAAAATAAATGCGAACAGTGATTTTCTTTTTAGGTAACAGCAAATGCGGGTGGCTCAGTTGGAAAGAATTCACTTGCCAATGCAGGAGACAGGGGTTCCATCTCTGGGCTGAGAAGATCCCCTGGAGAAAGAAATGGCAACCCACTCCAGTATTCTTGCCTGGGAAATCACATGGACAGAGGAACTTTGCGGGCTACAGGCCATGAGGTCTCAAAAAAGTTGGACATGACTTAGCAACTAAATAGCAACAACAAATACAAACAGATACTAACAGAATGGCTCACATGCTTTCCTTTGGACATGGAGTTCATAAAATTCCACTGTCATCAAGAGTTGCTTTTCTAAAACTGGTAATAAATTTCTGCTGATTCATCCATCCATGGTCAGTCCTTCACTATCGTCCAGGGTCAATGGTTGTGAACTTGCTAGATGGCTGGTCAGAATTAGGACATTCAGGACCATTCCAGGAATTCTTCCCCATTTAGTGTGGCTGCCACAGAGTCATCTGAAACACTGAACAATTTGACCAATGGTGCATTCATGCACATGTATGTGTGGAGACATCTTAATGTTGATCTGATTTAATTCCTTTAATTGGGTTCTGACTTAAGTGGATTTCTATTAAAGAAAAGATTCTTAGATTATAATCCAGATGCCTAAGCATCCCAGTTCCCTCCTTCTCTCTCCAGGCACCTGACCAGCAGGCCTGGCTTGTGCTCTTTTGTGATGCAGTCTGGCAATGGGGAAACTGCAGCAGCCTGAGTTTATACCAGAAAGAGCAGAGCTAAAGAGATGAATTGGGCTGGAAAGGAAAGTTTTGCAGAAGATTAGAGAGTCAGAGGGGGCAGATCTTTCAGGTAGTCCAAAGAAAGGCAGACAGAAAGTCACTGGAGCGGCAGAGAGCTCTATTCATGGGAATAGATTTCAGTACATGGTGAAGTAGGTTTCATAATGAGATGTTTCTTTGGGATTTTTCGAGGTTATTCAGTAAAAATTTAAATTGCTATTCAGTCATCTTTGGTGATTCTTCTACTATGCCTCTGGACTGAAGCTGGCTTCTGTGTTCTATAACCATTAGAAATAATTTAGTGGCAGCGAAATCATTAGCAAGAATAGGAAAGAACTAGATAGAGCCGTTTTCATTTGAAGCAATTCCCAAGGCTACAAGCACTGCCACTGAATTTTTTAAATGGAAAAACACAGCTAAAACACAATTTGTAATAAAAGAGTACAGCTTCCCCACTTGCAAAAAATATTCATGACTTGACTTTCACTGCCGACGTCATGAAGAAAGGTCCCAGAAGGGGAGGCGAGAGAGCTCACTCACATGTTTATGTGAGGGGTGAAGAGGGCTCTTGCACACTCTCTCTCCTTCTGACAAGTCTGTATCTCTTCTCACAAGAGCTTCTTTCACATAAAGCAAAAGATCATTTCTACTTGCAATGAATCACCAAGTTATCTTCCCCTTAGAGACGAAAGTGTGCTCTGAGAGTGACAGCGAATAGCTCTTTAGGAATAAAGTGTCTGGGTGAGTTGAGGCAACAGCATGTTCGATGACATTTTAATGGTGAGCAGCATGGTAAATAAGAACACACCATCCTCCACAACCTGGTCAGTCTGAATGAGCCTATTTTAGTAATACATTTTGCTCAATTTGTTTGCAAGAGCTGTTTGTATTATCATCTTTTGGGGGAGGATGTATAAGGGCAATTGAATGGTTCGATTAAATTCAAATTGTGTGGTTTAGCAACTGTGAGACAGGCTCAGTAGTGAGAGCCTGTGGGAGGACACAGAGATGATGGGGAAGTGGTCCTCAGTGACACTCACCCCAAATCCCTGCAGATGGTGACTGCAGCCATGAAATTAGAAGATGCTTGCTCCTTGGAAGAAAAGCTATGATCAACCTAGGCAGCACATTAAAAAGCAGAGACATTACTTTGCCAACAAATGTCCGTCTAGTCAAAGCTATGGTTTTTCCAGTAGTCATGTGAGAGTTGGACTACGAAGAAAGCTGAGTGCCGAAGAATTGATGCTTTTCAACTGTGGTGTTGGAGAAGACTCTTGAGAGTCCCTTAGACTGCAAGGAGGTCAAACCAGTCCATCCTAAAGGAAACAGTCCTGAATATTCATTGGAAGGACTGATGCTGAAGCTGAAACTACAATACTTTGACTACCTGTTGCAAAGAACTGACTCACTAGAAAAGACCCTGATGCTGGGAAAGATTGAAGGCAGGAAAAGAAGGGGACGACAGAAGATGAGATGGTTGGATGGCATCACTGACTCGATGGACATGAGTTTGAGTAAGCTCTGGGAGCTGGTGATGGACAGGGAAGCCTGGTGTGCTGCAGTCCATGGGGCCGGAAAGAGTTAGATACAACTGAGCAACTGAACTGAATTGAAAGACAGTGAATGTTCTTAAGGGTCCATTTTGCTTCCTCAAGAGAGATGTACAGGGACTTCCTTGTTGGCTAAGACTATTGACTCTGCACTCCCAGGGCAGGTGGCCTGGGTTCAATCCCTGGTAAGGGAACTATATCCCACAGGCCACAACCAAGAGTTCGAAGGCTGCAACGAAAGATCCTGCATGACGCAACTAAGACCTGGTGCAGCCAAATAGATATCTTAAAAAGGGATGTATAGTAGAAAAAGGAATTGCTAAATCATTTCACACCTGTTAGAGTGGTTGTCATCAAAAAGACAAGAGATCAGATGTGCTGGCGAAGATGTAGAGAAAAGGGGACCCTCTTGCACTGTTGGTGGGAATTAACACAGTCGCTATGGAAACCAGTATGGTGGTTCCTCAAAAAATTAAAAACAGAACTACCATATATATGATCCAGCAATCCCACTTCTGGGTATACAGCCGAAAAAAATGCTCTCAGGATCTCAAAGAGATATTTGCACTGCCACACTCTGACTAATTCAGAAGAGCCAAAGTACAGAAATGACCTAACTGTCCATTGATGGAGTTATGGATAAAGAAAATGTGGTATATATACCCAATGAAATAGTATTCAGCCATGAGAAAGAAGGAATCCTGCCACTTGTGACAATGTGGATGGATTTTGAGGGCACTGTGATAAGTGAAATAAGTCAGAGAGAGACAAATACTGTATATTACTTATATACGGAATCTAAGAAAGTTAAACTCACAGAAGCAGAGAGTGGAATGGTGGTTGCCAGCAGTTGTAGGGTGAGAGATTGCTGGTCAAAGACTAGAAACTTCCAGCTATGAGTTAAGTTCTGGGGATGTAGTGTACAGCATGGTGACTACCGATAACACTACTGTATTACGTACTTGAAAGTTGCTAACAGTAAATCTTACACGTTCTCAATGCACACATATGCACACACACACACACACACACACAGTCATTATGTGCAGTAATGTGTTAGCTGATCTTATTGTGATAATCATTTTTCAATGTATATCAAATCACCACACGGTATACCTTAAATTTATACCTAATATAAAAAAGAGCTGCTGTAATTTCTGAGACTTCAAATGATTTAAATCAGACATTTTCAACACATAGCAAAGTATGAACAATTCTATACAAACCAAAGGAGAATTTGGGAGGATGGTTCATACAGAGACACAGAACAACCATAATTCCTTGGCACATCTTTTGTACTGTTTTCTCTTAGTTTCTTTTCAGGGATGCTGCTTGCACTCAAAGGCCCAAGTTATATAAAACATGAAGAGTTCAAAAATCTTCAAGTATAATGCATGACCTTGATGTGTTCCAAAGTTTCTTTTACATGGTGTAAAGAGGACTTTCACCTGATCAGGTCATGAGTGATAAGGTTCCAAACTGCTCCTGCAGAGTCTGGCAGAGGTACACCCAAGGTCTGGGGTCTTGGCAGCGTATACCCAGCAAAATATCTGCCAAGCAGGAAGGGCATGGATTTCAGGCTCACCCCCCTTATATCACCACCATGTTGGTTTCCAGAAACAGCCGCCGTCACCTGTTCCCCTTGTGGCAAGCCACATCACCCACTCCGAGGTGTGGGTTTCAGATCTCGAAGTCCTTCTGACCACTCCTTAACTGGGGAGAGCGTAAAGATGACTCAGCTGGCTCCTTTGGGATGCTCTGTGGGTGGATTTGGCCTTGGCTTACCAAACCCCACTCTGCTCACCCCCTGTTACCTGTTCCCTTTTCTACCTCTTTCAGCCATTTGACTCTCTTTATAACCTCACCTTTCATATTGTCAGCTTCTCTTCTCACCACCATCTCTGGAGGCAAATCAAACCTGCCAAAGCCCAACTTTCTAGAAAAAGCAAGGGTACCTCTCAAAGAGTTGGACTGTGAAGAAAGCTGAGTGATGAAGAATTGATGCTTTTGAACTGTGGTGTTGGAGAAGACTCTTGAGAGTCCCTTGGACTGCAAGGAGATCCAACCAGTCCATTCTGAAGGAGATCAGCCCTGGGATTTCTTTGGAAGGAATGATGCTAAAGCGGAAACTCTAGTACTTTGGCCACCTCATGCGAAGAGTTGACTCATTGGAAAAGACTCTGATGCTGGGAGGGATTGGGGGCAGGAGGAGGAGGGGACGACCGAGGATGAGATGGCTGGATGGCATCACTGACTCGATGGACGTGAGTCTGAGTGAACTCCGGGAGATGGTGAGGGACAGGGAGGCCTGGCGTGCTGCGATTCATGGGGTCGCAGACAGTCAGACACGACTGAGTGACTGAACTGAACTGAACCTCTCAAAAAGGTTACACATTTACGGTAACTTTTCACAGATGATTTCTTCCTCTGTAAGAGTCTCCCGAGCACAAAAGGAAGTCACTTGTGCAGCATCCTGGAGAACACCGATGCATTCACACGGTGGTGGAGGAGGTGAGGGGAGGGCAGGAAGGTGAGTAAGCATGATGCTATTTTTTCCCTAAAAGTTAACAATGAAAACTGGAATGGAAATTCATAATGGGAAATTTCCTGGGACCTGCGTTGGCCCCCACAGAAATCTGTGTTTCATCTGCGTGTCGGTTGTTGCATCGCATAGCACATGGCTCCTATTCTGGGAAGATGTAAAAAGGTACCTGAAGCGGGGTGATGGTTAGGTCTGAAGCAGAGGGCCCAAAGCTCAGAGAAGATCAGGGAAAGAAGAAACTGGAGCCCAGAGTTCTATGAGGAACAAAGAGTGCTGGAATGAGAAGAGTCTGGGTTGGGGGAAGGGAAGAGCTTTGTGAAAGGGGAGCTGTGGTTATCAGGGGAAGGGAGAGGGGGGACCAAAAATGTGCCTTCAGGGCCCCTCCAGCCTTCCACCAACATGGTACAAAATAAAAACAAGTCATGTCTGAAGATCCCTTTTTACTCAGGTTGAGTGAAACGAAAACAGTGGTTTCTCTTCGAGCAGAGGAAATGCTGAACGGATGCACTTCAGCCCAGGAGGTTTTGAAGCCTAAGTGACTCCTTTCACAAGGGCCATGCCCCGTGAACTGCAAACTAGAGTCACTGCTCCCTGCATCCCAGCTTGCATCAATGAATATGCCACGAGAAGGTTAAAAAATAGAAAACACAAACAAAAAAAAAACAAGGTAAAACACATTACTGTAAAATTTGAACCCTGTTAATCCCTACATCCCCATCTGAGAAAGTCTTTACTTTTCACCCCACGGTGCTAAGCCTCAAAGCACGGTCTGGTTTCAGAACTTGAAAACCACTAACGACGAGAAGCCTCTGTTGGTATAAAATTCCACTCACCTCACTGCTCCCAGTGCCTCACTAAGAAGCTCAACGATAAGATGTGCTCTACGGAAGCTCACATTTAATCACGCCCTGAACCTGACCACATCCCTCTTTACTGCTAGCCCCTCAGTCCAGACCCCTGGCACCTCTTGTCTCCGCCAGCTTCTAACTGGTCACCTGCTTCCACTCTTGTGTCTAAGTGTCTATTCCCTATGTAGCAGCCAAAGTCAGCTTTTAAATTAAAACCGAAGTCAGTTTGGTTTGTAATCACTCCCCAGATCCTCTTCTGGTTTCTGTTACATTTAAAATAGAATCCAGAGTCTACACTTGAGCTACAGGACAACACACAGTCTAAGTCCAGGCTGCCTCTCTGAGCTCATCACCCACCACTCTCCCAACCTAAGGGTCTTTTCCCGGGGATTTGGGCCTGGAGTTCCCCTGCCTGAAAGACTGCTCCTGGTCGTTCTCTTGGCCTGCTCCTTCTTTCAGGTCTCTGCTCCAAAAGGCCAACTGCTCAGGCACACCTTCTCTGACCTGCGAGTCTACAGAAGACATTGCGCCACTCTCTCTCCTGTTGGTTACTTTTCTCACTGTGCTCATCGCCACCTGACAGTGTATTACATGCCTCTTGCTTTACTTGGGTCCCTCCCTAGAATGTAAACAAAACAAAAAAACATTGTCTTTTTACCTGTTACATCCTCTAGTAAAACCAGTTTCTTGCAATTGCTCAATAAATACTTCTTGAAAGAATAATTGTGATGTTCAGAGTTCTGTCTGAGCTAAAAGCATATTGTTTTTCATTTTAACATTTGGCAAGTGAACAACTTCCTTAGCAGAAACAAGACAAGAACAAAGGAGGAAAGCCATGGTCAAAATTCAACGTCTAAACATTTCTATTTTTTTTTTAACTTTTTATTTTGTATTGGGGTATAGCCAACTAAAACACAATGTTGTGACAGTTTTAGGTGTACAGTGAAGGGACTCAGCCATACATATACATATAACATTCTTCCCAGACTCCCCTCCCATCCAGGCTGCTACGTAACACTGAGCCGAGTTCCCTGTGCTATCCAATAGGTCCTCACTGATTATCCATTTTAAACATAGAGACATTTCTGGAGTGAAAGAAGGCAATGGGAAATAAACGATTAATGAAAAAATGTTGTGTTCAACAGCTGACACAATGCAGACCAAAATGCTGGGCGCAACATTAAAAATAAAATCTTATTTCATATGTAGTTTGATCACTGTATGTCTTCTTTGGTTATAGATCAAAATCAACAGTGACATTTATACAGTGAAGCACGGGTGCCTGTAGCTAGAAGGAAATTTAAATGCAATTTAGCTTGTCTTGAGTGTGGTGCTCAAAATGGAAATAAAACATAACCTGAATAGAGATTAGCACCAGTTTGGCTTTGTTTTACAATCTGAAAGAATTCATTAGTTTCACAGATTGGTATTTTACCACCATGCTTTTTCACTTCACCCCTAATCATTTACTTTCAATTCTTAATAGCCATGCACATAGCTTTTGAAAATATATTTTAAGTGAAAAAGTAAAATCTATTTACATTAAGACTTAAGCGTGGACTGTTACTTCTAAGGAGGTGAACTGTATACCTTTGTCCCTCCTGGACTTCTCTCTCCATCAACTACTTTTCCCAGCAATGTCCCTTTTTTTCTTGAAAAAATTTAATTAGTATGTTGTAAAAACCTATAATAGAGAAAGAATCTGAAAATATGTATATGTTATCTGAATCACTGTGCTATACACCTGAAACTAACACAATATTGTAAATCACCTGTACTTCAATAAAAAATTTGATTATTTATCTTTCTAAACCAAAGGCCATTTTCATTCACTATTTAAAACTGTATTGTTAATTATATGTGAGTAGAATAGTATTTACATATGTTTAATACAATAGCCATGAGATGCTTATCTCTCTATTATTCCTCAGAATCTGACTTTAAGTTTTGACTTTTTCTTGCTCTTTTAGAATCTGGCAGGGCAAACATATTATAGCTACCATAAGTCAAAAAAAAAAAAAAATCACACTCTGAAAGTGACCAGGTTAGAATATAGTACAGTATAAAATCCTCAATCTGGACAATTAAATGTTCCCTTTTTGTCTAAATTTTGTTTAAAACTAGGCCTTATCATGCATTTTATTATCCTTTTCAAATAACAGAACTAACATATCCCACTACCACTTCTAACAAAACTTTAAAACAGAAAGTCAGCAACACAAATCTCACACTGTCCAGCAACTAAACTGCACCAATTCAAGCACTGAGACATGAAAGAAAAACTAAAAAGCAGACAGCTGCAATGGAAAGGGGGGAGTGACTCTCACACTGGCACCTGTCTCGTCTTCTACTCCTGTAATCCTGGAGAAGGAAGTGGCTACCCACTCCAGTATTCTAGCCTAGAGAATCCCCATGGACAGAGGAGCCTGAGGGCCACAGTCCATGGGGTCGCCAAGAGTCGGACACGACTGAGCAACTAAGCACACACACACTCCTGTACTGCTTTGAAGCGACAGAAGGTGTTGCGGGATACTTCTAACTTTTTAGGAGGAAAAAAGTATAAAGCAATCAACATTTGTTGACCACTATCACCACCATCATTTTTCTTAAAAAAAAAAAAATCATCAAATACTATTATGTATAATCTTTCCAATGGCCCCATGGCTTGACAGAAACCACGATTTCTCTGGAGACCAGAGAGTCATGTGAACTGTCCACAGGCTGGGAAACTGGTAAAGTAGAACCTTTGAACATGAGTGTTCAATACTCTCCAACAGAAATCACTTAAGTTCAACCCACTTGCTCCCAAGATGTGGAACTGAGGATGACAGTGATGGCCTTGTAGCAGCTGCTCTGCAGCAAAACCTGAACACACCCAGGATCTCCAGCCAGTGAGTCAAGGGCTTCTCTATAAACTGGGCTTTCTAGGCCACAGTCATTTGTTCTGTTTAATAAAACCTTATGAGGTATGTAGCCCACGGTGCTAAGAGAGTAACTTCTGTAAATAATTAGAGTAGAAAATGTGAGAGGAAGTGAGAGGCTGAGACTCAAGTCACAAAGGATGAAGATGGCTCAATTTTGCATTAGTAATCTGTCAGTCCCCACATGATGTCTCAAGACAAGGCCCATTAGCTAAAAATAAACTTCAGAGATGAATGATATCATAGTTCCTGCAGTGGAAGCGTGGCGTTGTAACCACTGACTGCCAGGGAAGTCTGCCATCATAGTGCACTTTGAAAAAAAATTTATTTAATTTTTAAAAAAACTTCTTTTAGAAGAAAAGAAGATGTAGATATTTAGAAATACAACAGAAATACAAAGCACCACCTGGAGATCATTATTCACCCTTCCTGGTAAATACGCAGAGGCTTGTTTTCAGTCCATGCACATATACATATTTCGTCATCTGATAAATGGCATTCTATACATTCAAGTGTTACAACCAGTTTTTTTTTTCCCTCCCATTTAATATTAGAGCATCTTAACACAATGAAACAAACAAATAGAAATATCCAAACAAGGAAGTGAGACATCAACTATCATAAACTCTGTAGTCTTCCTATCCCTAAATTAGAGAGTTGAGGATTATTTGATATACTTAGGTTTTCATTTGGTTCAAGGAACTGCAGAGTCAGACATGCAGATGAGTTCCCAGCCTCTAAAACAGAGGTGCCCTTGACTGTCCTTTGGCTCAGACGTAAGTCTCCCAGACCCTAGTCAACAGGCCCTGGCTGAGGAGCAGGCGGCGGTAGGAGGGGCTGTTTTCCTACCAGCACTCAGTGATTGTTTGCCACGAGCAAAAAGAAACTCAACGCACACCGTGGCCCATCACATCTGTGTGCTCTTCCTACAGAACCCCAAAGTTCAATGTCATGGGAAGATCACGGAGGTGAGGACGGCGCTGAGAGGACGGGGCCAGGGGACTGCCATCAGATCACAGGATGGGGGCAGGACCAAAGGGCCCCAAGTGTATTAGGTCCCCATCAACCAGGGCCTGGTGGATGGACAGCTGGGCTGAGAAAGGAAGAGGCAGGTGATTTACGGCTTTGTTCTTCCACTAGACTGAAAGTTCCCGGAACAGAGGCACTGTATTTCGTACATTAAAAAAATCCCTTTGTAGGCCTGACAGAGTGCCTCCCTTGCTTCCCCTTCCTAAAGCACACATTTGTTCACTTAAGTTCTGAAACCAGACACAGCCAAGTTCCCTAAGATAACCTGTGTAAACTTAGGGAAATTGCTTAATGTCCCATGGTGGTCTCCAACCCCTCCCCTATAAAAGGGCAAAGCAGCCTCTGATAAATGACAGCTATCATTAATATCAGTTCATTATTACTGAATAACTTACATATTGGACACTATGTTATCTTAGGCAAGTGTGTTGTATGATTAAATTATAAGCATAATCTTCAAGGAGCTCAAAGTCAATGATGATAAAATAATAACGATTTACTGGAGTGATTAGACTTTTCTCTAAGAGCGAAAAGTCTTCATTTTCCCATCACATTCCACTCTTCTCTCTACCCCTAATGCTGGCCTACATTAATTTTTCCCATTACCCATGGTATTGCAAATACCAGGGCATTCTCTGCCAACAGACACTCAGAGTAGCACTTTGCTACATGTTTTCAAGTTTCTTTTTCTTGCTGAAATTTTCCCATGAATAAATGGTGTCTTTTCTAAAATAAGGTAAACTCTTTGATGGCAAGGTCACCTGATTTTGTTTCTTGTGTATCCGTCACCCAGGAGTACACAGGGCCTGTTTATAAACATTGATTCGACTGGAGCCATTCTGACCTTGTAACTGCCTAATCCACTGAATGAGGATTGCTACCTTGGGAGTACTTAATAGATTGAAGCAATTTTCCTCACTGTTTAGAATGTGTTATCAGAAACGCAATTAAACTGTGACACTGATTTGTGATCACAAACTACTCAACTGGAAACATTTCACAGCTGAACGCTCAGGAAGATCTGGAGGCTAAATGAATGGTACACCTACTTCTGCTCTGTCTCACGGGGATGGACCTGCCATTGCTACCCCCACCATGTCCCAATCTTCTCCTCTAAAATCTGGGGCAAAGACTCAGGACTCATGTGCAACAATGACATCCTATATGTCTCTCAAGGCAGTAACTATTGCCATCATTTTGTCTTTCTTATTTCACCAGATATGAAGAATTTGCAAAAGACATATGATGCATATATATGCATATATGTTCGGCTTCCCAGGTAGCTCAAATGGTAAAGAAAACTGCCTGCAAAGCGGGAGACCTGGGTTTGATCCCTGGGTTGAGAAGATCCCCTGGAGAAGGAAATGGCAACCCACTCCAGTACTCTTGCCTGGAGAATCCCATGGACAGAGGAGCCTGGTGAGCTACAGTCCATGGGGTCACAAAGAGTCAGACATGACTGAGCGACTAACACTTTCATATTTCACTTATGATGTATATAAAATCAACTTTGGAGACATCAGTTCAGTTCAGTTGCTCAGCCGTGTCCGACTCTTTGCAACCCCATGAATCGCAGCATGCCAGGCCTCCCTGTCCATCACCAACTCCCGGAGTTCCAGCCATCTCATCCTCGGTCGTCCCCTTCTCCTCCTGCCCCCAATCCCTCCCAGCATCAGAGTTTTTTTCCAATGAGTCAACTCTTCGCATGAGGTGGCCAAAGTACTGGAGTTTCAGCTTTAGCATCATTCCTTCCAAAGAAATCCCAGGGCTGATCTCCTTCAGAATGGACTGGTTGGATCTCCTTGCAGTCCAAGGGACAAGGCTATGGTTTATCCAGTGGTCATGTATGGATGTGAGAGTTGGACTATAAAGAAAGCTGAGCGCCAAAGAATTGATGCTTTTGAACTGTGGTGTTGGAGAAGACTGTTGAGAGTACGTTGGACTGTGAGGAGATCCAACCAGTCCATCCTAAAGGAGATCAGTCCTGGGTGTTCATTGTGTTCATTGGGTGTCCCTCATCTTTTTTATGAGTCTCTTCCTACTCCTAGGATAAGACTGTTCTGCATTATCATCATAGGATACTAATACTTTTTATTGAGATGCTCATCTGTTGCATCAGTATCAGTTCCTAAAAGGCAGGGACCACGTTTAATGAGGAAGCACAAGCTGGAATCAAGATTGCCGGGAGAAATATCAATAATCTCAGGTATGCAGATGACACCACCCTTATGGCAGAAAGTGAAGAAGAACTAAAGAGCCTCTTGATGAAAGTGAAACAGGAGAGTGAAAAAGTTGGCCTAAAGCTCAACATTCAGAAAACGAAGATGATGGCATCTGGTCCCATCGCTTCATGGCAAATAGACGGGGAAACAATGGAAACAGTGGAAACAGTGGCAGACTTTATTTTTCTGGGCTCCAAAATCACTGCAGATGGTGACTGCAGCCATGAAATTAAAAGACGCTTACTCCTTGGAAGGAAAGTGATGAGCAACCTAGATAGCATATTAAAAAGCAGAGACATTAGTTTGCCAACAAAGGTCCGCCTAGTCAGTTCAGTTCAGTTCAGTCACTCAGTCGTGTCCGACTCTTTGCGATCCCATGAATCGCAGCATGCCAGGCTTCCCTGTCCATCACCAACTCCCAGAGTTCACTCAGACTCACGTCCTTTGAGTCAGTGATGCCATTCAGCCATTTCATCCTCTGTCGTCCTCTTCTCCTCCTGCCCCCAGTCCCTCCCAGCATCAGAGTCTTTTCCAATGAGTCAACTCTTCACATGAGGTGGCCAAAGTACTGGAGTTTCAGCTTTAGCATCATTCCTTCCAAAGAAATCCCAGGGCTGATCTCCTTTAGAATGGACTGGTTGGACCTCCTTGCAGTCCAAGGGACAAGGCTATGGTTTATCCAGTGGTCATGTATGGATGTGAGAGTTGGACTATAAAGAAAGCTGAGCGCCAAAGAATTGATGCTTTTGAACTGTGGTGTTGGAGAAGACTGTTGAGAGTCCGTTGGACTGTGAGGAGATCCAACCAGTCCATCCTAAAGGAGATCAGTCCTGGGTGTTCATTGGAGGGACTGATGCTGAAGCGGAAACTCCAATACTTTGGCCACCTGATGCGAAGAGCTGACTCATTGGAAAAGACCCTGATGCTGGGAAAGATTGAGGGCAGGAGAAGAAGGGGATGACAGAGGATGAGATGGTTGGATGGCATCACCGACCTGATGGACATGGGTTTGGGTGGACTCCGGGAGTTGGTGATGGATAGGGATGCCTGGCGTGCTGTGGTTCATGGGGTCACAAAGAGTCGGACACGACTGAACGACTGAACTGACTGATTGACTGACTGACCTTTAATCCAGCTTTATAGTCTCAGTGGCTAGCACAGTGCCTAAGCCACGTGAGATAGTGCATGCTTAGCAGAATGAACAAACTGGTAGGGTTTAAATGAAACCTAAAACCACCAGTGATCAGACTCCATCTATTTACCTGGACAAACAAGTCTATCAGAGGAATCCCTGTTGCCCTGGGGCTGTTTCCAGCGACAGAACTTCCTCCTCTGGGACAGATTTCACATTACCCTTAAAGCACAATTGAAGGCCTTCAGAAGATGGAAACATAAAATTCTATTTATCAAAATGAATGGTTGTATTGAATGATAAATGTTAACCAATAAAAGATTTAAGCCATACAGGAAAAAAGAAAAAAAGTAACTAGTAATCACCTGAAACTCCACAGTAGAGTTTGCCATTGTTAAGGCTTTGGTGAATAGTCATCCAAAGATGTCTTTTCTGTACTTGCACAGAATTTTACGTATATTTTAAACATGTAAAATTTATAAACAAGGTATGCTGTGTAAAATCCTTTATCAATATGTTATGAACTTCCTTCCATCTCAATATAGAATACCTTAATCTTTAACGGCTGTATTCAATACTTGTTTCATCAGTGAGAAAGACACGTGAGCATACACGTTTGCAAGTTTCTCCAATTATCTCCTTATGATAAATTCCTAGAAGTGGGGCTGCTGGGGCAAAGCTCATGCTTATTTCAATTTTATATAGTATATATTACCACTTGGTGCCCCCCCAAAATTGTTCTGCCTTGACATTCCCAGTTGTGGCATAAGACAGATGCCTGTTCCTGCCAATTTGAGTGGTGATGAATGTCTTGTTTTGTTTTAGGTTTTTGGTGTGATTTATTTGATTTCTAATTTGAATATCTTTCTGCATGTTTATTGGCCTTTTGAATTTTTGCCTTTTCAATTGCCTGGTCACAAACGTCATCCATTTTTCAACTGGAGTATTAGATCTTTGTTTATAGATTTTAAGGAAAAAAAATTTAATAAATTTTAGTCTTTTTATACTAGTCAGTTTAACCCTATTTGTATTGCAAATATTAGCCTCACTCACTTTGAAATTTGTCTTTTAACTTAGTTCACGGCATTTGGTATGTTTGCTGCAATGCTCAGAGATTTAAAATTTTTATGTAGTCAACTTTTTCTTTTAGGGCGCTGGATTGTGTGGCATTACAAAGAAGACATTTTGCAACCTAAGATTATAAAAATATCCATATTTTCTATAATACTTCTATGGTTCCATATTTCACAGTTTGCTCTTTGGATTCATCTGGAAAACTTGAGTATGAATGGATGAGTTAGAAATTCAATGTAATAATATACTTATGAATATAATTTCATATAAATTCCATTAAATGATTCATATTTTAAAGAATAAAATAGAATTGAATATGGATAAAGAATAAAATATGAATTAAAATAGTATCCAATTTGTGCATTTTTTTAGTTCTGTCAGCTCTGAATGCATTTGTCCAATTATAACCTGTGTTTTTTGCCTCCTGGCTTCTCTACAGGGCTTCACAAAGAAATGTCCTTCCTTCTGTAAACATCCTTACTGTAACTGATAAATCCAAGAGTAGGAAAACGCTGGATTACATCACACACACAAATACAACACACACAGATTTATGTTTAATAAATGAAAATATATTTGCTAACAATCCTGAATATTCATTAGAAGGACTAATGCTGAAACTGAAGCTCCAGTACTCTAGTCACCCGATGCGAAGAGCCGACAGATTAGAAAAGACCCTGATGCTTGGAAAAATTGAAGGCAGGAGGAGAAGGGAATGACAGAGGATGAGATGGTTGGATGGCATCACAGACTCGATGGACATGGGTTTGAATAAGCTCTGGGAGATGGTGAAGGACAGGGAAGCCTGGTGTGCTGCAGTCCATGGGGCTGCAAAGAGTCAGACACAACTGAGCGACTGAACAACAGCAACGACTTATAGCAATAAGGTATAACATTATATCCACCACTCTTAAATCGTATAGTCTTTTGATGTAAAAACACACTCATATGTTATACAGAACGGAAGCTAGTCTAGGTCAAAACAGAGAAAGAACAAATCATAGGAATACAAATATTCTAAAATACAAGGTAAAGAGCTAAGGATCGTGTAGAAAATCATAATTAATTGATCTGCAATAAACTCATTCTTTTCCCCAGCATAGTCAAGGGAAACGAAGACTGCTCAGATGATGGTGGTAATAAATGGGCTTCCCTCAGTGCATACCATGTGGCAAGTCCTAATCTAACGGCTTTCCGTACTTTGATACATTTAAGCCCTCTGAAGGCAGTAAGTACTAGTACTGTATTCTCTATGCTATACAGAAACTGAGGCAAGGAGAGCCTGAGTGATTTGCTAAGACTACATGTTAGTGAGTAACTGAGCCAGGCTTTGAAACCAATTAGCCAGGTTTTAAGCCTGTGCACGGTGAACTTCAAGTCCATTGAAAATAGCCTTAATAACCACCATAGACTCTCCTGACATCCTCTTGTAACAAAAAACAAAACAAAACAAAAACCACCGAGACTGAGCTCAGGCAGCCAGTTAACAATCACTTCACAAAGACTCTTGAGCAAAAGTGGGTTCGGATTTAAGGACAAAAACGATACATCGTTCCTGAGAGGGAATCACCCTTTGTCAAGAGCTGGCATCCTCAATTCTAAACCACAGTCCCACTTCTTTACTTCAGTGAACTGGCAGGGCTCTTCAGTTTTCCTTTTATATCAAGTAGGGATTACAATAATAACTACTCACGAAAAGGTCTTCTAAACTGTAAAGTGTGAGTCAGTGCTTTTGATGCCAAGTAACAATTCAGGGGCAAAGGAAACAGCCACCTGTAAGGCTCCAGGTGAAGAAGGTAGGTACCACGCTGCTCCGTAAAAAGCCAGGGCCTAAGGGAGGTCTAAGCCCCAGACAGGGATGGCCAGGCGTGCCCTGCGGGTAGCCACTGCCAGGCAGGTGCTACTAGGTGAGTGCTACATGGCAGATGCTGATGGCAAAACAGGTCCTTTCCGCCACATCAGCCAGGATTCCAGGAAGAGGCTATTGTTTTGAATTTCTGAATTCCGTGACGTCATTCAGGAGAAAATAACTCTGAGGAGAAGTGCTATGGGCACAGAAACCCTCCCACCTTCTCTCTGTGGCTGAGTCACTGTTTTAGAACTTCCCCTGGCAGAGAACAGGCCTTGCCGACAGCTCCGGTCTCTGTGCTTCCACTGGATGGTACCAGGAGGCCGGGCAGCATCTCCACTGCCTTCTCCGGGGCCACATCCAGTCTTATTTCCTACCTGAGGAAGGGCTCCCGGCAGTTACAGAGAAGACCAGGCACGTGGAGGGGCAAGCGAGCAACTAAAGGAAACCCTCTAGACGCCAAACTGAAAGGACACCTCCAAGGGCCCTGCCAGCATGTTCCTGCTGAAGGCACCTGAGAACTCAGAGGCTGTCTCATCTTGCAATCAGGCTGCTTCGTGGCAATAAGCGACAAACGGTCCTACTTGTCAGCTTACCTCTATTTCTAATATTAAAAGAACAGGCTCATGATGTGGTTGTCAAGGGAATGAAAAATACCACTTGGATTTTTCTTTATTTTTTTTAATATAGAAAGTATAGCACATTTCAAGACTTTCTGTCATAAAAAATGTTTTCAAAGCAGAAATTTAGACTGACTGTTCTTTGGCTAGATTAAATTCTGCATCAGTGGTATTCCAGTGTGGCCTGTTCTGAGGTGGGCGAGGGGCCAAAGTGAAGAGGCTGGGTCAGTCTACTCCCGTGTATAGCCGATGCTCGACTGCTAATGACACCTGGCGTCTTTGTAAGTGCTTTCCGTGGGTAGCTCACTGCCCCTCCACACAACTCCAAGTGAAGGAGACCACTGCTATCTCTATACTGTAGATGAGGAAACTCAGGCACTGATGAGGCTCCTTGTCAAAGATGACGCTGGAAGTGGGGTAGCTGGAAGAAACCCGGCTGGCAGGTGGGAACTCACAATCCTCTACATGTTCAAGGTTTGGGCTTGTCTCCTCTCTCCTGTCAAAGTGATAAACACCTATCAGAAGGGCCCAGAAACAGCAGAAAATGAAACTAAGCTGCCTTCTCTGAGTCAGACACTGGCCTAACCCCTTTCCCTTCAGAAGTGTGAGGTGGAAACTCCTGGCTGAGGTGGGCTGACTTCTTGCGTTTCAACAGCCCCAGGTGCACTGAACACCTTTAAGACCTTTCTGAGGCTCAGCACAAGACATTCTGGAATCTTCAGTGGTTAAAGCCAGGATCAGGTTGCTTGCTTTCCTGACTTAAATTTTTTTCAATTTTTTTTTCAGCTTTTATGACCGTGACCCAGCTGTATCATACATTCATCAAACATTTTTGCTTTTAAGGTTCTTTACCCATTCACCGAAGAAAAAAAAAGTGGGTGTGTGTTGAGGGGAAGATGTCCTCTCTGATCTTTGAGAAATAACTTCAGAAGGCAAAAGAAGCTTCTGTAGGCCAGCAGCAAAGTGTCAGGGATGCAGCTAAGGACTACTGCAAGTGAGCACCGAGAGATGAACAAGTTAGAATTTGCTCTTCCTCGTCTGCCCGGCTGTCTCCCAGTCTCGTCTCTCTGATTTTCTTGGGCCCTCGCCTGTGTGTCTCTCCCATTTGGAGAGTCAAAGCAGAAAATGAGGGTTGCTTCCTCAGTCGAACCCCTTTCCTCTTTGATTCAATAATAAATCAACTTCAAAACTGAAACTTGAGTGGGAAGGAAACTGTAAACACCAACACCACCTTCTAGTGACCTAAACTAGCACTATCCAATAGAAATAACGTGAGTGATGTCAGTGAGCTAAACACTGCCAGCAGCCATTAAATAAATAAAAAGAAAACAGTGGCATTAATTTTAATAATAAATTTTATTTAACTCTATATATTATCATTTCAACATGTATTCCAAAGAAAACTGGTCAGCTATTTTATACTTTTTTTCATACTAAATCCTCAAAATCTCATGTGTAATTCATACTTAGTTCAGTTCAGTCGCTCAGTTGTGTCTGACTCTTTGTGACCCCATGGACTGCAGGATGCCAGGCTTCCCGGTCCATCACCAACTCCCAATTCATACTTTTAGTATATTTCAATTAGGGCTAATCTTATTTAATAAGCTTAATTATCACATGTAGCCAGTGGCTATTATATTAGATGGCACAGACTTAAAACATGATTCTCTCCATTTCTGTCTCACAAACAATCGCAGATCAATGAATCTTTAGTTAATCTTCACCTCATGCAACCAGAAATTATCACAGGAAGGAACAGCAAATTATTACCTGTTCTAAATTGCTTTAAATTTCTGCAAAAAATCTATTTCCCCATTTAATCTTCACCATAACCCATGAAGTCGGACCCAACAGTATTTTAGATAGGTAACAGACTGACATAACAAGATTGCCCTTTCTCTCTCACACACATACAGACACACATATGCACACACCTGTTCTATGTTCTCAATTTATGTAGCCAAGGACCAGACCAGAACTGAAGCCCCACAGCAGTATGGAGCCCATGTGAAAGAAAGTGGCCAGATTCTTGCTTTATTGATGCCCTTTTATATACCACCATTCCAGAAGAATTTACTCTTATAATCTAAGCACTTTCACTTCAGGGAACATATGTAATAATCAGGACCATCTTGGTCCTTAATCAGTCAAGGCCACCTCATCATAAGGAGGGAGCTGGCATGGTCAGGGCCCAACCCAGTTTCTGAACAGTCTCTCTGCCTCCAGCTCTGGGCATTCTGGAACCCCACATCTTCTCAAGGTCAAAAAGTCCTTGCCTCCAGGGACTCATAAGAGAGAAGCTTATAAGAGAGAAGACACATACACAAATGAGATCAGACATATAAACAAGTAAACCAAATACATAAGTATATAAAATGTATTCTGGGATGGCAGGAAAGAGATTCTTTCTGAAGGTATCAGAAAAGCTTCACGCAAGTTTGGAAAAAGAGCAAGATCTAAACAGATGAAAGTGGGCAAAGGGCCCATGCCAAGCAGAGATCACAGTGTTCTTGACCTGGGGCACAGAGGTGTGCAAAGTGGTTACAGGGTAAGTTGTCCCCTCCGGCTATAGAACATGAGGGACAGAGTATGGAACAAGTTTGCCAAAGTGAGTAAAAGGGTAAAAGCCATCTTCAGAGGTCTTGAATGTTCACTAAGGTTTTGGGATTTTACAGTCTAAGAACTGAGTGCAACAGAAAGTTCTAGAGTGGGAGAACTAACAAGGACAAAGGACTACTTTAGAAAAATCTGGTAAAGTCTGACAATTTACAGGTGCAAAAAAAAAAAAAAAATGGAGAGTTAAAAACAAAGCAAAGAAGCGGGCAAACAAAGAGAGCTAATGGAGCATAAATTCAGAGGACCCTGCATTATCCTGGGTTATGGATTACAACAACCTAAACGATGCTGGTGGTAGGAAAAGTGAGGTTAGGAGAATGAGATTTACAGATCTGGAACGGGAAGAGACAAGGGCCTCAAGATTAAAGCCTACTTTACTGAAAGAATGACAGTGACCTTCACGCAAATAGGAAAGTCAATATAACTAAACAGCTTTCGCCATGGTGGGTGGGCTTTGGAAGAGATAATGATCTCAATTTTAACATGTAAATTTCCCTAATAAGGCCTGAATCTGTTCTGTGCCCCTGCTTTAATAGTTTAAGTGAATGACAGTTGAAAGAAATCCAATAAGCACTTGGCTTTCCTCAGAACTTGTTTAACTAGTTTCTGATAACTTGAGCCCACTGGTCACTTGCTTTCTGCAAGCTGGTCTTGGCAATCTGCTCAGCTGTCCTCTGAATGACCTCAGAAGATCTGCCGACCATTCTTCATGTCTGACCCGACCACTGAGGGAAGAACATTTACAATCTGGACATGGAACTTCCTGGTCTGGATGTTACTTCTGAAAGGGCCATGGTATTGAGACACAACTTCAGATTTAAAACTTGGTGGAACAGTGGTTAAGAATCGCCTGCCAATGCAGAAGATGCAAGACATGGGTTTGATCCCTGGGTCGGCAAGATCCCCTGGAGCAGGAAATGGCAACCCACTCCCTAGTATTCTTGCCTGAAAATTCCATGGATAGAGGAGCCTGACAGGTTGCAGTCCATGGGGGTCACAAAAAGTTGGACACTACTCAGCACGAATGCACGCACATACCTCCATATTTAAAGTGAAGGAAAGTCTACAGGTATATGTCAGTAATAAAGTTCTTTGTCAACAAACACCTGTTTTAAATCTACAAGGCAAGATGCCCATCCATCACTTGATCCTCAATAGTGGAATATTCTATAGAGATTCTGTCCCATATATTTGGAGTTGTCAGTCTCTAATAACCAAAACATCACAGACAGCAAAGAGCTTCATATAAATGAAAATTACAAAGTTGGCTTAAAACTCAACATTCAGAAAACTAAGATCATGGCATCTGGTCCTATCACTTCATGGCAAATAGATGGGGAAACAGTGGAAACAGTGACAGACTTTATTTTGGGGGGCTCAAAATCACTGCAGATGGTGACTTCAGCCATGAAATTAAAAGATGCTTGCTCCTTGGAAGAAAAGTTATGACCAACCTAGACAACATATTAAAAAGCAGAAACATTACTTTGCCAACAAAGGTCCGTCTAGTCAAAGCTATGGTTTCTCCAGTAGTCATGTACGAATGTAAGAGCTGGACCATAAGGAAAGCTGAGCACCAAAGAAGTGATGCTTTTGAACTGTAGTGTTGGAAAAGAGTCTTGAGAGTCCCTTGGACAGCAAGGAGGTCCAACCAGTCCATCCTAAAGGAAATCAGTCCTGAATATTCATTGGAAGGACTGATGCTGAAGTTGAAACTCCAATAGTTTGGCTACCTGATGCAAAGAACTGACTCATTTGAAAAGACCGTGATGCTGGGAAAGATTGAAGGTGGGAGGAGAAGGGGAGGAGAAGGGGGCAACAGAGGATAAGATGGTTTGATGGCTGACTCAGTGGACATGAGTTTGAGTAAACTCTGGGAGTTGGTGGTGGAGGGAGGCCTGGTGTGCTGCAGTCCATGGGGTTGCAAAGAGTAGGAGCCGACTGAACGACTGAATTGAAACATTTGTAAAAACACAAGGGTTATCAATGCTCCCCAGTATGTCCTTAGAGGCTATAAAATTCAATTAACACTTTTAGGAAAAGGATCAAATGTGTGTATGTACACATACTTCAGAGCCATCCCCAAATATGCCACCTTTCACAGACTTTGTCAAATCTCCCACAACATGTGGTAATAATATTTTCAAACATTTCAAAACATTAAGCTTTTAAAAAGTGGATGAGGCCTCTTTATTCAGTGGAAAATAAAGGCATGATTTAGAAAGCAGAATGGAACTGTCCAGAATGGAATACAGTCCAGTCATGAGTTCTCATGCCCTCTGGTAATGGGTGTTGTAACTGGTCTCCAAAAATGGCTCCCAACAATTCTTCCCCTGCCTATAGGGTCAGACTCAAGAGATGGAGAGCTTTTGTGCTCCCTTGATTGAGTCTGGGTTGGTCTTGTGACTTGCTTTTGCTCAACAGAACGCAGCACAATTAACATTCTTGGACTTTCAAGCCTAGGCCTTAAGAGGGCTAGTAGCTTCTACTTCTTCTCCAGGCAGCTAGCTGCCTCATGAAAATGTGACTACCTGATGGAAAGAGAGATCTGAAGCCATCATGGTCAGCTGAGCCCAGCTGAGCTCCCAGCTGAATGCAACCACGTGACTGAAAGTATTAGCTGCTCAGTCATGTCTGACTCTTTGTGACCCCGTGGACTGTAGACTTCCAGGCTCCTCTGTCCATGGGATTTCCCAGGCAAGAATACTGGAGTGGGCAGCCACTCCCTTCTCCAGGGGATCTTCCCAACCCAGGGCCTGAACCTGGGTCTCTTGCTATGCAGGCAGATTCTTTACCATTTGGGCCATAAGGGAAGAATGTCTGGAGCCCTGGCAGATAAACAGCAGATGAACCCCAGCCACCCCACAGAATCAGGAGAAATAATGAATCAGTGCTGCTAAGTTTGGGGTCCTTTGTGGGTGATAACAGATTAGTGAAACAATGGGTGATGAAAGATATCAAGTGGCTGAAAGTGAGTCCGATCTACCATTCACTTGTGACCATTTGTGATTCTACTGGGATTTTGTAGACTTCTGCTTGCAAGCTAATTCAAGTGGAGAAACGGATAGGACCTTCTCTTCTCATATTCAGACTCTAGCATTCAGTAACATCTAGGTTACCAGTACTGATGCTCACACGGGATTCTGACACTTCTACTCCCAGAGCCCAGAGGACTAGGAAAACTGTCTCCCTTGACTGGTACACAAAGCTCGCTCTCTCTCCCTGTATTCTTCCTTTCTGGAACACCATGCCACAAACCTACAAATGTTGACATCAGAAAGAGTAATAAGATGATAAATGCTGGAGTGAATAGAACTTCACTGTGAGCACTGGGGGGATGAAGAGAAGCTGGCATAGACCTTAAATGCACTTGGTGGTGTGGACTGTGAGTCACACAGACAGCAAAGACTAGGCAGGCATGGGGCAGACTGAATTATTAGCCCCAATTCTTGACCCTTTTCTACAATCACACCCTTGCTATCAATGTGCTATGGTCAGATGAACTTCTTTGCCCTCTGTCTTTGAACTCTCTTATGTGACTCAATTTGGCTAATAAAATGTGGGTGCAAACAACAGTGTGCCAAGTCCAAGTTCAAGCTTAAGAGGCATCATGTGTATTGCTTGCACTTTTACCCTCCTGAAAAAGAAGAGCATGTTCCCCTTGGCTCCTGGATCCCAGGAGGAAGTTGAGACATGGAACAGAGCCACTCCAGTTGACCAACTGCCTTGTGATCAAGAAAGATATGCTTATTGTTGAATGCCACTGAGATCCTGAGGCTGTCTATTACCCAGCAATAGTTGACTAATACAAGGCTTCTTTATTAGATGCCAACATTTGCAAACTACACACGATACTTTAGAACAACAGAAAGTCTTCTTGGTTATAAAAGTTGTAACCATATTAGCAAATGAATGGTTAGATGGTTTCATTGCCAAGCAAAATAAAATACAATATATTGAGTATCACCAAATGAACTTACAAAACAGAAAGAGATTCACAGGCTTAGAGAACAAACTTATGGCTGCTGGGAGGAAAGACAGGATAAGGGATAGTTAGGGAGTTTGGGACTGACATGTACACAATGCTATATTTAAAATGGATAACCAACAATGACCTACTGTAGAGCACATGGAACTCTGCTCAATGTCATGTGGCAGCCTGGATGGGAGGGGAATTTGGGGGAGAATGGATACATATATATGTATGGCTGAGTCCTTTTGCTGATCACCTGAAGCTACACAACCTTGTTTGTTAATTGGTTACACCCCAATACAAAATAAAAAAGTTATATATATATATATATATATATATATATATATATACACATATACATATACATAGACTATCATTAACTTTTTGCTCTTACAAGTCTAAGATTATCTTTCTACAGGTTATGATTTGGTATTCAAAGTTCTCCATAATATAATCCTAACTTAGTTTTCTAACCAATTTCCTGTCACTTATATTCCATTCAAACTGTATTACTTGAGGGGACGGGGTGAGGCTCAAGAGGGAGGGGATATATATATACACACATATGGCTGATTCACTGTTGTATAGCAGAAACAGACACAACTTTGTAAAGCAATTATATTTCAATTAAAAAAAAACTAGATTACTCGATTCTGTAATTTTTTTTTTGATAACTTGTAATTTTTAAATACGTTACATCACCTTTAGCCTTTCCTCATCCCGTTCCTTCCTACACCCTTTATCCAGCAGATTTAGATTCTCCATCCCTTAAGGCCAGTTTCAGCTGTCACCTCCGTAAGAAATCTGTTCTGATCCCATCTTTTAAGGCAGTCTCTCCAACCCTCTGACTCTTATCATAATATGTATGTCTTTTCCTCTTCTGGTATTTGGCTTATTCTGCCTCATAACGCTTCCTCATCCTCTTATAAAGTTCTAGACAGCAAGGCTTATCTCTGTATCTTCCACAGCATTTAGCAAATGGTCTGACACATCATGTACCAGCTAGTCAATAACTTTTCGCATTAAAGAATGGAAGACGGATAGGAAGTAGCCACGACACTGAGAAGGGTTCGTGGACTCTGGAGTCAGAGATATCTGATTGTATTACTTAGTAGCTGAGCAGCTTTGGACCGGTTAGTCTCACTGTGCTCCAGCCCTCAAATGTGTAAAATTGGGATGGCACAGATTTCACAGGATTGTTGTAAAAATTCAACATGAAACTGAATGCAAATGCTTTTCACTGTCTGACATATGGTGGAAGCTCCATAAGTGGTAGCTCTAATTACAAAAACGACAATGACACAGAATCTCACATAGAAGTTGGTTTAAACAAATCTCTGATATTCAATTATTTCCTCTTAAAAGTTCAATTTTGAGAGTGACAGTAATAACTCTAGTTCCTATCAGCAGTTTTCCCTGAAGGTGTGGTTTCAAAGATCTGGATTCTAGTTTTATTAACTCATTATCGACCAGGAGATTTTTGCAGAAACTAACACTGCAGCTGGCGGTCTTTTTTTTTGGAGGGGGGGGGGTGCTGGTCGAAAGTTTTTCTCACTAACACTTTACAGGTTATTTCATTCAATAGTTAGAAATGACACACCTGTAAAGTCTACTAACTTTTGTGAAATGTTGTCTTCAATCTACTTTTCTGTAGAAGCAAAGGAACATTCTCCAGCACCATGGGTTTCATTTTTCACTTTCTGTATCAGAATGAATCACTAAGTATTTTTTGTTGTTTTGTTGGTCTAATATTTACACCTGAATCAGAACCATATTCTGAAGAACTATGATCTTCTGAGACACTTAGTACATATGTCACTCAGATAATCGGAGAAAGTATCTGCATAAAATTCACCGAAAAAATCCTCTTCGCTCAAAATTTTTCAGTGTGTCATTTTTGAAAATTTTCAGTTCAGTCCCTCAGTCATGTCTGACTCTTTGCGACCCCATGAACCGCAGCATGCCAGGCATCCCTGCCCATCACCAACTCCCGGAGTCCACCCAAACCCATGTCCATCAGGTCAGTGATGCCATCCAACCATCTCATCCTCTGTCGTCCCCTGCTCCTCCTGCCCTCAGTCTTTCCCAGCATCAGGGTCTTTTCCAATGAATCAGCTCTTCACAACACGTGGCCAAAGTATTGAAGCTTCAGCTTCAACATCAGTCCCTCCAATGAATAACCAGGACTGATCTCCCTCAGAATGGACTGGTTGGATCTCCTTGAAGTCCAAGAGACTCTCAAGAGTCTTCTCCAAAACCACAGTTCAAAAGCATCAATTCTTTGGTGCTCAGCCTTCTTCACAGTCCAACTCTCACATCCACACATGATCACTGGAAAAACCATAACCTTGACTAGACAGACAGGCCTTTGTTGGCAAAGTAATGTCTCTGCTTTTCAACATGCTGTCTAGGTTGGTCATAACTTTCCTTCCAAGGAGTAACTGTCTTGTAATTTCATGGCTGCAATCACCATCTGCAGTGATTTTGGAGCCCCCAAAAATAAAGTCAGCCACTGTTTCCACTGTTTCCCCATCCATCTGCCATGAAGTGATGGGACCAGATGTCATGACCTTAGTTTTCTGAATGTTGAGCTTTAAGCCAACTTTTTCACTCTCCTCTTTCACTTTCATCGAGAGGCTCTTTAGTTCTTCTTCACTTTCTGCCATAAGGGTGGTGTCATCTGCATATTTGAGGTTATTGATATTTCTCCCAGCAATCTTGATTCCAGCTTGTGCTTCTTCCAGCCCAGTGTTTCTCATGATGTACTCTGCATATAAGTTAAATAAGCAGGGTGACAATATACAGCCTTGATATACTCCTTTTCTTACTTGGAACCAGTCTGTTGTCCCATGTCCAGTTCTAACTGTTGCTTCCTGACCTGCATACAGGTTTCTCAAGAGGAAGGTCAGGTGGTCTGGTATTCCCACCTCTTTCAGAATTTTCCACAGTTTATTGTGATCCACACAGTCAAAGGCTTTGGCATAGTCAAGAAAGCAGAAATACAAGTTTTTTCTGGCTCTCACTCGCTTTTTTGACGATCCAGTGGATGCTGGCAATTTGATCTCTGGTTCCTCTGCCTTTTCTAAAACCAGCTTGAACATCTGGAAGTTCACGTATTGCTGAAGCCTAGCTTGGAGAATTTTAAGCATTGCTTTACTAGCGTGTGAGATAAGTGCAATTGTGCGGTAATTTGAGCATTCTTTGGCATTGCCTTTCTTTGGGATTGGAATGAAAACTGACCTTTTCCAGTCCTGTGGCCACTGCTGAGTTTTCCAAACTTGCTGGCATATTGAGTGCAGCACTTTCACAGCATCATCTTTCAGGATGTGAAATAGCTCAACTGGAATTCCATCACCTCCACTAGTTTTGTTCATAGTGTTGCTTCCTAAGGCCCACTTGACTTCACACTCCAGGATGTCTGGCTCTAGGTGAGTGATCATACCATCATGATTATCTGGGTTGTGAAGATCTTTTTTGTACAGTTCTTCTGTGTATTCTTGCCAGCTCTTCTTAATATCTTCTGCTTCTGTTAGGTCCCTACCATTTCTGTCCTTTATTGAGCCCATTTTTGCATGAAATGTTCCCTTGGTATCTCTAATTTTCTTGAAGAGATCTCTAGTCTTTCCCATTCTATTGTTTTCCTCTGTTTCTTTCCATTGATCGCTGAGGAAGGCTTTCTTATCTCTTCTTGCTATTCTTTGGAACTCTGCATTCAGATGGGTATATCTTTCCTTTTCTCCTTTGCTTTTCACTTCCCTTCTTTTCACAGCTATTTGTAAGGCCTTCTCAGACAGCCATTTTGGTTTTTGCATTTTTTTTCCCCCTTAGGAATGATCTTGATTCCTGTCTCCTGTACAATGTCATGAACCTCCATCCATAGTTCATCAGGCATTCTGTCTATCAGATCTAGTGAAAATTTTATGTTTATGATATACACAAGGTTGGAACAAAAACCTAATGGAGCAACATGTGTATGATAATGACAGGCAAGTTGTTTAAGAACGCTTGATCAATTTTAAGCTCTAACAACTTTGCACAGTGATGTTTATTGTATTACCGTCTAAAAACGCAGTGATATGTCCCCAGTCAATAATGTGTTAAGATGCTCATATATTACTCCACAGTTCTTGGCTCTATAGGTAGAGAGCACTAGAGGCAAGTGTATTCCAGGCAACAATACATCTTGAAACAAACCAAAGGGAACCCTTCTTCCTCCATAAGCATGAGCCTACTTGTAGTAGAGCGTTATCCCTTCCACAGTGTTCCCAACCCTTCCCCAGGGAACTGAAGCAGCCATTGCAATGGACCAAAGGCGAGAGACTAAAATGCCACAGAAGCTCTGGACAGAGACTGAATGGTGCAACTTGAGTTGTTCACATAAACATTATTTCTAGAAGATTCTTTAATGAATAAGAGATGAAGAAGTGCTCTTATGAATAAAAGAGCAAATGTCATGCAAATGTCAATGAGAATTATTGTTATAGTGATTCAGCAAAAATGGTTTCATCTTCTCTGACTAACTGGAATCTGGTACAAACACAGCTACTATTCGTCAGGGTATCACTGATCTTGACAAACTCAAGATTAGGCAAACTCAAAACCTGTGAATGGCCAGGCATGGAACATCGGCAAGTGAACTGGGGCTGCTGTGCATTAACAGGGAAAGCTTAGCAGAGACATTGCCTGACTGAGTTGGCAATTTGTACCCCACTCCACCAACTGCTGCTTCAGGAAATGGAAAATCTGTGGGGCCAGATCTTCTCAAGAAATCTGGGGTTTTGTGTGGAACATCCTGATTTTTAAAAGGCTGTCTTTCTTTTTATTTTAAAAATTCTCTGGGGGCCAAAGAAAATCCAGATGAGGCCATGGGTTTGCACTTCGTGACCTTTGCATTGCACAGTCTCAACTCACTATGAATCATCAGAGATGGTTACAAGATGGTTTCTAAATGCACTGCAATTGTATTTTTGGATCCGAGGATTTACAATTCACATAAACTTACAATAAACTCCAAGTAACACCACATTCCCTCAGTTATAAATCTTCACCCATTTCTGGACCTTCATGTTTCAGTCCCACAATTCTGGACCAGAACATCCGTGGCCACTTAGGTCCGATGTACCTAAGTCCTATGAGTTCTGCAAAGCTTGATTTAAATATGAGCTCTGTATAAAACCTCCATGGCCCTCCTCAAAGTCTTCCAGGTATAAATTATGATGAAACTGTCCAGTGTAAAAGACCTGCATCAATTTTTATCATATCTCATCGGCCTTTTACCCGCTCCCCCTGTCAAATGGAACACCACCACGACATTGCAGTTACTCACTCCTGCGAACACGAAAGGCCTAGATCAAGGGGGCCAAGAATGAAGTTCAGTGGCACTTACCGCCAAACACATCTCCATTCTGGTAGTTCTTCCCTTTCTGGGCTTCCTCTTCATTTTGAACAGTGGCAACATGCTTGGCGGAGGCACAGCCCATAGTCTCATTCGGTCAGCTTCAGCCGGGCTGAACTGCAAATCATCTCTACAGACACGGGGACATGTTTTTTTTCTTTAGACACAGGGAAAATCCACCTTCTTGCTGAGTTGGTCAAGATGGGTGCACCTGGAAGAAGACAGCGCTAGATCAGAATGTATAACAGAAAACCCGTGTCTCCGTGTCTGCAGGGTTTCTTGCCTGAGTCCACTGGATGGGGGTGCGACCAGGCACTGCAGGGGAAACACAGCATGGGTCATTCTCATCTCACCCTGTGCTCGGAAAGCAGGGTTGGAAGGCCTGCGCCCTGCGCAACACGGGGCTGGACATTTTGAGGAGATAAAACATTTCTCTTTATTTATTCTAATAAATATTTGAGCGCTCCTACTTGCCACATACAAACTTGAAGGGTCATCTAGGTTTGTTAATGTTCGGGAATCTCAGAAACCTTCAGAGGAAGGGAAGCACATGGATGAGATCCACTGAGTTCGGAAGGCTGGGGAAAGTCCTCCATCTTTCTCATGTGGCCCTGTAGCCAGCTCTTTCCAGCAACTCCAATTTCACCCGGAGGGAGTGAGCTGGAACATGGGCTAGTTTATGCATTTCTGGTAGGTTCTAAAAAGTGATTCAATATTTTATCACTGAGGTGACACTGTTTGGGAAGGAAGGAGATGGGAGAGATGTACTGACATTTTTAAAACCTCCTATACAATACAATGTATTAAGTACCATGATAAACATATCACAGGAAGCTATGGCAATGCAGAATTCAAAAAAATAGATTAAATTGTGATCGGGCAAAGGCAGGAATTAAAGGAGGAAGTGATATTTTGTAGCGTCTTAAAGTTTGGTAGAAACCTGCCAGGCTTGAAAGGATAGTAGCATCATCCAAATGTAAAGAACTGCCTGAGCTAAGACACTGGAGTGTGGAAGAGCATGGTGTGTGTATGTGTGTGTGTGCACCCGTGCGTGCAAGCACATGTATGTTCAGAGGGGTCAAGTGGGGGTGGGGAAGGGAAGAGGACTGCACTGCTGAGGCTTGTGAAGGGCCTGGAGGAAGCCTTGCTAACTTTATCCAATTTAATAAAGATAAACTATAAGATGTCGCAAGATAGAGGAAGTCCATTTGATCCAAATCTGAGAAGACTTTGAGAGATACTGAATTAGTAGCATTCAAATCCATTCTGTCAACCTACTACAGTGTTTAAAGAAACAGTACTGAAATATGAGACAAGAAGAAGCAGAGACAGGACTCAGTTCCAGAGGCAGAAGGGAGAAAACTCCTCTCCAAGCAGGCGGCTGCCAAGGGCTCCGGCTTTGCCCTACAGGGCAGCACTTTCTCAGGGTCCACCTCCTCGTCATTCTGCATCATCAGGTAAGGTGACAGGGTGGGTTCCCAGAATAGATTCCTTACTTTCCAAAACGGAACATGGGAAAACAACTTCACGCATACACAAGAGAGCAACCTGAAGTGGAGAGGAAACCTCACCTCCCCTTCCAGTCTGTTGCCACCTCCTCATAACAAACAAAGTGAAAACAGGAAGGAGAGTGGGAAACCCTAGCGAAATCCTGAAGGACAATAGGAATTCAGAGACAGTTTACAACCCTTCTCTCTGGGAGTCCTCTGGCTTTTCTTTTCCTCATTCCTATTTCGTGTGGACAGCTTCACAAGTTACCCAAGAAATTAATGTAAGAATCTAAGATGTGAATTATTCTTTGCTTCTCCCTAAAAGCATTGTGCGCTGTTTCTTCTGTTTTTAAAAGCTGTGTTTGTTTGTAGCAACAAATCTTACTTGAATTTGAAAAGTTGAAGTCACATGAAAAATCACATTGAGGAGGGCAAACAAAAATAAAACACATTTTAAAACTTGTCAAAGGACTTCTCTGTTACTCAGGCGTGGAAGTGAGGGGCATGTTAACAAGCAGATTAGATATAATTCTAATTAGACACTTAAAATTTAAGTGATGACTCGGGAAGTCTTCATTTAATTGTATTTTTTAAAAACCACGATCAATCAAAATGAGTTCTCTCCAAATCACAGTTAGGTGCAGATTTTGTTTCTGAAACACACACACTACGTATTTTATTACAGTAATTTAAAGAGTGAAGTTTTCCAATTTTACAACTTCATCAGGAATATATTTTAATATTTTGTCCATTTCAAAGGAGATAATTATGAAATTATCTGAGAGGCAGAAGATCCACGAGTCTCAGAATGAACCATGGAGTACTGGGGAGTTGTTTTTACTATGTCATCAGTACTCCGCACATAAACCATTGCTCATTCATTCATTCAACAGATATTTACTGAAAAATACTAAGTGACAGACACGTTTTTTGGAAGACCCTGCGTATAGAAACATAAATAGGACCAGTCTCCTCCCTGTCCCTATAACATGAACACTCAGAGAAAGGAGATCATGAGAAAGACCAGTTTCACAATGTGGTACAGCAACTGCCAGTCAAATAGAGAATGACAGGGGAATTCACCCCACAGGGCCTGATTCAGCCTTGAAATCATGAATGTCAAGAAAAGTTGGACTTGAGATCTGATCACAGCTGAATAAACATCACTAAACCACCCACCTCCCCTACAAACTACATTTCTTTTATGCTATGCTATGCTATGCTAAGTCACTTCCGTCGTGTCCGACTCTGTGCGACTCCATAGACGGCAGCCCACCAGGCTCCCCTGTCCCTGGGATTCTCCAGGCAAGAACACTGGAGTGGGTTGCCATTTCCTTCTCCAATGCATGAAAGGGAAAAGTGAAAGTGAAGTCGCTCAGTCGTGTCCGACCCTCAGTGACCCCATGGACTTCAGCCTTCCAGGCTCCTCCATCCATGGGATTTTCCAGGCAAGAGTACTGGAGTGGGGTGCCATTGCCTTCTCCGACATTTCTTTTCAGTCTGGTGTAATGTCAAGGTTTCATTTCCACTGAAAATTCTCTTACTTACATGAATCCAACTGCGACCTCAAATTGAGGAGACCTTCAGAAATGAACCCCTACCAACTGCCACCATCATCTGCTCAAGGTTTCCCTGGGGCTTCCCTTGTGGTCCAGGGGATGAGAATCCACCTGTGAATACAGGAGACATGCGTTCCATCCCTGGTCTGGGAAGATCCCATGTGCCATGGAGCAGCTAAGTCTGTGTGCCACAACTACTCAGCCTGTGCCGGAGAGCCCGGGAATTGCAACTACTGAAGCCCGCACACCCTACAGCCTGTGCTTGGTCACAAGAGAAGCCACTGCAAAGAGAAGCCTGTCAACCACAACTAGAGAGTAAAACTAGAGTAGTGCCCAATCACCTGAGCTACAGAAAACCTGAGGGCAACAACCAAGACCCAGTGCAACCAAAACTAAAGAAAGAAATAACTTTTTTTTAATAAAAGAAAGCTTCCCTTTAGTTTCTACTTACTACCTTTCACATAAATCCAAGCATATTTTTTTAGTTTCCACTTTTCCATCAGTTTTCTTCAGCTTATCTCTCCCAGCTCCCACATCATCTATTCATTCACGCCCCTGAAACTACCCCACTTAGGGAAGGCTTAGGGTGCGAATGAGCGTGGAGAGACCCGAGTACCGAGCAGACAGTCTCGTTCTCACATATAGTCATTAAGAGCATGTTATTTATTTCTGAAGTCACAGATCACAGGCTGAGAATTCAACTGAAGCATCTCTTTGATGGGATCTTCTAATACCAAGTCTCACTGAGGATGATTTTTTAAAAACTAAATAATCTATATGTAAGATCATCAGTTCAGTCGTGTCCGACTCTTTGCAACCCCATGGACTGCAGCACGCCAGGCTTCCCTGTCCATCACCAGCTCCCAGAGCTTAGTCAAACTCACGTCCATTGAGTCGGTGATGCCATCCAACCATCTCATCCTCTGTCGTCCCCTTCTCCTCCTGCCTTTCAGATGTAAGATCATCAGCAGCTCAAAAACATGGGGTCCAATTAATAGCCCACATGAGTGTGTGTTAGTTGCTCAGTTGTGACTGATTCTTTGCAACCCCATGGACTGTAGCCCACCAGGCTCCTCTGTCCATGGAATTCTTTAGGCAAAAACTTTGTGTAAAAATCTCCCCAAAGTGGCTGAATGGCTATATTATCCTATATCATGAAATTAGAAGTTGCAGATCCCTATCCACAATGTTACACACTAAATTAATACCGCACCGTCTTTTCATTTATTTTCATTTATTTTTGGCTGTGCTGGGTCTCCCTTGCTGCGCTGGCTTTTCTCTAGTTGCAGTGAGCGGGGGCTACTCTTCAGATGTGGTATGAGGGCTTCTCATTGTGGTGGCTTTTCTTATTTCAGAGTACGGGCTCTAGAGCTTGTGGGCTTCAGTAGTTGTGGCACCTGGGCTCAGTAACTGCGGTTTGTAGGCTCCAGAGAACAGGCTCAATAGTTGTAGCACATGGGCCTAGTTGCTCCTTGGCATGTGGGATCTTCCCAGACCAGGGATTGAACCTGTGTCTCCTGCTTTGGCAGGCGGATTCTTTACCACTGAGCCACCAAGAAAGCCCTCTCGCCATCTTTACAGGATATTTTTCATGCTTTGATACAATCTGTAAATCCAATTCAAAAATTTTCTAAAGAACTCACAAATCTGTAACCGTGCATGTTTACCCCTCCCCTCCTTACACTATGCCTCAAGGCTCCTCAGGTACTACTTTAGATATCCATAGGGGAATTATTGTTCCAGGACACTTCACATTGTAACATGAGGAAGTTCTTTCCTGTACATAAGTCCTTAATTTTTATGCACTTTTTTATGTGATACGTTTGGTCATTTTATAAGAAAAAATTATGGATTTATGATGACTTTTTTCTTTTTTTCAATGCAGATGATATCTCTATTTTTTAAATTTTTTTCCAGCTTTATGGCAGAACAATTGACAAACCTACAATTTACTGAAAGTATTCAAGGGAATACTTCAATATACTATATTTGTGAAGGGATTCCCACCAAGTTAATTAACACGTTTATCACTTCATGTATTTACTCTTTTAAAATGAGAACACAGTTCTACTCTCTCAGCAACTTCCAATCATCCAATATGGTGTTATCAACTATAGTCACCATGTTATACCCTAGACCTTATTCATCTTACGACTGAAAGTTTGTACCCTTTTATCAGTCTCAACTTATTTCTCCCAGCCTCTGGCAACCACAATTCTACCCTCCATTTGTATGAGTTTGACTTTTTATTTATTTATTTATTTTTTTTATCTTTTTGTGCCTGGTTTATTTCACTTAGCATAATATTTTCAAGGTTCATCTATATATATACTACTTTTTTTTTATTTTTTTAAATTTTAAAATCTTTAATTCTTACATGCGTTCCCAAACATGAACCCCCCTCCCACCTCCCTCCCCATAACATCTCTCTGGGTCATCCCCATGCACCAGCTCCAAGCATGCTGTATCCCGCATCAGACATAGACTGGCGATTCAATTCTTACATGATAGTATACATGTTAGAATGTCATTCTCCCAAATCATCCCACCCTCTCCCTCTCCCTCTGAGTCCAAAAGTCCATTATACACATCTGTGTCTCTTTCCCTGTCTTGCACACAGGGTCGTCATTGCCATCTTCCTAAATTCCATATATATGTGTTAGTATACTGTATTGGTGTTTTTCTTTCTGGCTTACTTCACTCTGTATAATCGGCTCCAGTTTCATCCATCTCATCAGAACTGATTCAAATGAATTCTTTTTAACGGCTGAGTAATACCTAGATGTCCATCAGCAGATGAATGGATAAGAAAGCTTTGGTACATATACACAATGGAGTATTACTCAGCCGTTAAAGAGTTTGACTTTTTAAATTTTAAGATTATCCGCAGGCTTCCCTGGCTCAGTGGTAAAGAATCTGCCTGCCAGTGGAGGAGACACAGGTTCAATCCCTGGTCTGGGAAGGTCCCATATGTCGCGGAGCAACTAAGCTTGGGTGCCACAACTATTGAGACTGTACTCCAGAGCTTGGGAGCCACAACTACTGAAGCCCGCATTCCCCAGAGCTCGTGCTCTGCAACAAGAGAAGCTACCACGAGAAGCCTGCACACTGCAATAAAGAGCAGCCCCCGCTCACCACAACTAGAGAAAAGCCTGCACAGCAAGGAAGATTCAGCACAGCCAAAATAAATAGATTTTAAAAAAAAGATCCTGAACAAAAGTAATACCATGCAGTAGCTGTACTTCTCTGTCTGGCTTTCTTCACTCAGCATAATTTCTTCGAGGTTCATCCATAGAGTTGCAAATGGTAGGATTTCCTTCATAATCGGGCTGAATCATATTCCTTTGTGTGTGTGTGTGTGACATTTTCTTGATTCATTCACTGAAGGACACTTAGGTTGCTTCCATACCTTGACTATTGTGAATAACGCTGCAATGAATGGAAGTGCAGATATCCCTTCAAGATAATAATTACATAGATTTTCAGAATTGTGACTGTGGATGGCTTTTTTCTTTACCTTAACTTTATGTACTGGAAGCATAACTTTATCAGAAAAAAACCTACTTCCATAAAATTGGGAAGGAATAAAATATGCAAAATCTGTTTTAATAAAAATCAGAGAAATATCTGAACTGTTTTTAAACAAAGGTTATGCAAAATATTTCTGCTTACATAATATTATGGATAATTTCACTTTTCACCAATTAATCATGGATTTTTTTCATTTTGGATGGAAAAGTCAAAAATATTGTAGACAGTTCTCTTGTTAAAAGAGATACTTCTAAAAAATGAATTAAAAATGATAAACTCCATAAAGAAACCCTAGGCCAGAAAGAACACGAAGGCACCACATGGAGCTTGGAGGATTGGAGAAAAATTGAATTCTGATTGCAATGGGCACACAGAGAGCTATGAAGTTAGCAGTTAAGAAAAAGATAATAGGCACATTATTAATAGATCAGGAGCAAAGTGTCCCCTCTTTCTTCCTTTGATTAAAAAGGGAAATCAAGACAAGGCAACATCTAAAAACTCCTTTCTTTTATTGAAGAAAGAGCCAACATCCAAGCTCCACAAAGAAAAAAATATATATATAAATAACTAATCAGTCTGTGTGCCCATCTGTTCTGCTTCGCTGTAATGAGTGTTAATACAGCAGCCCACTGGGGGGAAGAAGAAAGACTGCTAAAAGGGATTTCTCATTTTGAAGCTCTGGTATCCTTGGGCTACTGTTAACACCATTTCACATTTCATTGTGCATGTTAAAGATAATACACAAAGAGATGCCACATTTGACATGTGGATAGTCTGGAAATGTCAAACCTCCCCATTGCCCAGCATTTGCTG
Source organism: Capra hircus (assembly GCF_001704415.2). Lineage (NCBI taxonomy): Eukaryota > Metazoa > Chordata > Mammalia > Artiodactyla > Bovidae > Capra > Capra hircus. The sequence goes on along the minus strand of NC_030823.1, from coordinate 64,128,770 downwards.
GCATCACAAAAGATATTCATTCCTCGCCTCACACTCATTTGGTGACATGGCAATTGACAACATGCTATTAATGCCAAAGAAATAGGAATATCTGCTTCAGCTTTCTCTATGGGAAAACTCTCACTTGTTCAAATAATAATTGTACAGGGATATCTCTCAGAAACATAACAATAGTAAGTCCTATACATTTCTGATGGATTTCTGCAGTGGGGGATGGCAAGGTGACAAGTGGAAAGAGAATTAGAAGGGGAGTGAGGATGCTGAGCTCTGATCTCAGGCATCACACACCTCTCTCAGTACCAAGGCTGGGCTTCCTCTCTCTGAGCCTTTTCCTTTGATTCTATGATCTACCTGAACATAAATCCAAGTGATGCTGAAGAATGAAATTACCACTTGTAAAAAGGCCATTTCTTACCTAGACTCAATTGATTTACAAACTTTGTTTCAACACTTACCCAGCTAAGATATACTTGCAATTTTTTTTTCCCCAAAATATTTCAGGAAGCCCTTTGAAGTCTAAAGATTATTGCCAATTATGTTTTGGCCCAAGGGTGTTGATTTCAATTACATATCCAGTGAAGAAATGAACAAGGCTTGGCCACCTTATTTTTCCTTTTCTATTCTGCCTTTCATAGACAAAAATATATTTTTTAAAATGTTTCTTACAGAGAGCTGGATGGAAAAAGCTTGTGGTATAACTGTTCTTCAGCTAAGGATTGTAGAGTTTGGTGCCTTTACCCTGCAGCTAAAAACTCTATTCCTGTACTGACTATATGTGTTCACACAAGCTCATGCATATAGTGTAGTGAAGTCGCTCAGTCGTGTCCAACTCTTTGCGATCCCGTGGACTGTAGCCTACCAGGCTCCTCTGTCCATGGGATTTTCTAGGCAATAGTCCTGGAGTGGATTGCCATCTCCTTCTCAAGGGGATCTTCCCAACCCAGGGATCGAACCCGGGTCTCCCGCATTGTACACAGACGCTTTACCGTCTGCACCACCAGGGAAGTCTAGTTCATGCATGGCTGACACTATTTCTGGGAAGGCAAGAGAGGAAAACACCTGATCCCGATGAAGACTCCGCACCCACACCAGGGTGAAGCTATGCAGAAGAACTATGCTGTTTCTAGATTTTTCCTCTGTGATCAAGGCCAATGGCAGATATTCCTGGACTTTGAATTCTACCTTTCCTCTCTTCTTTGTTCATGTATACTCAGTCGTGTCTGACCCTTTGCAACCCCATGGATTGCAGCCCATCAGGCTCCTCTGCTCACGGAATTTTCCAGGCAAGAATACTAAAGCAGGTTGCCATTTTCTACTCCAAGAGATCTTCCCGACCCAGGGATTAAACCCACGTCTCTTGAGTCTCCTGCATTGGCAGGCAGATTCTTTACCACTGCATCACCTGGGAAGCCCTTTCCCACTCTCAAGACTTGGAATATCAAAGGGATTTCCAGGAAGCTGCCAATCTGTGTCAGTGAGGAACCTTCTTACCCAGACACTCATGACTGGCATCTTTTGCCAGCTGTGATTCCTGGTTCATCATGTCACCTGGGACAAATCTATGCGGCTTCCTTGTCAGTATCCTAATAATAACAGCCATTCTCCCTCTTTTATGGATTTTTTGGAAACCTAGGTAGATTGTGACATGCTTTGCAAGGCTCTTAGAAATGCAAGGTGATCTTCTGTTGCGTGTACTGTGCTCTGCCACGTGCCTGCCATTACTTATCAGCCTGATGGCTTTTTAGGAGCTTTGGGTGCAGTCAGTTTGCCCAGAGGGATCCCATATGTGGCCCTGGAGAAAATGAGAGAAAAACAGATGGAAAGGAAAGAATAAAGATCAAAAAAATGACTAGAACATGTAAGTTTTAAGTATGAAGTACTAAAAGGGCAAATCTGATTTTAATCTAAGCACAAAAATTGATTCTTCCCAAATGGCCAGTGAAGGACGAACTGGGTGACCTGTGTGTTGAGACATATTATAGAAGAACAGACATGATTCCTGCCTTTGAAGGGCTAGCATTCAGACAGGGCTAACGGATCATAAACACAATAAAGTAAACTAAAATTCCAACTACTAATGGACACTGCAGGGGAAGAAATGATGGGAGATGGTCTTTGAAGTCATAGCGTATTTCAAGCTAATTAAGTTAGTGCTTGTCTCAGCTATTTATCTATTTCTGGCTGCGCTGGGCCTTTGTTACTGTGTGTGGGCTTTCTCTAGTGGCAGCCAGCAGGGGCTACTCTCTAGCTGTGGAGTGTGAGCTTCTCACTGTGGTGGCTTCTCTTGTTGTGGAGCGTGGGTTCTAGGCCATGTGGGCTTGGTAGCTGTGGCTCTCTCAAGCTTAGCTGCACTCCAGCATGTGGTATCTTCCTAGGCTAGGGATTGAACCCGGAGTCTCCTGGACCACCAGGGAAGTTCTCAGCTTTGTTTAACGCAACAAGAGATGTAGAAACACCCAGCATCATGTGCTACCCTTAGCAGACCCTGGGTGAGAGACCCTCATTTACTGACGAAGAAGACAGTTAAACACATGTGAGCTGTGATCCTCTAACACCATAAGCTACAACAGAACTCCAGATGGATTGTGTGATAGTCGCTCAGTCGTGTCCTCCTCTTTGTGATGCCATGGACTGCAGCCCGCCAGGCTCCTCTCTCCATGGAATTCTCCAGGCAAGAATACTGGAGCGGGTTGCTGTTCCCTTCTCCAGGGGATCTTCCCGACCTAGGGATTGAACCTGGGCCTCCCACATTGCAAGCAGATTCTTTACCAGCTGAGCCACCAGGGAAGCATTCCTTGGAAATCTGAGTCTCACTTCTGTGGTGCTGAAGACAAGAGTTGAATGCCACTCTTCTTTGATACACACACTGGGAAAGCACATGGGGTTTTTTCCACACTGAATTACAAAGACAACTTTTATACAAGGCTAGTGTGTTCCACATTTCTGATTCAATTTAATCTCTAAACTTCAGCCTTAAACAGATTACTGTGGTAGATAAAAAAGAAATATGACCAAGCAACACATAAGATATGAATTATCTAAACTAACCATTAGGAGAAAATGTGAGAATCCTTTAAAAATAAAGCCAGCTGATATTTCATTTGTGGATTTTGGTTCTAATATTTGAGTATGTGTATGTTTCATATCCTCAGAACTATAAAAACTTTCACCAACGTAATGTAGCAACACTTTGATAAGATCTGAATGCTTAAAATGGAAAAAGTATTTCTCTCAGAATCTAAAGGCACATCCCTCTTTCCTCCCACAACAACTTCTTTCCTCTTTTTTTTCCCTCCCTGCCACAATAAGTGAACCCATCCATCAGAGACCACTATAAACTCTGGCCTAAGATCTCTTTCCTTGTGCTTTGCCTCAGGCCACACAATCCCAGGTCTGAGGAGAAGCCAGCAATGATCTAGTGATTGAGTAAATCCATCACTTTCCTGCTGGGCAGACAGCTATTCACTGAAATGAGTGTCCCTAAGAGAAAGCTTTGGCTGCCTGCTAGAACCTTCCAGTTCTATCCAGAACAGCTCCATTTCTGGAAATGCCCTGAAAACCTAAAGAAGGCAAATAGATAAAAACTCCTTGTTGGTGAAGGGCTCAATTTCTCTCTTATACATACACAATAAAAATTCTAGTGATGCAAAGATCACCTCCAGTATTTTGTGATTTTGTAAAGGTAAGGAGTTGGGTGGCTTTGAGCAAGTTATTGACTTCAGAGGGCCTTGAGATCTCATTTATGAGATGGATAAGACCACATAAATTTTGAGGGAGTAGATGAGATGATATATGTAAACAGCTTAGCACAGCATCTGGCAATCAGCAAGTAATCAATACATGACAGTTACTGTCATTCTCACCATCATCGTCATGACTGTGATGGTGATGAACTTTGTAAAGAACGGGGCAGGGGCAAAAGAGACTAGAGAGGAGACAGAGAGAGATGAGAGGTCGACTGCGGCAGCTTAGCTCTTCTTAGGAACAAAACCCAACCAGGCTGACGGAATGCAGATGGAGACCAAGAGACAGCAGCTCTGCAGCAGGAGAGACTCATGGCCTCACTACAACAGTGCCCGGGCCTCTGCAGCGCTGGGGGTGGGCAGGCCAGCCCCCGTGGGGACGTCCCAGGGCTCTGAGGGCAGAGGCCGCTGGGTGCGGACAAGCTGAAGGCCAGTGAGCGCCCCTAAGCTTGGTCACAGCTGGATGACTGCCACTCACATCTTCCCCGCTTACGTGTTTATGTGCCTCTCTCCTTTACCAGACAGGCTTCCAAGGTCACGACCGTGTCCTAATTATTCCTCTCTATATTCCTTCCAACACAGGTCAGGCACACAGTAGGTCTGCGATAGATGCTGAGCAGATGAATTCTCTTGGAAACTTCTTTTCACAAAGAGACATGGGGGACTTTTAAGGGAGGGAGCTCTCCTCTGCCCCAGGTCCTAGGTCACCTGCATGGACAGTGACCTCTTTAGCATTTATCGCCAATAGCTACAGTTAAAAGAGTTCATCTGAGCTATTATAGACCACTTAAAATTATGTTCAGTATCTGATCCCTAAAAAGACAGAGAGTTATATGTAACACATACTAGTAGAATGGAATTCTGGAAGCATTTGGCATTTGTGTAGTTGTCCCTGGGCTTTCCTGGTAGCCCAGCTGGTGAAGACTCCTTCTGCAAAGCAGGAGACCCCAGCTCAATTCCTGGGTTGGGAGGAGGGCATGGAAACCCACTCCAGTATTCTTGTCTGGAGAATCCCCAAGGACAGAGGGGCCTGGTGGGCTATAGTCCATGGGATTGCAAAGAGTCAGACATGACTGAATGACTAAGCACACACACCCACAGTTGTCCCTAATCTGCCCCAGAAAATTGGGCCACTTATTTATTTCAACAATCTTTTTTTTATTTTTATTTTTTGTAACTTGTTTAGTTTTCAACATTTCACTAGGGACTGGAGATTCCAAAATGGATAAGTCAGCCAGACCTTGATGTGCATTTCCTGACTGTCAATTAGAATCCAAAGATGTTAAGCAGCGCTTTTAAAACTCAACCATCTGAAAAATCAAAGGTTTGTTTTTGCTTTTGCTGTAATTTAAATCTCTCCTGAGTTTTTCATGACAAAGAACTGTTTACAGAAGATGTTCTCAGAGGGCCAAACAAATTGAAAGTATAAATACCATTTCAGGTAGCACAAATCAATGCCCCTTTAACCTACTGAGTTAAAAAAATAAAAACAAAAACAAAACAAAAAAAAACAAACAAAAGCACTTCAGTTCTCATGCTGCTCTCAAGAAAGGCACAAGACTTTGGGAACTTCATCGATTGTGTAGAGCTTGGCCAAAAATTACATTCCGTGTGATCATCCACTTAAAGAAAACAAAAGGTAAGAAGCTGAGAGAACAGACCCAGGAGGACAGTCATGGGAGAAATAGCCACTGCTCCCGGATGTAGCAGCGGATGCTATTCTCTGGCTCCTGACTCTGCACTGGGGGGTCTTTCCATGCACCTACCATCATTTCAGTGATGTTTAGTGGGGTTTGAGACCACAAACACATAAAGAGGGAACAAGGAGCTCTTCCCTAGCCCTGACGCTCATCTTCAGTCACTGAAACGTGCCTTAATAAAGGAACATCTAGGGTCACAGGTTACGAGCTATGATGACCTTGCAAATATTACCAAAATTTGCAGTCTACTCTAAAAATTACTTGAAATCAGCCCATTTGAAGTAGCATAATTAGTGAACACGATGTTCCTTCCCACTTATCTAGAAAAATGAACTTAAAAAAAGAGACCAGAGCTACAAGCTCAGTAGGACCAGACAACAGAGGAGCCACCAAACTGGGGCCTGCCCACAGGAGACCAAGGCTCAGCATCCAGTTGCCCCAGCCGGCACCTCTGGGCACTAACGCTCTCCAGAGACCCACCTTCGGTTCCAGCCTGACACATGAAGGTTTCAAGTCTTCATCTGAATAAAGAACTAAATGCATGGCTTGATGATAAACTCTTCTACTGGAGAGAGATATGGCAGAAATACTACATTTAGAAACTGACCACATTCTATTCTAACAAGGCCTTTACTCAGCTGTCATCTCTAGGGATGGTCAGGCTGGGATCTCTGGGGGGGTCCAGGCTGAGGGGGTTTTAGTCCTGGATATGACCAAGGCATATCTGGTAGGCTGCTTGATATCCCTGTGTCAGAGGAGATGTCACCCCCACATCACCTATATTACGTCACTGCCATCACCACCCCAGGAATGGTACTACAAAAATGTGTGTGCACGCTAAGTCACTTCAGTGGTGTCCGACTCCTTGCCTATGGACTATAGCCCACCAGGCTCCTGTGTCCATGGGATTCTCCAGGCAAAAATACTGAAGTGTGTAAAAGACATCAATTTTCTCATTCCAAGATCTCCCTGAAAATTTTAAAGAATTTTTAGGATTCAAACTCAAATTTGTATTTGTAAACCATGTTCTGGACTCAGCTTCTCACTATTCGTCAGCATTTTCTAGGCCGTAGTTTTTGTGTGTGTCTTTGCTGCTCAAGGGCTTCCCTTGTGGCTCAGTTGGTAAAGAATCTGCCTGCAATGAGGGAGGCCTGGGTTCGATCCCTGGATTGGAAAGATCCCCTGGAGAAGGGAAAGGCTACCCACTCCCGTGTTCTGGCCTAGAGAATCCCATGGACTGTATAGTCCACGGGGTTGCAAAGAGTCGGACACGACTGAGCGATTTGCACTTTGCTTCACTTTACTTGCTGTTCTGAGAAAGGAAAACATTGAAAAAGCCACGTCCAGTGACATTAGGACAGTCCTATTGGGAGTTTTAAAAACATCAGAACATGATTAAAAATTTTAGTGAAAAAAAATTGTACTTCTCATAAGTTAGTAATTATCCATTAATTAGTTTTCTACAATAAAGACAAATTAAGATTCTTAGCGCTTTGATTCCATCGAGTCCTTCCCCTGGCCCCAAACCCTCCAAGACTCATTAATGCCTCTAGGGTAAAGACTGAGATACCCGGACTTTCAAGCTAGATACTGAGGTCAAGGTTCTGAACTTTGCAGATGAGAAGACTGAAGACTGAGGAGTTTAGGTGACTAACTCAGGGTCCCTTAGGACCCAGAGGCATTGATTCACTGTTTCCTCTTCCTACTGCTCCAAGGTAACATCCTCTTCATCACTTCAGGGGGGTCTCATAGACCACCCTTCTCCTTCAATACTCTGCTCACAAGCCCACCTCTCTACTTCTGCTTCAGCCTTTACTTTTCCAGGAAGAAGCGTCATACCATTTCACACCTTCCATCAATTTTCTCTTTCCTAAACTCTTACTCATAGAGTCAACTATTCTGCATTTCTTAGGCCTCTCTCTCTAAACAGACACTAAGTGCTTTGAGGCAGAAACCACCCTCTGTATTTGTCTCCCCCGTTATAGCGAAAGCCCGGCTAGACACAGAGTAGGAACTCAATAAACCCTCTTCAAAACAGTGACCAGCAGGCTGGCCTTTTCTCCCCATCTCTGCGCTGGCTATCCTCTGCCTAGAAGGTTCTCTCTCCTCACCTTTGCCTGGCTAAACTCTGGTTTGCATGAGCTGTCATTGCCCAAAGGTCTCAGAAGACCCGAGAGCCCCCTTCATAGCTGTCATAAAGGGCAGAATATTCTTAATTCCTAACTGTCTGTCTATTGGTCCCATAAGTCTAGAGCGTAAACTCCATGGGGGATACAGATGATGTGTTTCTTGCTTCCTACTGTATCCCTAGCTTCCAACAGTGCTTAGCTGAGGATATGTGTTTAGGCAATAAATAACGAATGGAGTTGTCCTCCAGAAGAAAGTTTGAACTCCTCATGGAAATCAAGGCTTTCCATCCACATCTCCAATTTCATCCAGCTTCCTCCAGGCATATCGCTCTAGCCAGTCTAGTCTCTAGCTACTAACCCCTGAACATATTTTCATATTCTAACCCAAAATGCCTCTGCTCATAGTCTCACCTTAGATAGAAAGCCCTCCTGTTATTCATCTCCGGCTGTTATTCAAATTCTACCCATCCTTCAAGGTCCAGAAGAACAAGCCTTATCACCTCTAGGAAACCTTGCTCCAGGCCACACAGATCTTCTGTTCTAAATTCATCAGCAAGGAACCATATGGCCTATTCATCACCTGGCTATGTTCCTACGAGTCCACACTTATCTTTCCATCTTACTGTAACCCGGCCTCTGGGAATCCCCTTTCTTCTGAAGTCAGCACTTACCTCTCCTCTTAAGACATAATTACATACATGGTCTTAGATCATCTCCTGTGCTGCTGTTTTATATTGCTAACTTTTGTGCATTTTTGTCTTGGTATCCTAGCCCATTTATAAATTTTTCAAGGAAAGTCATGCTTTCCATGTCTTTGATCCAATGCAATTATTTACACAAAGTAGGAGATTAATAAATATTTGTTACTTGACGTGTTAGCTAAGAAGCAAAAGTGTATAGGAGGAGAGAATTATGGGAATTACAAAAAATTACTTTTGCCAAAAGCGCAGTTGAAATTTCTGATTATTAGAGGCTGTTTAGAAAGGTCAAATGGTGATAGTATAATTACACCATAATTTGGTAAAATTACTCTCTGAATAAAGGTTAGTTTTAAATAGAAACTTTTGTCCATACGATAAAAAAGAAACTATGAATAGAAGAGAAAACTTAACAGAAAAGGAATAAAAATGGAAAGAAAGAAAAACATATACCCAAGATTGACATCCCCTATCCCCACCCCTAGATCAGGAGGGCTGGCTGCAGCTTCCACAATGGTATCCGTTGATGTTTATTACAAGGTCTACTTCATGACTGAGTTATCATCATAGCCTTCTATAAATGCTTGCCCAGAAACTCCCTGAACATGAATAAAATAGCTCTTCCAGTGTTGCAGCGGGAGGAGGGAGGAGTAGCAATCTCTTTTTCCTAGTTTGCCACAAATATTTCCTTACAGTAATTATTTTTTGATGGACTATGTCTAACTATTCATTTTATCTCACTATAGCCCACCCCACCCTCCCCCACCAATGTATACAGCTGCTGCTTTCAACCACAAATAGCAATTTTAGAACACAAACACTGTGTTGAGGGATCAGTAATTCAGGGTTCAGTAACCTAGCAACAGAATGTCAAGACCTCCTAATCTGTACCCTCAACTGCTAAATATCCACACACCCTCAAGAGACGGGTCTGCAAACCCACCGTTCGAATCAGGTCTGGCTGAACACAGATTGATAGTGGCCAGCAATGGAAACATCACAAAACAGAGGAGCCTTTTTGTTGGGCTCCAAAAGCCAGAGAATAAAGGAATAGAAGAGCTTCCCAGGTGGCACTAGTGGTAAAGAACCTGCCTGCCAATGCAGGAGACACGAGAGACACGGGTTCGATCCCTGGGTCAGGAAGATCCCCTGGAGGAGGGCACGGCAATCCACTCCAGTATTCTTGCCTGGAGAATCCCATGGAGAGAGAAGCCTGGCGGGCTACAATCCACAAGGTCGCAAAGAGTCGGATACGACTGAATAACGTAGCATACATGCAAAAGAATATAAACAGAAAACAAACACACTACTAGGAAATAGAGGCCACAGAGTTGCCAGCTAGTATTTGGTTCTGGGAAAATCCAAGTTAGTTAGAGCTCTCTAATAACCCACACCTCCCATGTGATTTATATGCCAAAGACTGAACGCAAACATCAAGAAAATGAATTTTAGTTCCATTACCAGGAATGTTCTCCTAGATGAAGACAAGAAGAGAAACGGATACTTTATTTTTTTTCAATAAATTAATGAAAACTGAATCCTCATCTCTGAGACATATTACGAGAAAGAAAATGAAGACTCATGCCCTCCTCGCTGCTGTTTCCACCTCATCTATCTTGCTTTAATGAACCTGGATTTATAAGGGCATCTGTAGTGAAGCATCCTCCGTATCTTAAAAAAATATATACATATTTTATTGATTTTCTTTCCCTATCCAGTAGTGAAGGTCATGATACAGAAAAGCAGCATAACAATGTGGCTTTTTTTTTTTTTGATCAACAATTCCAGCAGTGGCAAAAATAAATGAAACGTGGGAGGCTGTTTATTTGTATGTCAAAGAGAAAGCGAAATTCTCCATAGGGTGAGATGATCATTTGTTTTCCCCAATGAAGCAAACAAATCAAACAGGAATAAAACAGGAGCCTACCCTTTATCATTCATGGTGTAATGAGTTCTTTGCTAGATTAACCATTCTCCTTCCTTGTTACACTCACTCCCAAAAAACAGATGTACAATGACATCAGCAAAATAGCCGAAGAGCATCAGTCCAAAGAGACAGGAAATGCAGCAGCCAGACTTGTGTCCTTTTAAACATTAGCTGACTCCTGGCTGGGGCCTCTGGGTCTGCTGTGCAGGAAATGGGCTCACCGATAAGACATGTCTCTGGGCAGTAGCAACGATCAGGAGGATTTAATGGCACCAGTGGCTGAGGACAGGGAGACCCAAACCTGCCAAGGGTCTCGACACCAGGTGGCTGCCTGTGTTGTGTTGTTGCTGTTGATTAGTTGCTAAGTCATGTCTGCCTCTCTGCGACGCCACGGACTGTAGCCTGCCGGACTCCTCTGTCCATGGGATTTCCCAGGCAAGAATACTGGTGTGGGTTGCCACTTCTTTCTCCAGGGCATCTTCTTGTCCCAAGGACAGAATTTACATCTCCTGCGGCCCCTGCCTTGGCAAGCGGGTTCTTTACCAGTAAGCCATCTGGGAAGCCTGCCTATGCTGTGTGCTTATGGTCAAAAATCTTAGACTCACTGGATCCAATAAGGAGTACTCAGGGATGCTTCTCTCCCCTCCAACTCTACCACCTATTACTAGAAGGTGGACACCAAGAACATTCTGTCAAGAAGACCAGAGTAGGTTAGCCATAGGGGAGCCCTGTCCACTAGCATTCGAACAGTTGGTTAGACGGACAAGGCCATCACAGTGGCATACAAAGAACACCAATTCAAGCCTTGATTGAATGAGAGCTCTAAGGTCCTAAACAAGAGGTCTGGTCAACAGAATGGGTGATGTGAGTGCTCCTGGGTCATGGGAGTAGGGTGATGTGCCAATGTTGAAAATACTACCTCTAGCAGTGATGTTCAGATGACAGCAGGCATGCAAGCATCAGCATTTTCTGGGGAGAAAATGAAGACAAAGAAGACAAGGACGATGGGACTTCTCGGGTGGTCCAGCAGTTAAGACTCTGGGCTCCCAGTGAAGAGGACCTGGGGTCGATCCCTGGTCAGGGAACTAGATCCCACATGCTGCAATGAAAGACTCTGCACAATGCAACCAGAGATCCCATGTGCTGCAATTAAGACCTGGTACAGTCGAATATTTTTTTTTTTTTTTTAAGAAAAGACACGGAAAATGTAGACAAGCTGGAGACAGGAAGGAAACTCCTCTTCAATGTCAAACGGTGATGGAGAGCTACAGAATTCAGGGTCCTTCCTGGCATCACAGACAGAAAAACAGCTGATGCTCGTATACCTCGTCACCATTTGTGAAGCCTTTCACACACAGACTGGGCTCTGTCAATCTGCCAGGGTCTTCAGGAGATGATTCGGAAAACTCTGACAACATACCTCTGCTGCTGCTACTAAGTCGCGTCAGTTGTGTCCGACTCTGTGCGACCCCATAGACGGCAGCCCACTGGCTCCTCCATCCCTGGGATTCTCCAGGCAAGAACTGGAGTGGGTTGCCATCTCCTTCTCCAATGCATGAAAGTGAAAAATGAAAGTGAAGTCGCTCAGTTGTGTCAAACTCCTCGTGACCCCATGGACTGTAGCCCACCAAGCTCCTCCATCCATGGGATTTCCCAGGCAAGAGTACTGGAGTGGGTTGCCATTGCCTTCTCCCAACACACCTCTAGATGCCAATAAAGTTAATCCAGATTTGGGCACATCTGGAGAGGTGAAAAAGGGGGCATACTCCTTTAGATAAAGTGATAGTCACCCCATTTTTATTTCCTCTGCTTGAGAGTAATAGGATTTTAGTGAAGAAAAAAAAATCAATAAGGGCATCAGAGCATATTCAACGGCATTTATAGCATTGCTGACCTTATTACCTCTTGCTGGCACCTCCGCAACTCAATTTCTATTGAATGTCTACTGAAGCTGTGTTTTACTGGGGATGTAAACACCCACAAAGGAGCCTGCTTCTCCTGACAATGGTATCAGCCGCTTGAAGGAGGAGAGCGAACACTGGGATTGGGGGTCACACTGAGTGACTTCCCTCCACGGCTTGCCAGTCCCCCACCCCTAATCTATTTCTATCCCTACCTTACCAAGATGATCTGAAATGAAATGTGTGGCTAAGACATCTAGAGAAAAGCAGTGACAGCTTCCAGCATCACAAGAGAGGAAATGCGTGGCCCTCTCCTGCTCCCTTGCACGTTCTGCCCTCCCGTTGTGGAGGGAGCTGCTTGGGGAGTCCCAGTATGGAAAAGTCCTGAAGGATCACCGAAAGAGCCGGAGAGAGATGGGGTGCAAGGAACAGACAGGCTGAGCAGCTGTGGGGATGGAGACTGGCAGCAGCCAGAGGAAAAGGGAAAAGGAAAGAGAAGGGGAAGGATGCGAAAGTTTTTATGACCGCTTTTCTTGCAAGGTCCACTCAATCTCTAGACTCCACTTGGGGTGTCCAGTTCCTAGGAATCCTCTGTGATCTCTGCCCACGTGCTCTCTCAGCAATTCCTGTACTTTCCACACCATGTCCGCACTGCCTGCTATGTTGGTCTCCTGAACTATCCACGAGGGACTCTGATTCACTAAAAAAAAAAAATCTCTCCTCCAATGACTGATACATGGAAGGTGTACCACACATGTTTGCCAAGTAGCATGAATCTTAAAAGTGGAGAAGATGTAGATAATGGCTATAACAATCCTAGAGCAGCTTTGGGATCTTAGACCTATACAGAGCACAACAAACAGTTATAAAACCCTCCAATGAGAAAGGAAAGTCATTCAGTTGCTGGGAAATAAACAAGGAAAGCTGTGTGCAGTTTCTTTAGTATTCCACAGTCCAAATGAGGCATTTTTATAACTGGCATCAATTCTCTACGGGTATAGGTTTCACGTGTTGTAGTCTTTGACCTAAAAGTGTTAAGGCAAACCTTAAAAGAGTCTGACTTGCCCTTCACTTGCTCCAGGAACAACTCATTTGTTGAAAAAATATAGCCCATTCTGTTAAGGTAATGAATTTCTTAAATGTCAAGCTATTCACTAAAACAAATTACTCCCAGTCCATTTCCTGATCTACCCTTCTAATGAAGATGGTCTAATCTGGCAGGAAAAATTAGGACCCTGAAAAAGTTTGTCATGTCAACATTCCCCTAAAAGGTATCAAGATACTGAAACGGAAGTATTTCATAACAACCAACACAATGTAACAGCTATAGAATGCTGTCAAATAATGTTTAAGTAGATATGATTATTAATAAGATTCTTCGTTTTTTTTTCAAACATATACTTAACTTTATCTAAGGAATGGCAAAATCTTTGATAGAATTCCCCTCTAAAACAGAGAAACGTAATAAAAATACAAATACTACTCTAACACTTTTTTAAAGATTTCTTTTTTTGGTGTGGACTATTTTTCAAGTATTTATTGAATCTGTTACAATATTTCTCCTGTTTTAAGTTTTGGTTTTTTTTGACGAGGCCTGTGGGGTCTTAGCTCCCCAACCCATAGATCAAACTCATACCTCCTGCACTAGAAGGCAAAGTCTTAACCACTGAACCACTAGTGAAGTCCCGCCTCTTATTTATTTGATGCAGACTCATTTATGCAAGAGTTAATTTCTCACTCTTTCTGAAGTTCCAAAATTCTATCATGATTTTGTTTCCTGACACAAACGTTAAGGCCCTTTAAATTCTGAATTAGTCTAATTTGGATTCTTTTAAAATTCTCTTCATGGCATATATTTAGTCATGAATTAAAATTAATTTTGCTATGAGAAATTTCCAATCTCTTGCGATAACTGGCAACAAGCCAGACTGTTGTAAAAGCCAGAGTTGGTGTAAATAAATGAAGATGTTAAACTGGAATACTTGGAGTTGTTTCAAATTACAGCAGAGTCAAAACCATATCCATTTACTATTCAGTGAACACGTGCAAAGCATACTATATAGTTTTTTTATTGCTTCAAATACTCGAGATCTAGCAGTATGTTAACTCCTTGAGAGAAGATTCCTTTTGTGTCTTTGCTCAGTGGGACCAACACAGATGATTGAGTGATTAGAAGGTTGTAACAAACCCTTTCCCCCTATCAGTCTTTGGGTAAATTCCCAAAGAGAAGCAAATATTAGCAGAAGACCGACAAAAGGACAAACACCACTGGAACAATCTGTACTGATTTGTAAATGGATACGGTTTTGACTCTGCTGTAATCACCACAAAACAGTAATAGTTCTGCTGGGATCAGTTATCTAGGCTTCAAATACTCTGAAAGTGAAAGTATTTGTTGCTTAGTCGAGTCTGACTATTTGTGAGCCCACTGACTCCTCTATGCATGGAATTCTCCAGGCAAGAACACTGGAGTGTGTTGTCATTCCCTGCCCCCTGGGATCTTCCCAACCCAGATGTTGAACGTGGGTCTCCTGCATTGCAGGCAAATTCTTAACCATATGAGTCACCATACTTTGGTCCCCAGTCAAAGCTCCATGAGGGCAGATCCTTGAGTCTCCTTGAGTCCAACTATTCCCCTCGCCTAGCACAAGACACTCAACTCCATCAGAGGCAGGATGGAGCAGTTAAAAGAACCTATGCATTGGAGTCAGATTAGGAAACAAATAGGATCTGCTATTTGCCAGCTATGGGACCCAGGGAAAGTTAATTAACCTTTTAAATTTCAGTCTCCTCTTCTATAAAATGAATATAAACACCATCTACCTTGTAGGGTAGCTCTGAACATTCAAAGCAATATCTGCAAAGCAACCACCATGTTACCAAGCACTGACTAGATAACTCTCATTATAAATAAGGGAATACGTATCAGGAAGTATACATGCCATTAGACAATAAACATGGCTATGACTGCCTAAAGAATATTTATACTAAGCTTCACTCCCATAAAATTGCTTCAGGACACTCAAAACTGATGCAATCCCACTTTCCCTTTATCTGTTACAGCCCATAACAAATCATACTGAAGATGGGGAAGTAAGTACACTGACAACTGGCAAGATTCCCATCAAAGAGGCACAAAAGAACTATGAGCAGATGCAAGAGTCCAGAAGAGTCTGAGTAACGCACTACAGGGACAGCCGCTTTCAGGTACTGAGCCCCCAAACCAGTGTTCACGTGGATGATCACAGAGAGGCCAGACTGCCTGTGCCATATTGATCCCATTTCAGAAAGCAAGAGAGACAGAATCTATGCCAAAACATATCTCTATTCTACTAGTTGGCCTCTGCTCCCCGCAGCTGGAATCCATGTCTTTCCTTTGGGTTCTTGCAGCATTTTGCTTGCTTCTCCAACACAGAGCCCCTTACAGCCTATTTGGTGTTAGTCTCCACGGCACGAGAGCATAAGCCTCTTAAAAGCAGGTAAGTAGTGTTATTTACCTTTGCCCAGTAAGTATTTGTTGAATGTGCCAACTTTCCTCTCAAGATGACAGATACAATTTTAGTCACTTCTGTGTCCCCAACAGGTTAGGGTTAGGGTTATGAGTAAGAACTAAATTCAGAACACACTGTAAATATCAGCAGCTTACTGATTTATACAGCAACCCCATTTTCTTGTGGAGTATTTACTTAACAACTCTAACATACTGGCAGCAATGTTATCATAACAATAAGGAAAGGGATAACATTAAACCAAATGATCATCGTCACCTCTACAGAAAGTTGTCCCAGATAGTTTCTGCTTGGTTTAGTCTTCTCTCTCTTTCTAAACATTGTGACCATTCATTCCATTTTTCAGTCAACATTTACTGGTGCTGCGGGCCAGCACTAGATTGGGCACATCTGGATAAAAGTGTTTGTCTCCAATGGAGTGACTGTTAGAGAATAATAGATGAGTAAGAAACTGCTATACTATAAGACAGTTGATATGGCTAGCATTAAACCAAGTTACAAGGGAAGCCTGGATGGATTCAAGGAAGACTATGCAGAAGGCGGCTTCTGAGTGGATTCTTGGAGAATTTTAACATAAAAATATCAAATCTGGGATTTGCGTTATCATCATCGTTTCTAATGGGTAAGAGTGGGAATATTTTATTATGGTGGTGATGCTTAGTTTAGTCACTCAGTCATGTCTGACTCTTTGCAACCCCATGCAGTCATAGCCTGCCAGACTCCTCTGTCCATGGGATTCCCAGGCAAGAATACTGGAGTGGGTTACCATTTCCTTCTCTGGGGCATCTTCCCGACCCAGGTACTGAACCTGTTTCTCCTGCATTGTAGGCAGTCTCCTGCATTACAGGCAGATTCTTTACTGACTGAACCACTGGGGAAGCCCCATATTTTATTATGAAAAAGTGTAAACATATCATAACCTTTCTGAAGATCATCAAGTTTCTATTGCAGAAGTAAACTCCTGATATTGCCTTCAAGTTGTTAGCTATGATAATGAAATTACCTAACTGTGTTAATAAAAGAGGAAGTTAATTTAAGCAGGAAGCTATGAAAAAAGATCAGGTGTCAACCTGACAACTCACAGCAAGTTCCAAAGTATGTACACACACACACACACACACACACACACACACACACACTAGCATATACACACAGAATTATGTAGCTGGTTTTTTTTGGTTATCACCAAAAAAAAAGAAAGTTTATTGGAAACTCAGCATAAAGGGTTTCTTATGCTTTGGCCTCATCGTGTACAAGCCATAGTACTGTCATATTCGTGATACAGCATTATCAGTTCCACTGATCAAAACACAAATGACATGATGAATGTATAAACAGAAAAAAAAAGAACAAAATGAAAAGGCTGAGAGTTTTGGAAAGGTTGACAAAATAAGTCTTCTTCAATCTGTAAAGGTAAAGAGCCAAAGGGGACAGAAGGCTGTAAAAGAGGGAAAGAGAACTTGAGTATCTAAACACTCTACACACATCAGAGAATTACGTAGCTTCTTGATGGGTTCTCAGGGTCTAGTGAAAATTCAACAGTGAAAATCCAAAATGAAGAGTATTCATTATCCCCAAATCTGAATGTTCTGCATTCATCAAATGATGACCTCATTCAGTGGTTATTTATTCAAGGCCCATCATGGGTCAGGAGTCATTCTAGGTGTATAAGATCTGACGGGAACAAGAATGACATGGAGCTTTAAGTGGTCACTGTGAAAAAGAGTTTATGGTAAATCTTAATATCAGCAATCCCCAAAGATAGCCATTTATAGTTGTATTGTCATTGCCTTCTCCAAAGACAGAAAATACTGGAGCCAACAAAATACCATAGGCCGAATGCATAAAAAGAATATACACACACACACACATACATACATATATATAAAACCAAATCACTTTGCTATACACCTGAAACCAACACAATATTGTAAACCAACTATACTTCAATATAAATAAATAAATAAAGTTTTCAATTTGGGGGTGGGGGAGGGAAGCTGACCACCTCACAGCTACTTTCTAAGACTTTGTTTCTCAAAATGTGACCTAGGGACCAACAGGATTGGGATCCACTGGGGATCTTTTTAGGAAAATAGAATCTCAGGCTCTACCCTGGATCTCAGTATGTGCAGTTCTAACAAAATCCCCAGTGACTCCTATGCACGTAGAAGTTTCAGAAGTGCTAGTCTAACAGATATTACTTAAAAGCTGAATTACAAGACAGGTCGCCTTATATTTGTGGCTGAACGTTACCTTAGAGGTTGTTCCTTCCAAATTTTGAGGCAGCACAATGACGCTGACACCATGGAGAGGGATCTCTTGGTCTTTTAAAATGTCAGCTTAGGGGCGAACCTACAAATACTCATATGCTCTTTAACACTGGAACTTTGAGGAATTCAAAATTCAGATCACAGGACAGAATAACAGGCATACACAATATATCACACTCCCTTAAATTCTAATTCCCACTTTCAGATGCTAGACTGTTCTGGAATAAGGATGTAACTAACTAACTAAAAAGAGCCTATATAAAAGAAATATATTTACTACCCCCTAATTCCTTCAAAGAATGCAAGTATCTGAAGACAGTTTGCACTTGCGTGGGATCAATAATTTATAATCCTAAGGAATTTAGAGAAACCACACCATGATACAGACCACTTTGAGAGATCCTGTCTCTTTCACATGGGTTATGTTGCCCACTGCTGTTGGACTTACCATTATACTGACCTCTAAGTATCTGTGACTGTAGTTACTGATTAGATTTACATCAACTCTGATAATAGATTATCTCATTGGAAGGACTGATGCTGAAGCTGAAACTCCAATACTTTGGCCACCTGATGCAAAGAGCTGGCTCACTGGAAAAGACCCTGATACCAGGAAAAATGAAAGCAGGAGGAGAAGGGGGTGACAGAGGATGAGATGGTTGGATGGCATCATTGACTCAATGGACATGAGTTTGAGCAAACTTAGGGAGACAGTGAAAGACAGAGAAGCCTGGCATGCTACAGTCCTTGGGGTCACAATGAGTCAGACACGACTTAGCAACTGAACAACAACAATACAAAACTGAAAGCTTCTAATCTACTCAACCATATCTTACTAAATGAAGTGTATCAAATATATCAAAACTTGAAATATTCCTAGACTTTTCTTTGATTCTCAGCTTCAATGACTGGATAAGTATTGAGTTTTAAGTGCATGCTATTCCCCACTTACTGTCTTTCCAAACATAAATAAAATGAAAGAAATTCACCCTATACACAACTTTTAGAGTTTTCCTCATGGATCTGCTGCTCATGGTATATTATTTAGTATAAAGCACTTGGAGTCCTGACATGATGCATCTTAACCTTCTATCCATACAATACTTGTATGGATACAATACTTGTTTCTTGTTTTCAAGTTTCAAAAGAAATTCAATCTTTCTCTAACTGCTAGAAAGATTAAATATAATCTCTCTTCTCTTTCAGAGTTGAGACTTTTCAAAATTGCAATTTAAAAGCACATTCTGGGGAAACCAGGAGAGCAGCTTCCTTAAAGTCTAACTTAGGTAGACAAAAACTGCAGAGTACCTGGCACTCGCTGTCCCTTAATCCCTGAAGTTTCATACATAAAACGAACAGCTATTTCTTGAAGAGCAAGTCAAACACTGCAGTTATGAACAAATAACCTAATAAAAAACCAGTTTGGGCTGAGATTTCTTCAGAGATTAAAAAGTAAACTAGGTGGCAATGTCAAGAAATGCCAAGGCTTTGGAACAAAAGAGGATATTAACAAAGGTTCAGCAAACGAAGGAAAAGACAAAAACACTGAAAGGCGGGCCCATGTTTACCCTGGGTTGTTTCCTTTAGGAAAAGGAAATACTAGCTTTCTGAAAAAGGCAGACCTAGCAAAAATGCGTTACTGAACTATAAGTCAATACTTTAAAATCTTACGGAAAGCAAAGAAAGAATCTCAAAACAAAAGCGAAACACAGGAAGAAGCGTAGCTTTCCGTTCTACCTGCACTCCAGGCAATGTTGTGTTTACCTGGGGCTCCACAAGTGCAAACATCAGTTAATACAAAGTTCTCATCTCTGCTGGTAGAATTGCTGGAAGCCTGAATGGGGCTCAGTTCTTCCAGATGAATCTGGCTACAACACAACCTGGGCTTCTTTGCCCCAAAGTGATGTGGGCTGTGGTCCTCACCACTTAAGAAACATTTCAGAGCATATTTCCCAGGGCTAAGATTTTTCTAGAAACAGGCTGTGGCTCCTAATGCAGCTGGTTTACCATTGAGGAGGGAAATGATCCTAGCTGAGTAGGGACCAGCGGCCCCTGGAACACAGCAAATCCTCTCAGCAAAGGGCTTTATGCTTCCTTTTAATGGAAAGTTTTCCACTCATGAGGCCGTGGAAAGCTTTTAAGACACAAACAATAGAGGTGCGGCAAAGCTACTAAATGTTTTAAAGGCCTTCAAAATTGCTCATCAGCTAGAGCAGTTTATAAGAAAACTGTTCTGGGTCACAAGAAAGACAGAGAGAGCTCAAGAAAGGACAGGCAGAATCAACAAGCAAGGTACAGATTTTGTTCCTACCTTATATAACCTGAATAATCCCACCGATCCTGTGTGACACCATAAATAAAGTGACTCACAGAACTTCTCATGTATTATTTAGCTACAAAAAGGCCAATCAAAGTTTGTTCTGAACCATCAGCTACCCCACAGACGTGACCATGAAAAGGTACACAGATCACAGCCTGCCTACATGCCAACAACACACGTGGTGGGCACACCCTCTCCTGCCACCTGGCTATGCTGGGGTCAGACTAAGAATACACAAGGCAATATGATCTGATTTCACAAGCAGAAAACCACAGAACTTAATCTGGGGCAACCCTTAATTTTGCTGCTTGGGACAAATACAATGCTATCTAATGACCCATACCTGACGGTGATCTCACCAATGACGTGAGAAGTGAGTTTTCCCTTTGGACTGCTAAGACAGCTGGTCTCACTCCCACAGTTGCAAAGAGGGGGAATTTTGCTCTGCTCTAGGCTTTGGGGAGTACAGAAACCAAAATCTTTTTCAAGGGAATGAGTCTTTCATAGGAGATAGTGTCAGGAAGCTCACCTTGAGGAGGGCATGGCAACCTACTCCAGTATTCTTGTCTGGAGAATCCCATGGATATAGGATCCTGGCAGGCTACAGCCCAGAGAGTCACAAAGAGCTGGACACGACTGAAGCAACTAAGCACGCATGCACGGAGACATACTGGTGATACTGTCACTCTTGCCAACCAAATCATCTATATTGTTATCAAGAAGTAAGCTCCATCCAAGAAGCATTCCATAAAATTTTCACCAGGAACACTTGCATTGCACACACGCACATCTAGGAGTTTAAGATGCATTCTATACACGATCCAGAGGGAAATTTCATATAAGGAGTTGGCTTCAACTTCTGATGTCAATGTCACAAAATATTTCACCTTCCAAGGACAGCCAAAGATCACGTGGGGATTGATTGGTGCTTTTATTCATCTCCAATAACAGACTAACAGTAACATTTATTTCTAAAACCAAAATTATTTATAAAGGATGAAATCACCCAATAGAGCATTTGCTCTTGAAGTTTATAATCATGGAAAACTTTAGCTTTCAGATGCTTATCATTTGCTAATGCCCTTTTGGTGAACTTGGAGCAGAATAGGCCTCCAGTGTGCAAGAACTTGAAGGTAAATACAGCTGCTAACTTTTAATTCATTTGTTTTTGAATATACTGTGTATCTATGTCTAAGTTTTCTTTGTGTGTGTGTGTGTGTGTAGAGTTTTTTAGAGCCACAAAGCACAATATTACAACTCTGGATGAGTATATTGAGATTAAAACCTGAGTTCCAAAATTGAGTAAAAATATATAATTTTAAAAAGAAAAGGGCATGGTGATTATTTTTGTGTAATTCTTTTTGTTTGTTTTTTTTTTTTCAAATCAGAGCTTTAACATGCAATTTTTCTGCTGGTGAATTCAGAGATCAACTGACACTTCTTTTCTCTCCATCTTCAATTCTCATTTTAAAGAATAAAAGAACTCATTAGCACAGAAAACTGAGTTAGGTTTTCTTCCTGACCTTTATAAAGCCTTTCATCCAGATGAAATTTAATTAAGTTTAATATTGATATGGACATAGCAGAGGACAGGAAAGTTAAAGCAAAAGGACAGGCAATTTGGTTATATGTTTATTTTGGTAACCTTTATCTAGCTCCGTGTGTGTGTGTGTGTGTGTGTGTGTGTGTGTGTGTCTATACACCTTTGGAGCATGTCACAAAATACAAGGTGGGTACCTCACTGGAAATATCACCTCTGCTGCTTATCACCATTAAACTCCAGATTTCTCATACATTGCATTAAAGCATTGTTTTGTTTTATCTTAATCTTTAAAAAATAATTAATCTATTTGGCTACACTGGGCCTTAGTTGCAGCATGTGGGATTTAGTTTCCTAACCAGGGATCAAACCTGACCCCCCTGCATTGGGAATGCAGGGTCTGAGCCACTGAACCGCCAGGGAAGTCCCTAAAGCACTGCTGACAACCACTAAATGCACATATTATTTCAGACAGACAACATACTCTACCATTATTAATACCCTTCCCTGATTTAGTGTTCCACATTACCTGGCTAGAGACCAAGCAAGTTCTGTTTGGGATCAGGGGGAACCCAGGAAAGGGCAGTGATGAGCACCCTACCTGGAGGAGCACTGGGCTTGGAGGGCCCCAGAGAGGCCTGCACACAGTGTGGACTGCGCTCTCCGTTTCCCTGGCCCCAGGGAATCTAGTGCTTCTCTGGTGGAACCCTGAGTGATAAACCTTCCATGCAACCTCTCTGCACCATCTTCTCCATGACTGTACCAGGTACCCACCTACAGCCTCACTGCACAATTGACTCACATGCCTGGAATGAAGCCACCACACACTCCAATTCCACCATGAAGATAATCTCCCTCCATCTTGTCTTCTCCCTTTTACCTCACCCTGCACACCAGGCAGGAAGACTCTTCTGTGATGCCCCAGATCCCATGGAAGCCTTGCTTTCCTATTTTCATGCCTAAGGGCTAGCAGACCCTGTCTTTTCCACCATGGACCTGGCTGAATGAGGTTACTAAACACTGGAGGAAGAGTGTATGGAGAGTCACAGTTAGATACAAACGCACAGCAGCTAATATTTGGCTTATAAATATATTAGCAATAGAAATCTTAATTTTGAGATGATGTTGGGGTCATTGGCAAAGCTTTCTGACTGAAACCGTTCTCAGAAAATTCAAATCACAATTTCCTCGGAAAAAGGCTCCATTATCAATATCGAGGCTTCCCTGGTGGCTCAGATGGTAAATAATCTGCCAGCAATCCAGGGGACTCAGGTTCGATCCCTGGGTCAGGAAGATTCCTTGGAGAAGGGAATGGCAATCCACCCCAGTATTCTTGCCTGGAGAATTCCATGGACAGAGGAGCCTGGTGGGCTACAATCATGAGATCTCAAAGAGTCGAACATGACTGAGCAACAAACACACACATACACCCCAATTTTGAGTTCAGTGGCTCCTGGGTGGTAAGAGAGTTAAACCCTAAAAATACTACCAAATAGGTTAAAAATAAAATTCAACCACCTTAATTCATTTAAAAAATACATATATGTAAGTAGAAAGTTTAGGAAGAGAGTAGTCTTATTTCAGACCCAATGGTCACATATTTCAAACAGGTCACTAAGAAATGGGAAAGAAAAGAAGTAGAGCCAATATATTATAACAACTATCAACGGAGTAAAACCTTTAAAAATTGTCAATCATTATACTGTATATCTAAAACTTATATAACGTTGTCCATCAACTACACTTCACTTTTGTTTTGTTTTTTAAAAAAGGAGACAAGTGGGAGGGAACAGAAGAACCTAGAAAGATAGGGAAACAATCAAGTCACCAAAGAGAACACTTCCTTGGAAAGCTTACCCCTCCCAGCGGCCACTCAGGACACCTCTCTCTTCAGGAAATGGGATCCAAGAGAAAAGGAGGCCTGAGGTTTCCCTCTCAAAATCTCAAAAGAGCTCGAGGTGGTAGCCACGTGAACAGAAGACGGTCTCTGGAGACCCAGGTCAGCACACATTCAGCAAGCACTTATTCAACACTCCTGCCCCCAGGACTGGGCAAAAGCCACAGGGTACCTAATACAGAGTGAAGTTAAGTCAGAAAGAGAAAAACAAACATGGTATATTAACACATATACGTGGAATGTAGAAAAATGGTACAGATCAACCTATTTCCAAGGCAGAAATAGAGACACAGATGCAGAAAACAGCCACGTGGATGTAGCGGCGGGCGGCGGGGCGGGGTGGGGGGGGGTGGCTGGACGAATTCGGAGAGTGGGAGAGACACACATACACTACCATGCATAAACAGGTAGCTAGCAGGAAGCTGCTGTATAGCACCGGGAGCTCAGCTCAGTGCGCTGTGATGACCTAGAGCAGTGGGACGGGCGAGAGAGGTCCAAGAGAGATGGGATATACGTATACAGACAGCTGACTCACTTCATTAACAGCAGAAACTAACACAGCATTGTAAACCAACCATATTCCTAAAAACAGATGCTATGAAGGTACTAAAAGGTTAGCGTACACCCTGTAAACAATTAAAAAGCAACACCACTTACTGGCAATTTGTGCAAATGGCAGAGTGAGCATTTGAGAAGGTCCCAAGTACTCTAAGAGGACCATTCAGGACACCTCTCAGAGAAGAGTCCCCCTGAGGACTTGAAGGGTAAAGAAGCATTTCTCACGTTGACAAGATGAGCAAGGTAGGGTGGTGGAAGGGGTGCTGACCTCCATGAGAGTGAAGATATGAGCAAAGTTTAGCAGATTTGACAAGGATGTCATGCTCTAAATAAAGAGGTCTGACGAGGGAAAGTCAGGAAATGAGACTGCTTAGGGAGACAGGGGCTGGATCACTGATGTCAACACAGGGGTGAAAGGATCAGATTTTTGTGTTAGTAATGTCATTTCTGGGAACAGAAGGGGCTGGGCTAAGGGCAAGGAGGTTGATATGAAGGATTCCAGTGGTAGCTTAACAGCCAGATGAGAGATGGTGAGCATCCACATCCAAACACTGAACCAAGTAAGAAAAGGACACACAAAATATCATTTAGGAGGTAAAATAATAGGAGTTTGATGACTATTTACGTGCAGATGTTCATTAAGGAAGAAAGTGAAATCTAGGCTAATTGAGAGGTATTTGGCATGAAGAGCAATTGTTATCTTTGAGGTGTTAGTGGAGAAAAAGAGGAGACGGATGAATGGACAGGACTGAAGCACAGAACAAAGTCGTGGCCCAGAGAACACCATAAGCCAGGAAATATGCAAGTAGAAGAAAATGCCACGAATGTGACTGTTGAGCAACGCGGACAGTAGCGGGTGTTTGACTTTCTACAATCATGGACCCTTAAAACGCTGATCGATGCCATGAGCCTAATCCCTAAAAATGCACATTTGCAAATACAGAAAAGGCATGATTTAGAGGAAATTCATCTGCGAACTCACAGATGAAGTGTTCCCAGTATAAAGTAAGAAGAGAAGAGGGCTTAGGAAGGAGATGATTACAAAACAGGGTCCAAAAGAAACTGCAAAAACTGCCGAGATACACTATGCCTCCACAGCGCCTGCATATCACTCCTTCTATAAATGTACGTGCAACTGTGGGTAGTACAGATCGACAGCACAGGGTTACAAAGCAGAGTTTTAGTTTAGTTTTAGTTTGGCTTTTTTTTTGAATTTTATGGAAAATTTCTAACATATTCAAAGTAGAGGGAACAGTATAATGGAGCCCCTTGTAATCTGTGTCTGAACTTCAAGAACTGTAAACTCACATAATTTCAGTTCAGTTCAGTCGCTCAGTCGTGTCCGACTCTCCACGACCCCATGAACCGCAGCACGCCAGGCTTCCCTGCCCATCACCAACTTCTGGAGTCCACCCAAACCCGTGTCCATTGAGTCGGTAGTGCCATCCAACCATTTCATCCTCTGTCATCCCCTTCTTCTGCCCTCAATCTTTCCCAGCATCAGGATCTTTTCAAATGAGTCAGCTCTTCGCATCAGGTGTCCAAAGTATTGGAGTTTCAGCTTCAACATCAGTCCTTCCAATGAACACCCAGGACTGATCTCCTTTAGGATGGACTGGTGGGATCTCCTTGCAGTCCAAGGGACTCTCAAGAATCTTCTCCAACACCACAGTTCAAAAGCATCAATTCTTCAGTGCTCTCCTAAATATCAGTATCTACCTATAAAAGGACTATACTAAAAAATACATAGCCATGACAGCATCATCACATCTTAAAACATAATAATCAATCCTTAAAATCATCAAGTATCCAGTTAGTATTCAACTTGCCCCAATTGCCTCGTATTTTTTCATTTTATTTTCAGTTCGGTTAAATCAGGATCCAAATAAGGTGCACACATTGTACTGGCTGATGAGGCTCTATAGACTCTTAATCTACAGGTTCCCCTTGCATGTCTGTCTTTTTCTCCTTTAAACTCCCTTACTTATTTATCCTGTAAAGTTGTTTCATTTTGTTTAATTTTGCTGACTGCATCCTTGAAGTATCATTTTAAATTTATTTTATTCCTCTGCATCCTGTATCTTGGTACTTGGATGCAGAGATTTGATTAGATTCAGGGCCAATATTTTAGAAAGAATACTTCCTAGGGAGTGTTCATTCCATCAGGAGACATACAAGCAGGGTTTTGTAAAAGATCGGGCTGACAAATCATGCTTATCTGCTGTGGAAAAGAAGTCAGTGGAAAAGGCAAGGTGGAGGAACAGGAAAAAGCATGGCATAAAAGACACTGGATGATGAAAAGAGAAACAGAAAAATATAAAAACCAACCATTTCCTCTACTCATAAACCACCACACTCTCTTGGACCATTTCAAGCAAGCCTGAGAGTCTCTCCAGAGCATTCGAGGTGGTAACTGACACCCATCACAATAATCCTAAGGGCACAAAAGTGTGAGGCATTTCCTGATTTTTAAAGTGTCTATTATTAGAATGTTCAGAATTAGAAGCTTCTGTTCTTGAAGAATTAATCTCCCAAGAAAATTCATTGAAGAGGGGTCTCTACCATATAACTCATATGAGTGACTATTTTGTCTTATAAACACAAAGTCCATATAATCACATCCTTCAACCCTATAAGGGAAATATTTAGCCAATAATATAACATTGACATAAAACAGTAATAAGGAGCAAGATTTAAGGTTATGTATGCCCTTTGAATTATTTTTTGCCATTTTCCGCACATTACATTTTTTTTCTAAGGACCAGAACTTTTTACAAAATGCAACTGTAAGAAACAGAGTCCATTAACCAATGCCCCCTAAGGGACACATTCTTTCTGTCAACCTGCCCTCTGGAAAAATCTGTCTCATTGTCTGTGACTTTTCTCCTGTCCCTGCCTCAAAAGAACAAATTCTATTCCAACATCTATAGGAAGTATGTTCCGACTCACTGAGTGTTCCCGTGCACTATAATTACCCTGCCATTAGGAACAAACGCCAGCCCTAAAAACAAAGCAGGGCTTAATTTAAAGTGCAGCAGTATCAGGTTTCTTTAAAAGGGCTCAGATAAATTAGAAGGCTTTTCATTATAAAATTTTATATTCTTAAAACGTTCATCTAGAAACAAGCCTGCTAAAAAACATCTATAAACACATTAGTGAGGTGAGTTTATGAGGATGAATGGACAAGTTAAAAATCAACGAGTGTTTCTCAGATGCCAGTCTGTCGACCAGTGACAGCCCACTGTGAAATGCAAAAAAAAAAAAAAAAAAGAAAAACAAACACGGGCAACATATTAAATTTTTCATAAAACTTTACTCATCCATTACGGTCCAACTCAAACATTATCTCTGTGAGGAGGTCTTTCCGCATTTATTATGGAAGTACTCATCCGCCATCTTTCGATCGTCCCCTATGGAATCACATATAACATTACAGCACAAAACACACACACGTGACCGCTGAACAAATACTGTATCCACACATATCCACACACTGAGATTATGACAGGCGAGACAGAATCTTCTCTGCTTAGAAGACTGCTTTCTTTCTCTCCCTAGATAGGGGACCACGTTGTGTCTTTGTCCTAGCATGAGTCCTTCTTGGGGTTTTGTTACGTGTTTGTCAAATGCTTAGATGAAGCACAATTAGTCTCAATTTCCTCATAATGACCTGGCAAGGTAGAGAGTAGGAATACTACATATTCATTTTCATGTGAGGAAATCAGGTTCAAAGTACTGTGACTTCCCTGAAGTCTCACAGCTAGTAAGTGGATACCTGGAACGCAGTCCATTTTGAGAGGCAGAGCCCTCCAAAGAGACACAAGTGAAAGCGGGATAGTAGGCTGTACACTCCAAATTGTTGGGGGCTGTAATTCCCTGCACCCACCCCAGAGCAGTATCTATTTTTTTTCTTTAATTTTTACGATGGTGTGTTGGTTTCTGCCATGCACTTTCTTAGCAGCACTGATTACAATAGCTAGGACATGGAAACAACTAAGATGACCATTGAGAGATGAATGGATAAAGATGCGGTGCGTATATACAGTGGAGTATTACTCGGCCATAAAAAAGAGTGAATTTGAGTCAGTTCTAGTGAGATGGATGAACCTAGAGCCTGTTATACAGAATGAAGTAAGTCAGAAAGAGAAAAGCAGTATTTTTATAATCGAAAGAATTTTCAATTACCAACTTATCTGAGAAGGCTGTGACTTATATCTGATCACTCTGGGAAATGCTGCCTACGTCTCAGGACTGGGCCTTGTCCCCTCCCACCCAAAGGGTCTAAACACAGTGGAACCCCAGCACTTCAGGCTCTAATTGGATTTCTGGGCCTGATACCCTTGTTTCAGGGACTCCAGACCAATGGGAAGCCACCCCTGTCTTACCATCCCTTCTGCAGTTCTGGAAAAGGGGGCATGTGAAAGGGACTGAATGGAATAACAATCAAGCAGCAGGGACTTAAGTACTGTTCTGCCACAGAAACATGGGGTTTGGGAAGGAGAGATGTGGACCCCAGAGGAATCACCTGTATCATTAGCAGAGAAAAGAACTTGGGGTAAAACGCTTTCCCAGTGATCCTGAAAGAACACCAAGCAGGCAAACTCTCTTTAACAGGCACAGTGTTTATAAAGGAAATCTTGGTTCGAGGGCTCCAGGAGTTCACCCTTGGGCATATGCCCATGGTGATCGCTACTGGAGATGAAGTCTCCTTCTGAGAGGGAAGGAAGGAAAGTTAACGTGGTATTTATAGACTTGTAAGCTGGTGGAATATAAAATCTGGCATCCAGTGGCAAACACAACTTTGGATGTTAAAACCAGGTGACTATTCACATCAGAACAGCTACTGTACTCAGTTCCAAAACACTAAAAAGCAGGTTAGGTAAGATCTAGCAGTACACGTAATAATCTCACCCAGAGCTATTTATGCAGGGCACACAGGAACGGCCCACAGAAATCAAATAACTCTGCACGTAAGGAGTATAGGAACGCTAAGT
Source organism: Capra hircus (assembly GCF_001704415.2). NCBI lineage: Eukaryota > Metazoa > Chordata > Mammalia > Artiodactyla > Bovidae > Capra > Capra hircus. Next base: position 64,099,584 of record NC_030823.1, on the reverse strand, counting down.
ATATGATTAAGGGATTTTGCACCTAAACCGCAGGGAAGACCCTGCAGGAAGGGGCCCTCCTTTCAGGAAAATGCTTTATTCAGCTGCTTTATCCATGTTGTCTTCACATTTAAAGCCCACCATAATACTACTGTTATTTACTGACTTCGAACTGTAGTGTTTCACAGGAAGGTAGACAGAAAGGGAGAATGGAGCAGAGACCAAATAAATTAAAATGCCACACTTAGCATTAAATTATTTAAAACATTGATCTCTATATTACATTCTGAATCACTGGGAACACGCGCACAGAGCACTGAGCCAACCAATCCACTGATAAGGCTGCCTGTCACATTCCTCTGATTAAGAACTTTTTTTTTCATGTACACAAATATTTTTGTTCAGCACAGAATGTATCCAGGAAGATGGAGATAAAGATCAAGTGTAGAAGAATAAGAATTTTAATCTTAACAATCAAACAAGTGGGCTAGGGTCCTAACAATATTTCTAGATCTAATCAAAATCATGACCCTGAGAGCAAAATTAACTTTCCCAATCAGGTCACGGGATTAGAGCCAAACTTGTAAACGTCATAGGGAAACTAAGGTTCAGTGTAAGCAAAGCTGTAACAATTCTAACTAGAGCTACCCTGTCCCCTCAGGTTGTCAGCACAAAGGGAGGGGGTCATCACCATTTATGAGGGCTAATTAGTGCTAAGCACTTTACAGATGTAACATTTCATATAATCTTTATCATAATCTCCTGTTAAATATTATCTCCGTTGTGCACATGAGGAAATAGAAACTCAGAGAGGCTGATGACTCGGCTAATGCCACTGCTCACAGACTCAGAACTGGTCCTCAGTCCATCTGACCCTAAGATCCTTCTCTACTCAGAGATTCTGTGATTACAACTGTTAATTCACACCTGCCATTCTACTGAATATTGTGTGTAAGGCGCTAAGCAATTTACAAACATCTTCTCATTTAATTTAATCATTACCATAGCAATATGAGGTGTTAATATTCCCATTTACACATGAACATATTGAGGTTAGAAGGGTTAAGCAGCTTGCAAGGTCATCCAAAGAGTAGGGGAAAAGTTGGGATTCAAATCAAGTTCTCTTTGACCTAAAAATCCCTGGTGCCCTCTACTAGGACTGTTCCATCCACTGACCACAATATAACTGAATGGAGTCCAAGGGTCTGGCTGTGTCATTCGCTGATATCCACTCATAAGATCACTAATGAATATCAATCCCAATAAACACCTGCTGCACATGAAGCGTTGCAGAATGCACCCTATCCATTTCTTTTATTATTGTCAAATTCTTTAACATCTTCTAAACCATGACAAAAGACTGAATGCTATCTTGGATATACAGCAGCTTTAACTACACAAATAAATTTCCAACCAGCTCAGAATTGTACTATTACTAGACAGCGTTGCTCATGTATGCTCAGCTGTGTCCAAATCTTCGCTACCCTATGGACTGTAGCCTACCAGGCTCCTCTGTCCATGGGATTTTTCCAGCAAGAATACTGGAGTGGATTGCCATTTCCTTCTCCAGGGGAGCTTCTGGACCCAGGGATCAAGCCTGTCTCTCTGGTGTTTCCTGCATCACAGGTGGATTCTTTACCGCTGAGCCACCTGGAAAGCCGAAACAGTGTTACCAGGCAGTATAAGCAGGGTGGTTAACATGACTAGCTCTGTCTACTCACCTATAAAATGGGGATGACACCACTTATCATAAACGTGCACAGCAGTGACACATAATCGGCAAACAACACTGCTACTGCCCTCTTCTTCTGGAATCGGGTCTTTCAGATCAAGCAAGAATAAAAATCTAAGAAACTAATGAACTAATTAAAATTGTGTCATAAGACGCAGAAATAGAAGCCTGGAATCAAACATCTGATTTTGGGCAGGTCTGATACCTGATTTCTAGACAAACCAGATATATCCCCAGGTGGCGCTAGTGGTATAAGAACCTGCCCGCCAATGCAGGAGACACAAGAGACGTGGGTTCGACACCTAGGTCAGGAAGATCCTCTGGAGGAGGGCAAGGCAACACACTCCAGTATTCTTGCCTGGAGAATCCCATGGACAGAGGAGCGTGGCAGGCTACAGTCCATGGGGTCGCAGAGTCGGACGTGACTTTTTTTTTTTTTTAAAGCACACATGCATAAAAAAATTAAAATATTCCTCAGTGTATGAAGGAAGAATTTAAGAAAAGCACTGTGGGAATTAATTAATGGAGAAAGAGAAGTACAAGACGCAGCATAGTTAAGCAGGGAATGAGGAGAAGCATGGTAACTCACTAAAAATAACTCAATCACAAAACCAAGAGGAAGCTGCATTGAGGTAAAAATGCATATGTATCCTGGGAATGGAAATTTCCACCAACCGAAAGAGGAAGCTTTCTTCTATTAGAAGACTTAGAATTTTAAGGAGGTACATCTCCCCTGATGCCTCTCCAAAAGGAGTGGGTGGAATTTCAGTTTACCCAGGGTGTTGGGTCCAACAAGAACAAGAACAAAAAACATCAAATAGGACCCTTCAGTTCAAATTATAGGGAGAACTTGGTAAGGTTTTCCCCTGGTATCTCTGATGTATCTCTGCCATCAACATTCAAAAGGAAATGCAACATTTCTAGGATTTGATTTTCTTGGAAAATGTAGAATCTGGCTGGCCTCTCAGACAGGTTCCTTTAATTGGGAAAGGTAAGTTTTTTTTAACATAAATGTTTAATGCATAACTTAATACATACTTATAAGGGATGTACACTTCACAAACTTTATAAAGCACTCCTCTCTCCTTCATATATAGATATTTGTCATTCATGGGATAGCCTTTAAAGGGTCAGAAATGTTTTCCCAAACTAATTATATTAGAATATGTTTGTTCAATTTCTTAGTAAACTTCTTTCAAAGAAGCTTTTTAAATCTATCAGATTTCCTCAAGGCAAATATTTGGACAGTTTCCTCTAATACTTAAAAAAAGAAAATAATGAAATTGACATATTTTCTGGGTGCTAATCATCTTAAGGCAAATCTCAATTATGCTCATTTCTACCAAGGCAAACAATATCCACTGAGGAGAAATTAGTTATCACTTCTTCCCAACAATCATTTTAAAATCCAACATAGTAGACCCTCATTCTTATGAGACTCAGCCCCAATCAGAAGCGAAAAACAAGTTTAACATTATTTGGGAGGGGTAGTGGTTTCTTTAGATAAACTGATTTGTAACCAAGCTGAATTCATTTTTTTAAAATTAATTTTTATTGGCATATAGTTTCTTTACAATGCTGTGTTAGTTTCTTCTGCATAGCAAAATGAAGCAGCCATATATATACGTATATCCTCTTCCTTTTGGACTTCCTTCCCATTCAGGTCACCACACAGCATTAACTAGAGGTCCCTGTACTACACAGAATGTTCTCAGTCATCTATTTTATACCTTCCCAGGTGGCGCTAGTGATAAAGAACCCGCCTGCCAATGCAGGAGACGTAAGAGATCCCTGGTTTGATCCCTGGGTCAGGAAAATCCCCTGGAGGAAGGCATGGCAAACCACTCTAGTATTCTTGCCTGGAAAATCCCATGGACAGAGGAGCCAGGCGGGTTATAATCCACGGGGTTGCAAAGAGCTGGATACAAATGAAGTGGCTTAGCATGCACGCAGCACCAATAGTATATGTGTGTCAATTCCAACCTTCCAATCCATCCTACCCCCTCTTCCCTTGATATCTGTATATTTGTTCTTTATGTCTGTATTTCTATTTCTGCTCTGCAAATAAGATCATCTATACCACTTTTCTACATTCCACACATACATGTTAATATACTTCATTTAAATTTCTGCTAAGTTAACAACCACATAAACCTTAAGAAAGCATCAGGCTCACTTCTACTTTTTCATACTATCTTTATTTTGATCACCTTTGTAACTCTTAAGCCCAATAAGGTACTGATATGATGAATCTCAAACACTTTAAAAATCTAGGCATTATCGGCTAACATCTATTTTAACTAAATCACAAAATCTTTCCTCTAAAAAATGCAACCTCTGACTTTTCCAGCGTCTTATACATGTGTTTGTGTTAATAAAAGGCTTCTACACAGAGATTTTCAATGGAGTGACGTAGAAAAAGGCTTTTGAAGTCAGATAGCTCTGGGGTAGGGTCTGGACTCTGTCACATACCGAACAGTTTTATCCTCATGGCCAAGATGAGGAAATGCCCTCGAGAGATGAAGCAGTCTACTTAGGGTGGAACAGCCAATGAGAACTCCAACCTGAGCAGTGCGACTCCAGGCAGCCCAAAGATGTAGCTTACCAATGAAGCTTGACAAGAATTCTCTGTAGTTGTTGAATATTTCTCACTGAAGACATCCTTGTTGCATTGAAAGCAACCATATTCCCTAGGCTCTCTCCCAGTTGTAAAGAACTTTTTAAGGGCCTAAAGTATTCAAGAACAACCAAACACAGCCTACCTACTCTCAAGGGGCCCACGTAAAGGAGTACAGTCTATCAGGAGTGCTTCCCGACCGGAGACTACCAATGGATTCTACATGTGCCAAGATACAAACCCTCCGCTCTGTGCATCCATGCCAATCCAAGCTCCCCTGCCATCGCTAGTATTGAGCAAGCTTGTCTATGAACCCCAATGTGCCTAGCCAAGGTGATCATTTTCTACAGGTCCTGTGAAGTGAGCGAAGGATGAGAAGTGCACTATGGTAATGGAGGGGCTGCCAGCAAGAGGGGCTGGTCTGCTCTGCCCACACCAAGTCATCCAGACAAAGCACTGCCAAGGAGAACCGAGGGACTTCTCTGGGTGACCTAGACAAGTCCCGAGATCCCTTCTGGCTCCCAAATCCCTGAAGGTGAAATATAATTGATGGATGAAATTTTTCTCAGGATGGTACCTGCTCAGGATTCCCAGGGTAACCCAGAGTTTGGAATTAAATCTAAGTTCTATGTGACACGCATCAGCAATGAGGAAGAGAGTCTATTTTTGAGAGCACCTACGAATGTGACCTTTTTTAGCCTTCTTAGCTTGTTTTTTTCCCCCCTCTACTGTGAAAAGCCCATAAAATGGTATTATGGCTGCAAATTAAACCTAAGTTCCTCTGGGCTCCACCCAACAAGCACACAGACAACCTGATACCTCCAGCCCTCCAACCCACCTTCACCCACAGCCGTTTTCTGTCTTTACATTTGGGGTGTGACACCAGGAGGAAAAAATGAAAAAGATCCTTAGGCATGATAGGAACCAACATACTAAGTTAAAAGAGGAGGGGAAACAAGAGCCAGGAGAAAGTTTGGGTGCAACTTCTTACTTGAGAAAGTAGCTCCTTAGTGTTCGTTTGTGTTACTGAAACAAGAGCCTTGGTTGTGTGTCGCTGGTCCACTTTCTGAGTTCAGCCTGGAGTGGGCTTGATCTGAAGACCAACCCCCTTTTTGCGCTACCAGGGTGATTTTGCTTCCTGAAATGAATAGTTGTTGAAATGTAGTGGAGGGAGGGAGAGGGAGGAGGGAGAAGAGAGAGATTCCTTCTAAGATGAGACCGACACATTTTTTAAAGCATTTTTAAAAAAATTTTACTTGTTTATTTTTTTATTTCTGGCTGTGCTAGGTCTTCGCTGCTGTCTCAGGCTGTCTCTAGTGGCGAGCGGAGGCTACTCTCTAGCTGCGATGCGCGGGCTTCTCATTCTGGTGGCTTCTCTTGTTGCGGAGTCTGGGCTCCAGGAGCGTGGGCTGCAGTAGCTGTGGCTCCCGGGTTCAGGTGCCCTGAGGCATGTGGTATCTTCCAGGACCAGAGATCGAACCCATGTTCCCTGTACTGGCAGGCAGATTCTTAGCCACTAGACCACCGGGGAAGTCTTGAAACATTTTAATATCGCCTAAACAAAAACGGCCAGAGGATTTCTTCAGCCCATGCTAACAGCCATCCCACAGGACTGCTCTTTCATCTCATCTCCTCTTCCCTACAAAGGACAGATGCCCCATGGTCGGCTTTTTCCTACCATTCGGGTCTCTACTCAGAGGTTCTGTCTCTTTCCACACCCCAGTCACTCAATCTCACTGCCTCACTTTCTTGACTTCACAGAACTTGGTATCTTGTGGGCAGTTTCTTTTTCCTTGATTACGGCTGCTGCCCCTTCTTAGAACAGATGTTCCAGGAGCCTCGTCTGGCTCATCACAGCTGCATTCCCAGCACACAGACCGGTGCCTGCCACTGTTGAATGATCAATAAACGACCAAGGGAGAGAGACAGCTAGAGGGGTAAGGGAGCGGGACAAGGCCCAGGAAGGCAGAGGGAAGGCAAAGGCAAAAAGCGGCTAACAGTGAGTCAACAGGGCAACGGAGCAGGGTGGCACAGGTCAGGTTGATCTTTCAACCTTCACCGAAGCCTGTTGCTAAGTCATGGGCTCCTAGCAAGTGGGCAGGACTGGGTTCGAAGCCACTCTGCCTCAGACCACACAAGCGATGACTTCTCTTTATGCGGAGTATTTTTATTGGGCAGTCAACTTTGCCACACACTCTGCCACGCTCCCCATGTGTGTGCACCTTCCAAATCTCCACGCTGACCACTCCCATTTCTTCACATCTCGGATTCAACCTTTACTCTCAACTGATAGTTATTACCTACATAATAAAGAAAAGAGGTGCCATGATGAAAGAATTACCCTATCTTTACAATAACTCCACCAACTTAGCTGTATCTATTCCACACACTCTGCCTTCCAGCTGGTTACAATGCCAACAGCACTCCTTCTGCTAAGGCCAATTTCCCCACTCCTTCTCATCTACCAACGCTGTCTCTCCTGCATCGTTCTGTTTTTTCCTGCATCATCAGCACCTCCCTTTCTGTTGGATCATTCACATCCTATTTTTTTTCCCTTGTAGCCCTGTTGGGCTTTGGTTCCCACCACACCGCTATCCTTAGATTTTTTTGAATTGGGAGTCATTGGGAGCATCTTTGTAGGCAAGCAGTACGTTCAGATCTGCACTTTACAAAGACAAGGGACACCACGTATGCACTATATGTTTTAAATCAGTCCTTTCTCAGTCCCTTAGAAAGACAGAACTGGAAAAGAAAGTCTTCTGCATACCTACTTTCTCTCTGCCAGCCCACTAGAAAGCAGTGAGCACTACTCTTGCCGCCTGAGCAGGGGGAAAACGGTTTTCCTTGGCTATGGTTTTGGACCAGAGCAGGGGCTTCCCTAGTGGCTCAGATGGCAGAGAATCTGCCTGCATCATTCCCAGGGTTGATCCCCTGGAGAAGGGACTAGCTACCCACTCCAGTACTCTTGCCTGGAGAATTCCATGGACAGAGGAGCCTGGCAGGCTACAGTCCATGGGGTCACAAAGAGTCAGACACGACTGAAGTGACTAACATCTAGGGAAGATCCAGGGCAAAGAGGATTACCATGTGCACACACCTCCCACCCCATCCCACCTCCCCCTGCAACCAGAAGGGCTGCCACCTCTGCCATTCCTCTAGAGGCCAAGAGGAGGTGGCCAGGCACTGCTGTCTCGGGCTGTGGCAGACAGCTACCTGCTTAATGAATGGCCAGAGGAAGGGTGGGTCCAGGGCTGTGGAAAAAGTTCACCCACTGTGTCTGGGAAAAGTTCAGAAATAGAGCATTACATATGGTTCCTCACTCTACAGACTAGAGCGGACAAAAGCATGTGGCTCTTGGGTCTGACTTGGATACCACTGATCCTGAGCTTTAGTGCCAAAATTCCACGACTGAATTAAGGTGTAAAAAAAAATATTCTGAGACTTGTCTTTTGATATCAAATACAATCATGAAACGGAGAAGGCAATGGCACCCCACTCCAGTACTCTTGCCTGGAAAATCCCACAGACGGAGGAGCCTGGTGGGCTGCAGTCCATGGGGTCGCTAAGAGTCAGACACAACTGAGCGACTTCACTTTCACTTTTCACTTTGACGCATTGGAGAAGGAAATGGCAACCCACTCCAGTGTTCTTGCCTGGAGAATGGGACGGGGGAGCCTGGTGGGCTGCCGTCTCTGGGGTCCTCTAGAGTCGGACACGACTGAAGCGACTTAGCAGTAGCAGCACAATCATGAAAACCAGCAAGTTCATTATTCCATACTCTATTTTCCTTCATGAAAAACAGGAAAAGCAATGCAGAAGAGTTCCTAATAATTTTAAAGATTTTGCAAAACTCTCATATTCTCCATTTATCTTCACCAAATATCTTAACTCACCAAAAGCCTATAAATTTTGCAAGAATGTAGGGCTCTATTTTCCCTTTTTCCTTACAGATGCACCAGCTCTCAAAAGAAAGAATGATGAATGGGTAGAGTTATAAATACTCCAAGGCTAATAAGAACCAAAGATGAACTGTAGAAAAATCTGGTATTTGGGGAGAGCTGCTGCCATGTGCTGGAGTTAACAGGTCCTGACCTCATGTAAATTCCAGAGCTATTTTATCAGATAAGAAAATGAAAGCCACAAAGTACTCATAAATTACTGTACATTCAAACTTCACCAAATATTTTTTAGTCAAAAGAAGCCTGTTTTTCAAAATGTAAGTAACTGACTGCTAATTGAAATATAAATTACATTTATGGACACTTTAAGGATTTTAATAGAATGGTTGTACGTCACTTCATTAGCTGTGCAGGAAAGAGAAACATTAATCAAAGTTCCGCAAACAGTAAAATGTGAAGAGGAACTCAGAGTGCAGAACATTCAGTGGAACAGGAGGCAGACTTGATTGACTGGAAACTTTCTTATTTTCTGATAGACACTTTTGTGCAGTATTACCTGTACCAAAAGGTTCCCAAGATCACAGATTAAAGGTGGATGCTGCCAGAGTTAGCACCCACCCCTCCGCCAAAAATCACCAGTTAAATATGCATTCCAGATAAACAATAGATCATTTTTTAGTATAAGTGCATCCCATTCCACATAATATACTTACACTAAAAAAATCATTCATATTTTTAATATACTGTATTGTATTCTATCTGGCAGGTGGTCTGCTAAGTCGCTACGACATTTCAAACGAATACTGGAAGAATAGCAAATCCCTCTAGGTACCTTGAGTTGCCCTCAGACCAAAATCCAGAAACTCTTTCATGCCAGATGGCACTAAATATGACTAAGCAGACACCTCAACCCAACATCCACAGTGTCCATGGCAACACGTTCAGAAACTGTCTGCCTGCTTTCCTAATTTAAGTTGGAATCATACAATCATAGAATTTTAGAATTGGAGACTTGCATAGATTCCTTCTTTTTTTTTTTTTTTTTAAGAAAAAAATTATGTCATCCTCAGCGCAAAGAACTTTCCTACAACCAATTACCAACGTGGGAGTGAGAAGAGTGATGCAGGCACCACATTTAACCACAGAAGAGCCAAGAAGATTCCAGGGCCCCTCCAGTCCCAGAATTTTTATTTTCTCAGTGTCAGCAACGTGTTCAGGGCCCTTTTCCCAAGTGGTGATATAAGCAAAGGAGAACTGGACTGTGAGCTCCTTGAGGACAGAATGGGTATTAAATTCATCTGTGTAACCCAAGAGTTTGGCATTTGGTGGGCACTCAGTGAATGTTTAATGAATGAATGAGTGATGGTGTGTATAGTCTTAAGTCACTGATACCAAACGTGTGCTGGCTGGGGAGAGAGAGAGAGGGAAAAGCAAAAGGCAGGGAGACCGGAGGGCAGGGGGACGGGAGGAGGCAGGATCGTCACAGCTCCTGCCCCAGGTCCCCTTTCCTTTTGTGCATCCGGTCCCCCAGTAGTGATGCGAAGATCTCCACACTCCCTGCCTGTGGGTTTTCAAGAAGGCAACCTGATCTCAGCCCAGTGTCTGCTCAGCCCCAGCTGCTTGCCTTCTCTAGGTTCTCCTTACCCATCACAGGCATGGGTAGTAAGTAGCCCATAGGTCTCACTGACCTACAGAAACAACTGCAAACTGAGTGTGTGTGGGGGTAGGGTGGGGGGGACGCGGTGGGAAATGAACAGAACACAAAAAGAAATGAGAACTACCAAACTGGCAAATGTTTGCCTAAATGTCTACAAAATATTACTTTAAGTCAACAAAAAAATGCAGTCCAATGCTCACATGGTTAAGTATAAATCAGGTTGAATATAAGATAAGGGGACATGCATGAGTGCTAAGTCCCTTCAGTCGTGTTCGACTCTTTGCAACCCAATGAACTTCAGCCCACCAGGCTTCTCTGCTCATGAGATTCTCCAAGCAAGAACACTGGAGTGGGTCGCCATGCCCTCCTCCAGGGGATCTTCACAACCCAGGGATCGAACCCGCGTCTCTCACATCTACCTGTACTGGCAGGCGGGTTGTTTACCACTAGCGCCACCTGGGAAGCTCCATAAGATAAGGGTATTGTGTTGGTCGCTCAGTCGTGACCAACTCTTTGCAAAGATAAGGGTACATTTTGTTAATGATCATACACCAAGAAGTATGACCAGGCTTCCCTGGTGGCTCAGATGGTAAAGAATCTGCCTGCAATTCAGGAGACCTGGGTATGATCTCTGGGTCGGAAAGATCTCCTGGAGAAGGGAATAGCTACCCACTCCAGTATTCTTGCCTGGAGAATTCCATGGACAGAGCAGCCCAAAGAAATATAGTCCATAGGGTCACAAAGAGTTAGACAAAACTGAGTGACTAACACTTCATTTCACTTCACAAAGTATGACCAGCTCTGTCCATGTTCCCTCCTCCTTCCCATCTGAAGCTATTCTAATGTAACTTATCTGGACGATCATCTCCCACAGCATTTAGAAAAAGAATCATTTCTCCTGGTCCCTTTAAACCTCCTATCCTCTTCCTTCTCAACACTACTCATTGTATTAAAGCCCTGATTTTAACTGCTTCATGCAGCAAATGTGTAGGATTTTATACAATCTTCTACAGTGATATACCATATGGGACAGCTAGAGAATTCAGTGTAAGTTTGTTGGGGGAAATTCTAATGACTAAAGCACAAAAAGAGTCACAAATACTAAAAACAGCTTTTAAGGCATGCTCATCACTTGTAAATTACTGTGTTCAGTGGGGGTACTGACACCTCACAACACCCACTGAAGTGGGTGGGATCTATTATTATCCTCATTTTACAGACTAGGAAACTGAGACTTAGAGGAGGTGAAGTATCTTGCCAGAGGTCACACACTGAGCCAGGATATAAACTTGGACAACCCAGTCCTATTTGGAGGGGTGGAGGAGGGCAGGGAAGAGGTATTCCTGGGAGGGGGAAAAAACTGAGCAAGGTTAGAACAAAGAGGAGCAAGCTTGCTAGAGCTCGGGGGCAAGGCAGGCCCCAATCCATATTTTAAAAGATCAGGATTAGCATTAACTTGCCCCTTTACAATGCCCTTCCTCATATATTGTCCAATTTAATCTCACATCCACAGTGAGGTCAGTAGGACTCACCGGGATTGACATCTGAGAACATGTGACCCAATCACACGGGATGGAGCCAGCAGTCACAGTGAGTGTTCAGGACGCACGCATGAGCCTTGTTCCACTCAATGAGATCAGAAGAAAACAACGGCGCAACACTTAGGAGAAAAAAGTAAAGACTATGATACATTTTTTTTTTAAATTTTAGAAATGCGAGATGACCGTAAGTTCAACACGTGCTCACAAATACTATGCTTCAGCCAGTGCTTCTTTAAGATACAGATTTAGTTAAAAGGCGTACAGACGGCCAAGGGGCACATGCAAAGTTGTTCAACACTGCTACTGGAGAAACACAAATCAAAATTGCAATGAGATATCACCTCACATCAGCCAGCACAGCTCTCATCAAAAAACCCACAAATAATAAATGCTGGAGAGGATGCGGAGAGAAGGGACTCCTACACTGTTGGTGGGAAGGTAAATTGATACAGCCACTATGGAGAATAGTATGGAGGGTCCTTAAAAAACTAAAGATAGAGCTACCATACGACCCTGCAATCCCACTTCTGGGTATATATTCAGAGAAAAACATGACCCCAAAAGACACACAAACCTGAATGTTCATTGCAGCACTGTTTACAATAGCCAAGACACGGAAGAAAGCTAAATGTCCACGGACAAAGGGATGGATAAAGATGTGGTATGTACATACAATGGAGTATTACTCAGCCATTAAAAAGAATGAAATAACAATGCCATCAGCAGCAACACAGATGGACATAGTGACTGTTATACTGAATGAAGTAAGTCAAAGATAGAGAAGGAGAAATATTGTATGACATCCCCCATATGTAGAATCTAAAAAGAAACGATACTGATGAACTTACAAAACAGAAAGAGACTCACAGACGTAGAGAATGAACTTAAGGTTGCTGGTGGGAGGGATGGGGAGAAGGGATAGTTAGGGAGTTTGGGATGGATATGTATACCCTGCTATACTTAAAATGGATAGCCAACAAGGACCTACTGTATAGCCCAGGGAACTCTACTCAGTGTCATGTGGATGGGAGGGGAGATTGGGGGAGAATGCATATATTTATAGTATGGCAGAGTCCCTTCATTGTTCACCCAAAACTATCACAACATTGTTAATTGGCTATACCCAATACAAAATAAAAAGTTAAAAAAAGATGAATATATAATTAAGAAACTATGGTCAGTAATGGCCCTTCTATGACCATGAAGTCAGAAAGACCTCAGTTCCATTTCCAGCACGTCCACTTACTAGCTGCATGGCCATGGACTGGAAATTACTTCCCTCTCCAGTGCAGTTTCCCCATCTTCCAACTGCAGCAGTAAACTCATCCTGGAAGGACTTCTGGGAGACTGAATGGGAAAATGCAGGTATTGAGGCTGGCACAAAGCCTGGCACACTCTGTTAATGCTGGGCTTTATTAACTCTTGTTACAGCTCTCTCCCAAGGTCAGAACACTGTTATTCTAGACACCACACTCAACTTCTGGTTCCACATTTTGTGAGAGATAGGGAAATTTTATAAAATGTTTGGGAAGGGTTATTAGGAGACAAGGTTTGAGAAGGCAGTAGTTTCGTGAGTATGGACACCTGAAGTCTGAGTCCTCCCAGTTTTGTCACTGCCTAGCTCTGTGATCTTAGGCAAGGCACAACTTACCTGTGGTTTAGCTTATACCTGTAAAGTGATGAGGGTTAAGATATAAATTCTAATTGACTTCGAAAGTATCATTCATCTCCAAAAGTCTTTAAATCCTGCCTAATGAGAACCTTTTAAAGGAAGTAGATTTTCCAAAGGAAAACAGAATTCAGAAGCTCCATGACACAGTTTTTAAAAAAAGAAAAGCAGTCACATAAAAGAAGAGTACACTTAAAGTGTTTTAGAAGAAACAATGAGAAAAGTAGGCCCAGCAGGAGAGAAGCTCAAAGGAAAGCAGATTTTGGCTTAAGCTAAGGAAAAAGGAATTTTCAGCAACAAAAATTATTCAATAATGGACATGTGATCATTCAAGATTCTAAGATCCTCAAGGGCAGGACAATACTGTATTCACCTTGTATTCTTGTTAAGTCCAGGAAGTGGCACAAAGGAAACACTGAAGAAATGATGGAGAGATGGATGGGTGGGTCCACGGAAGAGTAGATGGGTGGGTAGCTGGGTGGGTGGATGGGAGAGTAGATGAGTGAGTAGATGCGTGGACAGATAGATGGAAGGGTAGGTGAATATTGGGTGGATAAGTGGATGAATGCATGGAAGGAGAGGAAGGAAGAAGAGGATGAAGAGGAAAGAAGGAGCTGCCTTAAGAGGTAGTGAACCTCCCTTTGCTGGGTGTGTTCAGACATAGACAGCTAGACGACCATCTGTAAGGGGTGCTACAGAATGGCTTTCTATCCCGTGTAGGAGGTTCCACTAAAAGTCTATGTGATAGTTATTTCCTCATTTTCTCCCCACTAACTCATCCTACATAATTTTGTCAGAATACTCTTCCTAAAGGACAGTTCTTTGGATGTCACCCTCCTACTCAAAAAATTTACTAGTTCTCCATTGCCTATTCAATTAAGTCCACAAACCTGATGTCTGAGGGCCCTATTTGGCTTTGCCTTAAGGACTTTTATTCATTTTTCAAAACCCAACCTGGATATATCCACCATCAAGCAAACAACCACTCTTCTCCTTTCCCCCATAGTTTATCTGAACCGTGTCACTGTTGTATATTATTACACCCCATTATAATGCATTTGGTGAAAGTTCTCTTTTGTGAAGCTGTGAAGCCCTTGCATGGGGGAGGAATCTTTACCTCTGTGCTTCCAGTGAATAGCAGAGCACCTGCCTTTCAGCAGTTATTCAATAGTAATGAAATAGGAATTACTTCTTATTTATCTGAAGCCAGGCATTCTGTTAAATTCCTGACATGTACTATCTACTTGGATCTTTATAACAACTCTGTGGTCTCCATTAAATAAAGAGGGAAATGAAGACTGAAAGGAAGATAAATAATTTGCACAAGACACAGTCAAGTAGATGGTAGGGGCTGGATTCAAATTTTGCACTGCAAACTGTAAAGTCCTGGATAGGAACTGCTCTACAGTGTTTCTTTCTGGGCAGCAAGACCATCCATAACAGTCCAAACATGTTGTCCATTCACTCGTTCAGCAAGCATTTACTGAGCCATTAAGGGACAGGTCCTGCACACAGAGATCCCACCTTCAAGAAGCTTACAATTCACCATGTGAAACAGACAAATCAACAATGATAGTGCAGTGCAAGCAGGCTATAAGAGAGGTATGTGCGTGCAGGCTAAATCAGTCGTGTCGAACTCTTTGTGACCCTATGGACTGTAGCCTGCCAGGCTCCTCTGTCCATGGAATTCTCCAGGCAAGGATACTAGAGTGAGTTGCCATGCCCTTCTCCAGAGGATCTTCCCAATCCAGGGACTGAACCCATGTCTCTTATGTCTCCTGCATTGAAAGGTGGGTTCTTTACCACTGAGCCACATGGGAAGTCCATAAGAAAGGTAGGTATCAATCAAATTGAGATAAAAACTATTAATTATAGCAATGATTTCCAATTAGCAAGTGCTCAGTGCATGCTAAAGAAGTGTGCTGAAAATCCAATCACAAGGCTTTACAAATAAGCTGTGATCAAGGTTACAAATTAGGCTGATCAAGGTTACAGCGCAATTGGTGGTTCAGACAGTACTTTCTTACGTCCAAGTTTTGCTCTCTTCTAGCTGTGAGCCCTTGAGCAAGTTACTCACACTTTTTTCCCCTTAATTTCCCCATCTGTAAAATGAGAATAATAGTAGTTCCTACCTCAAAGGGATGCTGTCATTTTTAAAGACTAAACTTATGCAAGGCACTAAAAATGTTGCCTGGTATACAGTGTTACATAAATTTCACTTATTATTAAATAACTTGACCAAGAGCATTGCCAGTAAATGACTGATTCCAGTACCCACATCCATCCACAAGAGCCTTCCTTCAGAACACACCTAAGACATGGTGATGCTTGAGCTGGGCTTTGAAAGGCCACTGAAGGGATAAGAGCAAGGAGGGTATGATCAGCTATGGGAACAACCAATATTCCACACACCTCACTGTTGCACTTCTGCTCATTCTTTCCTCTGCCCGACGTTCCTTCTCCAGCAATCTTGACCCCCTGAGATCCTACCCATCAGCCAACGAAGCCATCTTATTGGACTTCTTCCATGAACGTGCCTCTGATCTCCTCCCCCTGCACTTGGCTGATACCTCTCTGGTCAGGGTTAGTCTTGGGTATGCAGTTGATAGTTACACACTTTCACCCATACAAGTATGCACACACATGCGTGTATATGAACAGACACCTTCCAGGCCTCCAGAATGCCTCACACTCAAGGAGCAGATACTTCCTAAAGCCCCACAGATAACACTCATCAGCTCAAGTTCAGAGATATTTGTTACAGTAATTACCATTCCAGAGCTGAATTTAGAAACCATTCTCAAACTGCAGACAGCTCCTCTGTAAACAATATTGCCTCCTCATCCAAACTTATCATGAATATCTCCCACTGAGTGAGGCAAATTCTGATTTATTATTTAAAACTGCTACTCCATCTAAATAGTTAAAAAATGGACAAGGAAAACTTGAAACTAAAGAAACTTCTATCTTCTCCAATACATGTTTATCTGAAATTGTCATATTTTCTTTCTTGGCTTCCTTGTAAGCTGGGGTGGAAAAAAACCGGGAAGGAATTTTATATTAAAAATTATCAGAAGCATAATAAAAATTTCCTAATGACAACCTATGTCAACTGTTGTTTTATTTTAAAGACTGAAGGAATTTTGTTTTTCTCATGGCCAACTTTTGATCAAACACTGCAAGAATGCAATCAAGCTAAAATGTAATAGCCAGTCAGAGGGAAAATGCACCCCAAATGGTGAAACTGTATTAATGGATGAAATGGACAAATATAAATTCCATTTCTTTCCTGCTTTCAATCTAATTATAGAAGGGGCAGGCAGATTTGTGGTCACAATGTAGTCAAAATGACAGAAAAGAAGCAGAAAGATCAAGAAGATCCAAAATTAGATAATCAGCCCTCCTTCAAAAAATTAACTTGGCCTCTGAGCACTGATTAATCTTTATTTATTACAGTTTTCCTTATTTAAAAAAATCATGGGCTTATTAGAACTGAAGGAGAAATTTTATTTTTTTTTGCTTTTGGTTTTTTTTTTTTAAAGACATTAGCTTATTTTTAACAACTTCTTGTTAAGCAAAAGAGAAGACAAAAGTACATTTTGACTCAAAATAAGACATTTTGGGGTTCTCCAAAGCAGAAGACTGGGAGGATGGAATATTGACCAAGGTTAAAAATAGCAGGGCTTAACAGGAAGTCAAGTCTACCAAACTACATTATTTTTTCCTCCTAACCATCTAAAATTAGATACCTTAGCAAGGTTTTCTTTCTTTAGGTAAAAACGATATATTATCACAAACTTCCCTTTTTAACACCACTGAAGTATTTTGATTCTACAACCTCTTGACAACTAACTTCACAGCTAACTAGACTTAGAGCATTTGAGTCTAATAAAATGTCGCAGCCAACCTAATGAAATCTCATCTCTTATTTGAAATATCCATCAACCCAAAGCTCTATGGACCAATGCCCCGAAAGTAATTTTAGGTTACAAAAATTTCCTCAGCTTAGTAAAATAAATGAAATCAGCATTTTTTTTACCCTTCTTGCAAAGCCTTAATCCTGGCTCTCAAAGAATAGGATACGTGGATACCCCAGTCCTTACCTGGGGGCTCTCTGATACCCATGAGATGGGCACACATGCAGACCTAGATTGAAAGCCTGAGTTCAAATTCTCTTCTAACATGAAGGGGTTAAAGGTGATACTCTCCAAGATCTATGCTCTCTCTTCATCTCTGCTGCTCTCTGAGCATCTGCCAGAGTGATCCTATTAAAACTAAGTCAGATCCTATTAAGTCCTGTTCTCAAAACTCTCCCTTCACCTTCCCTATCAGAGTAAGACCTTGGACAGCAAGGAGATCCAACCAGTCCATCCTAAAGGAAACCAGCCCTGAATACTCACTGAAAGGACTGGTGCTCAAGCTGAACTTCCAAAACGTTGACCACCTGCTGCCAAGAACTGACTCACTGGAAAAGTCCCTGATGCTAGGAAAGATTGAGGGCAGGAGGAGAAAGGAACGACAGAGGATGAGACGGTTTGATAGCATCACTGACTTAATGGACATGAGTTTGAGCAAACTCTGGAAAATAGTGAAGGACAGGGAAGCCAGGCATGCTGCTGTCTATGGGGTTGCAGAGTCAGACACGACTTAGCAACCAAACAGCAACAACCACAGCTTCCAGGCAGCTACATATTCGGGCCCCTGTGTCCCCACCTCCTGCTCCTCCCTTTGCTCACCTCCTCTGGACACACTGGTCTCTCTCTGCCTGGTTGGCCCCCCTCTCCGACCTGGAACACTCTTCCCCCAAATATCTGTATGGCTAACCATGCATATTTATTCAAATATTTGAATAAACGTATTCTTATCAATTAGATGTAAAATCACATGTCCTTTAAGCTCTATTTTTTTTCCCCTTTTCTCGATGGCACAACACTTTCCAACAAATGACATAATCGACTTATTTACTAAAATGTTTCTTACTTATTGTCTGTTTCCCTCAGCTGGAGTAAATACTCGTTGAGGGCAGGAATTCATCTGTATTGTTCAACGACATATCTCATGAGCCTAGTATGTAGCAGATCTTAAACAGATAATTGCAGAATGAATAAAATCTTTTCTTGCTCTAATTTCGTGTGATTCCATGAATATTCAGTACTTCCTGCTTGGTAAGCTGGTAAACAGTTATTTCCCCCACAGAGATCAACTCAAGAAACTGATTTAACAGTCTAAATTTAAACACTGGACTAATTGTACCATGCATTGAGAATTTGCTACAGGCCAGATACTGTTTTTGACATGTATTTTCTCATTTAATCTTCACCTAAAGCCAGTTAGTAAGGCATTCCATTCCTCCCTATTGTCTTAGAGTGCCTAAGGAAATTCAGATTCAAAAAGATTAAGTATTCCAAGACCAAACTGCTATGAGTGCCTGAGCTGCCCTTTCTGTAGACCCAGGACTGTCTGATGTTCCATTCTGCTTCCTTTGTTTTAAAATGGATTCACCTGGGCTTCCCTGGTGGCTTAGTGGTAAGGAATCTGCCTGCCAGCGCAGAGGACATGGGTTTGATCCCTGGTCCAGAAAGATCACACATGCTGTGGAGCAACTAAGCCTGTACACCACAAGTACTGAGCCTGTGCTCTAGAACCTGGGAGCAGCAACTACAAAGCCCACACTCCCCAACTACTGAAGCCTGTGTGCCTAGAGCCCGCGCTCCACAACAAGAGAAGTCACGACAGTGAGAAGCCCGCACTCCACAACTCGAGAGCACCCCCCACTTGCCGTAACTAGAGAAAAGTCTGCATAGCAGCAAAGACCCAGCACAGCAAAATAAATAAAATTTAGCTTTTTCAATTAGGGTTTCCTCAGCGTACATGGGGAGAAGGCAATGGCACCCCACTCCAGCACTCTTGCCTGGAAAATCCCATGGATGGAGGAGCCTGGTGGGCTGCAGTCCATAGGGTCGCTAAGAGTCGGACACGACTGAGCAACTTCCCTTTCACTTTTCACTTTCATGCACTGGAGAAGGAAATGGCAACCCACTCCAGTATTCTTGCCTGGAGAATTCCAGGGACCGCGGAGCCTGGTGGGCTGCCGCCTATGGGGTCACACAGAGTCGGACACAGCTGAAGTGACTTAGCAGCAGGGTATAAGCCCAGTAGGGGGACTGTTGGGTCTTAAGTTAGTTTTGTTCCCTGTTTTTTTAAGGAATCCCCATACTGCTCTCCATAGTAGTTGTTATCAATTTGCATTTCCACCGACAGTGCAAGAGAGTTCCCTTTTCATCACACTCTCTCCCACGTTTATGGTTTGTAGATTTTTTTGATGATGGCCATTCAGACCAGGGTGAAGGGATACCTCATTGTAGTTTTGATTTGCATTTCTCTAATAATGAGCGACACTAAGCATCTTTCCATGTTTATTAGCCACCTGTGTGCCTTCTTTGGAGAAATGTCTGTTTAGGTCTTCTGTCTACTTTTTGATTGGGTTGTTCATTTTTCTGGTATTATGCTGAATGATTGATTGTATATTTTGGAGATTAATCCTTTGTCAATTGCTTCATGTGCTATTTTATTTTTTCCCATTCTGAGGGTTGTCTTTTAAACTTGTTTATAGTGTCCTTTCTCCAGTGTTCATTGCAGCACTATTTGCAATAGCTAGGACATGGAAGCAACCAAGATGTTCATTGACAGATGAATGGATAAAGAAATTGTGGTAACATATACACAATGGAATGTTACTTAGCCATAAAAAGGATTGCGCTTGACTCAGTTCTAATGAGTTGGATGAACCTAGAGCCTATTATACAGAGTAAAGTAAGTCAGAAAGAGAATGACAAATATCGTATATGAATGTGTATATATGGAATCTAGAAAGATAGTACTGATGAACCTATTTGCAGGGTAGCAGTGGAGACACAGACATAGGGAACAGACTTGTGGACACAGGGTGGGAAGGAGAGGCAGGTATGCATTGAGAGAACAGCACTGAAATGTGTACATTACCATATGTAAGATTAGATAGCCAGTGGAAATTTATTGTATGATGCAGGGAGCTCAAGTCCGGTGCTCTGTGATAAACTAGAGGGGTGGGATGGGGTGGGAGGCAGGAGGGAGGTTCAAGAGGGAGGGGACATAGTATACCTGTGGCTGATTCAGGTTGATATATGGCAGAAACCAATACAATATTGATCCTCCAATTATAATAAATAAATAAATTTTAAAATAAATAAATAATATTTAAAATGGATTCACCACTTTGATAGCACCAGATAACAAAGAGGCCCCCATGGAAGTGTTATGGAAAGAATCCAAAGTGCAGTTAATTATAGACAGAAAACTTGGACTATTAAAAAAACACACACACAATAAAATAAAAGGAGCTGTAGTTTTATAATAAAACAGAGTCATTCAAATGAAATCATTCTCTTACTGTTACAATCAAACCAGAAATAACAGAATAAGAAAGGGAGATGACGTGACCAAGTAACTTCACCATTTGTTTCCCTGAGGACTAGCTGTGCAACCAGGACGACCCCAGCCCCTTCACTGATCCTCCACCAACTGGCATGAAGTCAATCCAGCCCAGGTACTGCCTGCAGATCTTGAAACGAAATGAGAAAATTCGTATCTACAGAATGAATGAATTTACAGAAGAAAAGCACTCGATAAGTTCAATTACCTCCTGATCACCGTTTCCGAGGTGGGTAGGAGAAGTCTGAGGGCCATTACCCAAACCCAACAAAGCAAAACCTAAGTCAAACTCAGACAGCTAAGTCCAGCAGTACCTGGAGAATGGCAGAGAAACAGTAACTCCAATGGAGGCTGTTTTCCCTGAATCATCTCAGTGGTGGACCAAAGTCTCAGTTGCCACCACACCACAAAGGAGACAGGGTTGTGAGCAAAAGTTTCTGGAAGGGTCAGCTTCTCTTCAGACCATGGGGGAACAGTCCAAGCCCACTGCTATGGCTCAGAATAGGCTGTGTGGTTAGGCAAGGCCAAAGCTACCGTCACCACCTTAATCAACTCCTGAACTACAGACTCTGAGGGGGACGGGGAGAAAGACCAACCGAGGTCTCCCATACACAGAGCACGACAACGTTTTGTCCCCAGTCAGACTTGGCCTTATTCTAGCACAGCTCATTAGATCTACCCAAATTCAGACTTTGCCTAACAAAATATCTTCTTTCATCCTTCCTAGATGGGAGGTGGCAACGTCAAGGGCTAGGGACAGATGTAAATGAGGATCTAGCAGATGATGACTTGGAAATGGCCTCTCTCACAAGAAACTTCAGTGTATCCCATGGATAACTGAAAGGATAACTTAAGTTTTTCTTTTACTTGATCATTCTAAATTGCGAGCTCAAAGGTCTAAAATTAGAGCACACGTATAAATGCCAAGAATCCCTTTAGTGAATTGTTGAAAATCCCCAGTTTAAAATCCCTGCTTAAACTGTTTCAATTAAGATGGCAATCCTATAAGTTTTATTTTTTTAAATTAACTTTTATTGGTGTATAGCTGATTTACAATGCTGTGTTAGTTTCTGCTGTACAGCAAAGTGTATCAGTTACACATATACATATATATACATACACATATACATTTTTTAGATTCTTTTCTCATTTAGGTCATTATAGAGTACTGCGCTATACAGCAGGTCCTTATTTGTTTGATATATAGTAGTGTATATATGTCAATCTCAGTCTCCCAATTTATCAGTCCCTTGCAACCCCCTTTCCACCCCACCTCCCCACTGCTTTTACCCCTGGTAACCATAAGTTTGTTTTCTACACCTGTGACTCTGTTTTGTAAATAAGTTCATTTGTACTGCTTTGTTTTACTTTTATTTTTTTTTTTTAGATTCCACATACAAGTGATATCCTAAAGGCTTAATTTTTGAGACCTCTTATTTGCAGACATTTTTACTTTATTAATAATGTAAATCAAACAGGCTATCTCTAGGGAAAATTTTTAATTAAAAACCTTCACAAGTATTCCACAACTACTCTGAGAGCTGTCTTGACACATGGATGTCTTTGGGGGAAGGGTGTACTTAGGATCTAACAATACTTGAAAAATAGCATTGTCGCTATGGAAGCAGCTATGAATTTTGACTGTTTTTTCTTATGCTAGCAAAGGCCATATTCATTATATGCATCTTTTCTGTTGACTGGAAAGGGCTCTGATGGTAATCTCCCTAGTTTGTAAGCAAGCCCTGTCTTGCCTAGGCAGTCCCCCTTCCCTCTTACTGTTCAGGCACCATGATTTTAGCTGAGCCACAAACATGCAGCTAGAGAATAGATAAGCCAGTGTACCAGCATTCACCAGCAAAAGAAAATGGTGATTTTTATTCACCAAGCATTCATTCCTTGGAGGAATCACGGACAAAGCCTGTTCAGGTTTCTGTCACTGGTGAAACTGGCCTAAATTCCAACCATTTCTTGGATCTTTTTTGGGCCATCATTGGCCACTTGTCAGTCAAAATGGAGAAAGTGCGACTAAGTTTTGTTTTGAAACAAATGCTTGAGAAATGTTATATTTAAGAGTACCAGCCTTTTGGAATGGTCGTCTTTAGAAACTTGTACTTCTTCCAGCGACACAATGAAGAGGGTTGCTCATGTACATTTGAAGCTCCTCTTTCTGAACTCCTATTTCAATAGCTCAGTGACAGTACACTGTCCTTCTTTGAAGCTGTCTTTGATCCCGGGATGCAATCAACAGACATTCAGAGCCACGCTTGACAAGTAAGGCACGTAATCATGTTGAGTAATACTGTTTTTCATAAAAACGAGGTGTGACCACAAAAGTAATGAAACTGGTTTTCCTAGCAGGCTCATAACTAGACTGCAGGCAAACACACACACAAAAAAAAGAGTTCAAATAGTGTTTGGCTATAGACACTCTGGTTTTTTAAGCCATGACAAGATCTTTGCAATGGGTACAAAATCAGCAAAGTTACTTTGAAGACAGTGTTTCCCGTTTGGACACACATATATGAGTATCTATAATAAATTAAATGATTGATTTCTGCCAATTGCCTCCAAATCTAACATCTTATTTTCACAAAACTTTACTCTCTTCCTATTATCATTCTCATCAGTTAAAATCATTCACTGGGGGGGAAAAATTAAAAATTAAAGGCTATGATTCCTTCAAGGAATAAGTGATCAAATGAATGAAAGAAAGGTCTTACTTAGCATCTTAGACTTGAAGTGGTCCAACAAAACATTCATCCAAAAGGCACACACTGGGCAAATACTAGCAAAGAGAGATGTTCAGTTTTCCAGAGTAACCATCTACAGCTCCTCTCAATAAATCCTCTCTTTAAGAAGAAGATCTTGTGGCTGTGAGTTTGCCTCTGGTGTTATTTTTGGCCTGGGACTGTAATTTCCATGTTATCTAAGTCATTTTCAACAGGTGGAAGGGATCAGGGCTTCTTCTTATATTTATGAGGACAAGACTTAGGAAAGACCTTCTTACCTCAATGTTATGATACTGAAAAGTTTCCCCTGCAAGGATGAGATCAGTACTTCTATCCAAGGGCAGGTTAGGTGGCACTGTGCATATTAAAACCCAGATAAATTCATCTTCTTGAAATATTCAGTGCTCCAGGAATGAGATGAATTCCAGATCTATTTGCACATTCAAATCAATCAGCAGAGAATAGGCTGAATAGTTTTCTAGATTCCTGGAATTGGGTTCTGCTTTAACAAACTGTTCAAAATGTAGATAATGGCTTTCTAATTTTATTTATCTTTGCTCAACGAAAGTGTTAGTTGATCAGTCGTGTCCAACTCTTTGCGACCCCCTATACTGCAGCCCACCAACCTCCTCTGTCCATGGGATTCTCCAGGCAAGAATAGCAGAGTGAGTTGCCATCCCCTTCTCCAGGGGATCTTCCCCACCCAGGAAGTGAACCCAGATCTCCTGCATTGCAGGCAGATTCTTTACTGTCTGAGCCACCAGGGAAGCTACCTTGGATAATTTTTCTATTCTTCTATTTCATTTTTAAAGCCTCTTCAAAATTTAGTAAATTGATTACATGACTCATTGGTGGGACACCTCCCATGGCTTGAAAATCATTGACCTACACCAGGTGTTTCTGACAGTGTGGCCCACAGACCACTTCCACCAGAACAGAACATGCAAAAAAAAAAAAAAATTCTGGGCTCCATCCCAGACCTACTGCAACAGATCTGTTGGTAAAGACCAGGAAATGTTATTTAAATAAGTTTTCTAGCTGATTCTGACATGCACTGAAGTTTGGAAACTCATCTAGACCCCTATCCAGTCATGAGTCATAAGGCAAACGGGTCCAAAGAGGCTTCATGTTTTCAAGATCACATTGCTAACTGGTAGTGAGGCCAGCAGTGTGGAGCCTTGCCTTCTGTATTCCTGGGTGTGTTAGTTGCTCAGTCATGTCTGACTCTTTGCAACTCCATGGACTGCAGCCCGTCAGGCTCCTCTGTCCATGGAATTCTCCAGGCCAGAATACTGGAGTGGGTAGCCATTTTCTTCTCCAGGGTATTCCTGGGTAGTGTTCTTTAAATACATAAAGACCACTTGTACATATGTGTGATCCAGGGTCCCACAACTTTGGGCTTCCCTGGTGGCTCAGAGGTGAAGAATCTGCCTGCAATGCAGGAGACACAAGAGTCTCGGTTTCAATCCCTGGATTGGGAGGGTCCTCTGGAGGGGGAAATGGCAACCCACTCCAGGATTCTTGCCATAAAAATTGCATGGATGCAGGAACCTGGCAGGCTGCAGTCCAGAGGGCAGCAAAGAGTCGGACATGACTGAGTGACTGAGCATGCACACATGTATCCCACAACCTTACTCAATGTCACGCTCACTGCTGTACTTCCAATGCCCAGCACAGTACCATGTTTGGGTGGAAATAAGGAAGAACCACAGAAATGTATGTCTTGCCATTTGGAAAAGTAAAGTTCCAAGAATACAAGAGTGCAAAATCACACATATGGCCAATCCCACCAACAGCACATTGTTTAATAAGCACTGATCTTCATCAAATGCATCTAGACTAGTAATGAAAAGCATCCCTTTTCCTTCCTAAATCAGAAAACTTACAAATGGTTTTCTCAGATTTTAATCAAAGAACAATATCAACAAAAAGCAAGTCAATCTAGCATACTAAATAAGCGAAAATGAAAGTGTTAGTTGCTCAATTATGTCCGACTCTTTGCGACCCCATGGACTGTGATCCACCAGGCTCCTCTGTCCATGGAAGTCTCCAGGCCAGAAAAGTGGAGTGGGTAGCCACTGCCTTCTCCATGGGATCTTCCGATCCAGGGACTGAATTTGGGTCTTATGTAAGAGAATAAAAACTAGACTATTTAATTAGGATGTTTACTCCCAGATCCATGGTTTGGTTAGGTTTTCTGATTTCGTTTTACCAAAATCAAATTGTCCATCTGTCGGGCTCCTCCAGTTAGTTCAGGTTCACGCGTGTCAAGCTTTAGTCACAGTCACTGGGATACCTAGGCATAACCAGCACTCTCGGAGGATTCCACTGAGTGATGTTTGCCCCCTCTTCCAAAAACAGCCCAAGGACTGTTTTCCCAGTGTCTAAAATCAATCCAACACGCATTACCGAGTATTATCTTCCCTTAACAGTTACCGAGCAACTGTTAAGTTCTGGGTCTGCTGCTGCTGCTGCTAAGTTGCTTCAGTTGTGTCTGACTCTGTGTGACCCCATAGACGGCAGCCCACCAGGCTCCCCCATCCCTGGGATTCTCCAGGCAAGAACACTGGAGTGGGTTGCCATTTCCTTCTCCGATGCATGAAAGTGAAAAGTGAAAGTGACTATAGCCTACCAGGCTCCTCCGCCCATGGGATTTTCTAGGCAAGAGTACTGGAGTGGGGTGCCATCGCCTTCTCCCAAGTTCTGGGTCTAGTGTTTGTTAGGTTACTGGGGAGTGGGAGGAGATACAACCAGACTCTATAGTTCTCAGGTCACATATTCTACTGCAAAGATTTCCCAGTGTCTGTGTAAGTGGAAGGTTATTATTAATAATCACACAAGCAACTCCACAATGGCCAATGGATTTACCTGAGAGGAAGGAGGAAGCAGCTGTGATACGTACACAAAGGGACCTTTTTTCATCCAGGGTAATATTCAAACGTGAGGCAGAGTGACTTTCCCTTGCCACTCCTCTCTGACTTTGAGGCTCCTCTTTCCTTTCGACTTCTCTGTCAAAGTATATAGATGAAAAAAGAGGTGTGAAGCTGTCCTCATCACATGTACGCTCATACACCCAGGCCATACTTCAAGGGCAGGGAGAATTCTTCGCAAGGCTCTGGGAGTCAGGGCAGACCTGATACACACTCCATTTCCTACACCCCTCTCCAAGATTCCCTGCAGTCTTCTCTGGAAACTACTGGTTGGTGAGACAACCAACCCTGGCTACAGATTCAATGCCTTGGGTTACTGGGCATTTTTCAGAAACATATTCCTCTGGTAACTCAGGTCTGACCAGAGCTCCTTCAGAGATGGACTGGCAAGCTCTGCAGCTGATCAAAACCAGAAAGAATCCAAAAACATCCTATAGGTTTCAAATGCTTTTATGAACCTAAAAAGAAAATCAACTCTGGCATCATTAAGATGTTCAGACAGGACATCTATCCTGATCCAAAGCAACGACTCACTCCCTTACCTCAGTCATCATTAACACTGTGAGATTTAGTTCAGATAAATTCAATAACTGCCTACAGAGACTGTATAATTTTTATCAGGATGTGAGGATGAGCTTCACCTCTGGAGTTTGATGGCCAGTTCAGGGTTTTTAAGAATTTCTCCTACGTAGATTTTGTCATACCCGTACATCTCAACATGCACAAAGCCACAATCATTCTTTCTTTAAAAAAAACAAACAACTTTTTTCCCATTTATTTATTTATTTTTGGCTTTACCAGGTCTTCGTTGCTGCACCTGGGTTTCCTCTAGTTGTGGTGAGTGGGGGCTTCTCATTTGGCAGCGTCTCTTGTTGCAGCCCTCAGTAGTTGCGGCCCACGGGCTTAGTTGCCCCAAGGCATGTGGGATCTTAGCTGAAAACCAGGGCTCAAACCTGTGTCCCCTACATTAAGCAGGCAGATTCTTAACCATAGGACCACCAGGGAAGTCCCTCATTCTTTTCCTTAAAGAATTTAAGAAATGACTCACGGTGGACACGGAAGGGTCACCCAGCAACACAAATCCACCAAAAAGATAACAGGCAAACAGCAGAGATTATGTTTCTTTCACTTGCTCTTGGGGTTTTAGACGACTGACTCCCAGGAGGAAAGCCAGGAAATCCCTCTAGATGTGTAAAGTGTGATGTCTTACAAGGCTCCCCACCTTCAATAATCAACAGAACTATCTCTAGAAAAGGCTCAGGAAGAAATCTGGATTTTCCAAAGCAAAGTTAAACTGTCATCACCCAGCTGACCCTTCACGAGGAGGAATTTCTTCTGTATGAGTAGCTGCAACAATTGTGCTTGTGCAAAGAAATGACATATTTTTATTTTATAACTGAATCTTGGAACTGATCATGTTTCCTCTCCCGTGGCTACAGGGAAAGTCAGGGCTAAATCTGCAGACTACCTGTAATGTAATTAGGCAGAGCCTTCCAGGATGCTTTTCTGGACTTTAACTCTCATCTAGCTTCATCGGTTTGATCCCTTTGCCATCTTCATTCTGATATCTTTGTTTTTACTAACGTGTTTCTTTAAAAAGTAGACAAATGAGTACCTGAGCATTATTTACCCCTGTATGAGGCTTCCAAGTGTTCTCCAACCGTGAAGATGTTAGCAAGCACCCATCCAAGGGAGATGTGTTCACATTACTCAGAGTCTATAATTTATACTGTATCTTCAAGTATACATTCCTTACGCAGGAAAACCCATGGCTGGTCTGCTGACAATCCCCAGGGTGACACTCCCGCCTTAACTGTGGGTTGTGTGCTATCTTCATTTGAGTGGCAATTAAACCTGGCTGCATTATTTCCTAGGAAAACCCTTGCTTTATCTGACAGGGACTGAAAAACAGGGGTTAGGGAAGTAAAATAACTAAACTAAAAACAAAGAAATATAAAAAGCACCCAATGATATTATCTTTGCCATAGTATCCATCCCACTAAAAAGCTATCTGTACTTGTGCAACAGGAACAAGAGGAACGCTTGGACATCCCAGTTCTCTGGGAAATTTAATGCAGAGATGATCAGCCATACCAAATAGTCTCTAAATAGTCATCTCTGCATAATTTAAGGTATCTTCTCAACTATATGATTAGCACCAGGAGGGCATCAAATAAGTTTTGAATCCTGCAACCAGGTCTGGCACAGTGAGGCAAGCTTAGTGGACTGAAGACAAATTTTAGGTTATGACAGAAATAACACGGAACCTACCAATGTCTCATAAAAAACTCAGTATGAGTCATTTCAAAAGAAACATAACCAATAACTTTTAGTTATGTTGGCTTTAAGAAAAATATAACATTGAACTCTCCACACCCTAATTTGTAAGCAGCTGCCCAATAGCCATAATTTACTGCACACACACACCCACACACAAAACACAGATAAATATAATTCATTTGTGATCATGAGTAAGGGAGTTACAGCCTCTAGCCCATTTGCAGAAGAGATCTCTGAAGACCAGAGAAGCCAGCAGTTGTCCTAAACCTGCTTAACACCAACCCTGAAAACTACATAGGACCACGCTGATTGTGTATTTGCTCAGAAACTTCCCCAGAAGCCACGTATATTCATGTTTAGGGCTTAATAAATTTTGAAATTGTTTTAATGGAAATAAAATTAGAGAATCAATAAGGCACTTTCTCTGGTTGGAAATATTTCATTTATATTTTTTCTGTAGGATTTTAGAATTGCCTGAGAAAAGCAACTCTAGTTGATGAAGGGACATAAGGGAAAAAAACCGTTTTGGTAAATTAACCTTGCATAATCTCAGATAAAATTAACCCAAAATGTGTATTAGAAGATTGGAAAACTGACCACACCTTCTCATTCAATATGGACATATACCACTAGCCACCTTATCTACTTAAAGTACACTGTAATTCATTTTAATTCACAGAAAAATGTTCATTTGGAAATGGACTGGCTTTTATTGGTTGTTTAAATACTGCACATCAAGCCACAGGGTTGAATCTAGACATTTCTTGTGCTATTACAAATTTAGTCTAAATTATTCAACATGTTCAAGAGTTATGACTAAAGTATGAAATCCAATATATCCACCTGAAAAACCTCCTTGACCTTAGTATAACTCTTCCTCCGAAGACAAATTCTAATGGCCTGAAACATCTTTACCCATTCAGGTACAAGCATAATTATCTGACCATTGCTTCCAAAGCCATATTTCCTATATAAACACACTATTCACAGACCTTTTAACTATTACAGTTCTTTTTTTTCTTTTCCTGACCAGAACAATACATTCTTTACAAAGAAGACTCTTGCAGCATATTTATTAGATATTATTTTAAAATTTACAAACAGATGCTTTAGTTCCATTATATTGAAAAAAATACATTTCCTACTGTCCTTACACTTTCTTCCCCATCATTTTGTTTTATAAGTTTGACAATTTTTATACTTTATTTCTATTCTGCTATATGTCTTTGCCTGCCATTATACACATTTATATAGATGTCTTGATTCTCCTCTGTTGATAGCTACTCTTCAGTGCTGCTTGAGAAAGGGCATAAATAAAAGTAAAGCCAACTGAGAGGACAGTTTAGAACACTAAGACATTACTCAGAAACCCACAGAGAACGGAAATGAAACAATGAATACCCAGAGGCCCTGGAGTCACCATAACATTTAATTCAATTTTTTTGAGGCCTGCGGTGAACCAGGCAGTGTGCTAGGAAGACAGTCAGCTTCAAAGTTGAGGTAGGCATGCTGTTGCTGCTAAGTCACTTCAGTCATGTCCAACTCTGTGCGACCCCATAGACGGCAGCCCACCAGGCTTCCCCGTCCCTGGGATTCTCTAGGCAAGAACACTGGAGTGGGTTGCCATTTCCTTCTCCAATGCATGAAAGTGAAAAGTGAAAGTGAATTTGTTCAGTCGTATCCAAATCTTAGCAACCCCATGGACTGCAGCCTACCAGGATTTTCCAGGCAAGAGTACTGGAGTGGGGTGCCATTGCCTTCTCTGTGAGGTTGGCCAGGTGGACTGAAATCCTCTCTCTGCCAAGTGGTGGCTCAGCGGTAAAGAATCTGCCTGCCAATGCAGGAGATGCAGGTTCGATCCCTGGGTCGAGATGATCCCCTGGCGGAGGAAATGGCAACCCACTCCAGTATTCTTGCCTGGAGAATCCCATGAACGGAGGAGCCTGGCAGGCTACAGTCCATGGGGCCACAAAGAGTTGGACATGACTTAGCAACTAAACAACAAAAGAGCTACTAATTCATGATTAAGAGGATCATTTTACTTTGGTATAGACCACTTTCTTGCTCTTTCTGTTTCAATTCACCAAAATCCACTATGAATCCCTTTATTCCAATAGCGGGGCTTCCCCGGTGGCTCAGTTGGTAAAGGATCTGCCTGCAATGCAGGAGATGCAAGAGACATGGGTTCAATCCCTGGGTAGAGGAGATCATGGCAACCCACTCCAGTATTCTTTCCTGGAGAAGCCCAATGGACAGATGACTCCAGTCCATGGGGTCGCAAAGAATCAGACATGGCTGAAGCAACAGAGCAGAGGCCTGAAAAGGTGTTGTGTTAAAAACCCATCTGCAGGTCATTTCCTAGCCCCCATCTCAAGTCCACATTCCAGAGCCCACATACACTCCACCACTAACCTATTTCATTTGCTTTTTCCTAATACTGTGAGATAATTCTTTCTACAAAGGCTGAAGGTCAGAATCAATTCTGACCTTAGTGTATTCCAACACAAGAGCCCACTCTCTGAAAAATACAAACAGCAGATTCCTGGCCCCCCCAGCTGTGATTCACCTGGCCCAAGGCGAAACTACAGCAAACAGTTTAGCCAACTGCTGGCCTCGGGTCATCCCAACACTACAAACACCAAAGGAAACTTTCTTTGAAAGTTGTGTAAGAATGGAAAAAAAGAGTGCTGAATAGATGGAAACTACCCATATTTCACCTTCTCAGCCGAAATAACTCTTAGCAGTCTAGTACTGAAAGAGCACTGACATTCAAACCCATTAGGTCACTGGAAGAATAGCCCCGTGGCTAAGGAACAGACTTTGTTCTACAATTTTCTAGTGGGGCATTGTCAGAATTAAATAAAAGGACCCTAATGTGCCATTTTTGTTATGCATGAGACTTCATCAGATTGGGATGCAAGAGAAAAGGTGGTGAAATCTGACCACTAAAGCTTTTTCAAAGGTCAGACTATCCCCAAAGGATGGGTAAAGCCTTCAGGGGGATGTGCCTTCTCATTCTATCTCTTTAGCAGCTGAGTGACTATCTCTATTTCTCAGCACTTATCAAGGATTTCTCATTCCTCACAAATACCTAACATAGACAAAATTTCCTCTTTGATGATAAACATTTTAACCTATAGCTCAATTTAGCAAAGCTCCAGGCCCTAGCAAAGGACCCAAATAATAACCCTTTGTTGAACTGGATTCAAAATAAGGAATGATGAATTTAAAATTTCAAGTTAATCAAAAGCCCAGTAGAGCAGTATTTTCTCACCAACAGAGTGGGTCCCACTGTTGAGACACTGAAGTCTCTCTGAAGTCTCTTTGGCAGCAGGGTTTGCCAACAAGCACAAAGCCGCCATACCCAGGGCTTCGGCGGCTGTAGAATAAATTCAGTTACTTTCTCTGTTCATTCAGCTGTCTGTCCAGTAAATGACAAGTAATGTTTCAGTTCAGGCTTTATGTCTGATTTGGAAATAAACTACCACCAACAAAAATAAGCCATTCCTGACTGCGATGTTACAATATTAAGACACATTTTCCAGTTTTAATAGACCAATTCTAAAGTATTATACCAAGGGCATTGAGTCATCTACCCACTCAGCAAGGAAATACTGAACTGTTAAAGTTCGATTTAGGACATGTTTCTCTGTCTTAGCCGCCCTGTCACAGTATTAATAACGATCACTGAGTTATTAATTCTCCAACTGCTCTTTCTTATGCTGACCATAGGTAACAAAGAGCGAGCCAGTCTAGTGAAAAGTGAGAAAGTTCCCCGTGGCCCACTCCATGGTTTCTAAACCCTCATCTTGGGAGGTCATGGCTCTTTTCCTCACCTGACACCCATCAGCACATTTGCTATGGAATTCCTGTACCCACGCAGCACAAACAAGACCAAGTCCTCTTCATCTTGACTTTCTCACGGCCTCATTATGACTTATCAATGCAAGGAAGAGACATAACTTTTTATTTTAAGACTTCTTTACACTTGATAAAAATAAATAAATAGCCATGTCAAATACAATGTTCATTTGGCATCATGAATGATTTGCTAGAGACCTGGCACATTTCCCTAAGTGCCCCAGTCCCACCATCTGCCCTAAAAAAGGCAAGACACTTCAAAGGTAAGCAGGTAAGAGATTGCTTGAAGTGAAGTGAAGTGAAGTTGCTCAGTCGTGTCCGATTCTTTGCGACCCCATGGACTGTAGCCTATCAGGCTTCTCCATCCATGGGATTTTCCAGGCAAGAATATTGGAGTGGGTTGCTATTTCCTTCTCCAGGGGATCTTCCCGACCCAGGAATCGAACCCAGATTTCCTGCACTGCAGGCAGACGCTTTACTCTCCGAGCTTGCTAAGTCACTTCAGTCGTGTCCGACTCTGTGCGACCCCATAGACCACACCCCACCAGGCTCCCCCGACCCTGGGATTCTCCAAGCAAGGACACTGGAGTGGGTTGCCATTTCCTTCTCCAATTACCCTCTGAGCTTAGAGCTATCAAAATAACCCAAGATGACGCACTGAGGTGGCCAAAATGTTCATTCGGGTTTTCAGTTCCCAAATGTCCCTTTTGGCCAACGCAGTGTTTTATTTACTTAGGGAAAGAAAATGGTGTTTGTGGATTTTTGAACTGCTGTGCACGCGTTTGTTTAATAGATGCAATCATGGCGGTAAGTGGAGGTGGCAGGACACAGGCTGTGACCTGGAGAAAGTTCTGTTTAGCTTAGAGAGAAAATCTTAACCTGAGAGATTCTTGGAGTTTTTCATATTAAATGTTACCAAATGAAGCTGCAGTTCATTCACTTATGGGAAATACCATTTAGGCATGTATTTAATTTTTTCCCACTCATTTTAAACGTATAAAACGTTAGAGCCACATCGAAAATTCAACTACACAGAGTAAGGGGAAGGAGGGCAGCGTAGAAAGGAGGAAAAAACCCACTCAATCTCAAGGAAGCATCCAAAAGACAACAGCCTCTCCAAGTTTCCCTTACTGCTTTCACATGCATGCAGCTGGCCCATTTACGCACAAACAGAGACAGGCTCAAGTCCTTCCGGAACAGGCCTTTAAAGGAGCAATCAGGACGATACAGTCTGAATGCGCTGCTGTAAATTACAAAGTTATCTTCAGGCTGCGAGCAGAGGATAAGCAGTGCTATCTGAACTGAATTTCCCTCAGAATTCGGATCCTCTCTGCCACTTAACAAATAACCTGCTACAAGTTCGAAAATAAATGTTATTTTCCAAAGAGCAACACGTGATCGTAAATACCACTGCTTTTTATTTCCTTTCAAGGCCATTACTCCCTCACCCTCACTCTGACCCTACCTTTGTGGCTGACAACATCTAAGTTCCAAGAAAGAGCCCTCAAAACATACCGTTATAGGATCTAATCAAGTAGTAGAAAACCAGTATAAATCTCACATGCATTTCATTTTCTGGACATACTCACTTTACTTCCGTGCAAATCATAGGCACTTATTTAATTATATTTGGTTCCTTTTAAATTTTGTTAATCTTAGATATTATGCTTTTTAAAAAGCAAAATATCTAAATACATGCAAGCTATTTTACCTTCATACAGAACACCATATAACTCTCATTGGTGATTACACAAAGGACAAGTATATTTCTTGACACTAGAACCTAAAGCAAACTTGGCAGAAACTCAAATATAATGAAGACAGAAGGAAGATACAAGGCTGGCTTCAGTATCACTATGAAAACTATCTTCCCATGGCTTGGAAAGGCACTCACACATCCACAGATCACAGGATGTGATGGGGATTCACCATCTTCACTTGTACACTGACCTCATTTTTATTTATATAAAAAAAGCGCGGTGGTTTTTTTTTTGCCATATTCACTCTCTTGAAAGAGTAAGTATAATAGCTCCTAGAGAAAGCGGCTGTGTAGATTTAGAAGCTACTGTCAGCTCCAAAGCGAATGCACACTAATCTAAAGAGGAATGTGCCATTGGACAGAGATTCCAAATAGCTCTGCAGTTAATTTCTACATAACTTTAGGAAGTCACAAAACCTGAGTAAGCCAGGTTACCTAGCAACCAAATGCTCATTTGAATACTCCTTCCCACCCTATCGCCTTCCTCAGCTGTGTTCTCTCCAGAAAATACCAGTTGAAAGAAGGGCTAAGAATGGGGGAACTCTGAAGCTAAACATGATGTAACTTCAAAGCATAATGACAGTTATCAGTGCTGGGTCTGATAATAATATGCCAAATAACGACTCAGATAAAAGATCAGGAATAAGTTTCACTTGCTGAAAGCACAATTTGGGATACATAAGGCAATTCTTGAAGAACCAAAGGAAAAAAAAAACGGTTTTAAAATTTTGACAAGTTGGAGAAAGAGACACATGTAATCTTAATGCCAGAAGGTGCAATAGGCTGCAAAGGCTTTGCACAGGCATGGTGAAGAGAGGTTTTGAGGTTTGGGCTAATCCTGGGGATGCAAAATTAAGAAAGAGTTCATATCAGAAAACCAACAGAAACCCTGGCAGGTCTTCCACTGCCCAGTCAATCAAATTTTTTAAGGCCACCAAGCCTATGAAAGGATCATCAAACAGAGGGGTAAAGAGCAGCGGCTTAATGCTACTGAAGACAGCAAACTTAAACAGATGTTAAAAACCACAGACATTCTGAAGACCTGCACTTCCCTCTCTGAAATGTTAAGGCTAGAAATACTCTTTCTGGAATGAGTTGGATGCATTGCACTCAGTAAAGGATGTATTAGTTCTTGAAGCTCTTAAAAAGCTGTTTTGGAATATGGGATTTGGGGTGAGACAAGCTTTCATGAAAATCTCATCATGTTTTTCCTGTGTTGACTCTCTGGCAATATGTATAACCTGTATGGCTTAATAGGAGACTGTTATCTGGATTAAATGACTTAATGTACACAGTGCATCTGCTGTATAGCATATACTTGATAAACATTTGCTATTTATGATGCTGTCTCTTCAAAAATCTTCTCTCTGAATAAAGTTTAAAGCTGGCCATGGTTTAAAATGCAAAAAATGGTTCCAAAAGTAATTGCTTGGTACCAAAACAAATTGCCTCAGTGTCAAAGAACCTTCTATCTGTAGTTGTACCTGGTGACGTGACAGTCACTCTTGTGTGTAGAACACAACGATATATTTCTTGCTGCCTGACCCAGACAATAAAAGCAAATCTGTCTTCAACTGTTCTGCCAGCCAATTAAAAAGTCACTGCCACTGAATAAGAGACGGAAAGAGCAAAGTGTTTTACATCTTAAGTTTTCCTCAAGCATAAATTTAATTATTTGAATTTTGGTTAGCCTATTCCTGAGTCTGGAATTTTGCTGTTGTTTTGCTTCTGTTTTATTATAAAATAGTAGTCACATAACACACATACAATTTAATGTATAAAAACAAAAATGTTTATGTACCTACCTACATATAGAACCTGCTTGCAGAACCTTATAAACACCTTCAAAGTTCCATGTGACTTTGCCCCTCCTCTTTGCCCTCAGAAGTAGTCACTATCTTCCAGCACTTTATATTAACAGTTCTCTCGCTTTTCTTTAGTCATCTCATATAGGAGTCAGTCCTTAAACAATGTATTGCTTTGGTTTAGTATTTTTCGAATTTTACATAAATGGGATCACACTGTATCATTTTTCTGCATTCCTTTTCCTCTCAACGTTATACTTGTGAGATTCATCCATATTGTTACACACAGGTGCAGGTTACTCTCAGGACTATTATAAACACATCACAGTTTCTGTATTCAATATACTGTTGATTGCCATAAAAGTTGTTTTCAGTGTTCAACTGTTATGAATAGGGTTGCTATCTCTGAGCATTCTTGCACATGTGTAAGTTTCTATAAGGCACTGCTTCCCAACCTTTTTCACAATCCAACTCCTACAAAAATTGATAATATTAGAATGGCAAACTGAAGTTATTAGACAAAACTGCTCCCACTCCAGGTTTGGATCTGCTCTGCTATCCTGAAGGTGAAGGTCAGGGGATGACCATTCCACAAGGCATTCCAAACTTCTTTCCAAAATCATATATCAAATTATACTGCCACCACCAATGTATGTGTATATTCCCTCTGCTCCACATTCTTGCCCAATGCTTAATGCTGACAGACATTTACTAATCTGCTTGGTATGAAACGGTATCCCAACATGGTTTTAATATTAAAATATATATATCTGTTCTCTATGATGAAAATAGTAGGGTATTGGAATATGCAGGGACAAACCAACAGAAAAGAATAGAAAATGCAGAAACATAGCTTATTGATTACTTATTACAATTCAGTGTATGGTGAGTGTGCTGCAGTGTCCTTAGTCACTTCCATCCCGTCCGACTCTTTGCAACCCCGTGGACTGTAGCCCGCCAGGCTCCTCTGTCCATGGGATTCTCCAGGCAAGAATACTGGAGTGGGTTGCCATTTCCTTCTCCAGGGGATCTTCCCAACTCAGCGATCAAACCTAGGTCTCCCACACTGCAGGTGGATTCTCTGCCATCTGAGCCACCAGGGAAGCTTATATGATAGGGGTACATCTCAAATTAGTGGGGAAAAGATGAATTTTTTAATAAATAAGTGGTTTGTGATTTCCAAATAAACATGTTAGAAAAAAGAAAAAGAAAACTGGATCCATTCCCCATACCATACACCCACATAAATTGCAATGGTCACAGATTTAAATGTTAATGATTAAACCACACAAATACTAAAAGAAAATACGGGTGACTATCCTATAACTGTGCTGTTCAAGATGGTAGTCATTATCCACACAGGGCTACCAAGCACCTGAAACGTGCTAAGAACTGAACTTGCAGTTTTAATTTCTTTTGCTGCTACTGCTGCTAAGTCGCTTCAGTCGTGTCTGACTCTGTGCAAGCCCATAAACGGCAGCCCACCAGGCTCCGCTGTCCCTGGGATTCTCCAGGCAAGAACACTGGAGTGGGGTGCCACAAAACTGACACTGCCACAAAACTGACACAAAATAGCACAGCTACTGAAAGACTTTTATGTACACTTGGAACAACTTTGTTATGTGAACTTACTTTTAAACTTTAAATTTTATGAAATCTACATACAGATTAAGTAATTACAATGAAAATTTAGTGACTACATTGAGATGTGCTATAGTATAAAATACACACCAGTTCTGAAAAATTCAGTATGAAAAAATTGTAAAATATCTCATTACTAATTTTAAAATGCTGATTACTTGTTGAAATAACAATATTTTTGACATATTAGATTAAATGAAATATATTATTAAATTAATTACACCTTTCTTTTTATTTGCTTTATTGTGGCTGCTAAAAATTTCCATACGTGGTTTCTACTATGTTTTTATTGGACAGTGCTGCTCTCCAATCTAGAATTTTTTCTACATCATGATTCAAATCCAAGAAGAAATAAAGAAAGACTGATACAACTGAGTAAGTCAAGGGAAAAAAATTACATTAGAAAAACCACAATCAGAGGAAAAAGACAAATGATAAAGTGGGGAAAACTGTCAAATATTAGGGATGATATGCCTAGTATATAATGTCCCTAATGTATAAAAAGCTTCATAAAGAAAGGAGAAAAAGACCTAAAATCCTATAACAATGGCCAAAAAATATGAAGAGACAGTTCACAGAAAAAGAAATGCAAATGGCCCCAAAACGTAAGAAAAGGAACACAAGCTAGCTCATAATAAGAGATGCAAATTAAAATTACACTGGAGTATCATCTCTCACCATTTGAATGGCAAAGACCCAAAGGTTTTTTACACCATGTCTACTGGTAAGACTGTGGGGTAAGAGGGAACTCTCATTACCTGCTGGTAGGAATGCAAAATTGTACAGTACCCACAGAAAGAACCTTGGTGATATCAAACAAAACTGTAAATCCATTTATCCTTTGACCCAGCAACCCCACTTCATTTCTAGGAAAATAAACTGGCAAGAATACACACATAAATATTCACAAGGCTATTCACTGCAGCACTGTTCATTCAGCTGTCCATTTAGTTAAGGAAAAACTTAACCATTCAGGCTTTATGTTTGATTTGCAAATAAACCCCCATCACCAAAAACAAACCATTCCCATTACAATGTAAAAGCGAAAGACTGAAAATAGCCAGGTAGCCAAACAAATAAAGTTTGATATATTTACACAATGGAGTCTCTGCAGTTGTAAAAGGTACTGAAAAATGTTTATATTCAATATATGGTTTCAGAGTGATCTCTGAAAAATACCAGTAAGTGCAAAAAGCAAGGTGGGTAACTATAGTATGCTACCTTTTAGGAAAAAAAAAGGGGAAAAATAGATACATTTGCTTACATTGTATGCTCAGTCACTTCAATCTTGTCTGACTCTTTGCAACCCTATGGCTCCTCTGTCCATGGAATTCTCCAGGCATGAATACTGGAGCGGGTTGCCATGTCCTGCTCTAAAGGATCTCCCCAACCCAGGGGTCTAACCTGTGTCTCCTGCATCTCCTGCACTGGTAGGCAGGTTCTTTTCTGCAGAGCCACTGGGGAAGCCCTTGCTTATATTAAACAGAAACAAGATGCACACACACACACACACACACACACACGTCATACATACACACATTTTTACAAAAACATATCCATACACAAACATATATATACATCCGTGTCTCAGTAGCTAGATATACATACATATCTATCTTTTTAAACTTTGTCCACTTGAACAAACCTAGGAACAATGACCAGTCCAAAGGCAAAGAGAATTCCTAACACCTATACTGTGGTCTCTAAATATCAGTTAGAAATAAAAAGATCTGGGACAGGAAATATACTAGCGAATTCTGAAATATCTTTGTCATACCACAAAGTAAGGACATCCTCAAACACCAGTATAGTTACGTCAAAAGGATTCAGAAGCCAATTTAAAGATTCTCCTCTGGGCCAAAGATAACTTGAACTTCAAAAGAAATAACTGCAAAGGACTATAAACACATGAATTGTGTTAAAATCCATGAGTTCATTATGATACTCTCATTGGTCTTCTTTGAAAGATGTTAGAAAATCAACTCACAATTCTGAACATTATTTAAAATAGAGGGAAGAAAACTGAGCATTAATTGTCCTAGACGGACCACACCCTGAAGTGACCAAATAATTGATGTGGTAAGTCTCTTCTTGATAGAAAAACTCCAGCAACCAAATGCAGAAGAGATGACAGAATATTATCATTTTCCAACCATTTCTGAAATAATATATCTAAGCAATAACCAAAGTGGTTTTTGAAGGGCCTCGGGAAGCTTCCCAATGGAAAGATCAGGCTGACAACACCTAAATCCACCAGTTAGTCTTTCTTTAAAAAAATATTTTTCTATTTATTTTGTGCTGGTTCTTCATTGCTGCATGTCTTCCCTCTACTTGTGCCATGCGGGGGCCACTCTCTTGTTACAGGGCACAAGCTTCTCATTGCTGCAGCCTCTCTTGTTGCAGAGCATGGGCTCAAGAGTGCAGCCTCTAGTTGTGGCTCATGGGTTTAGCTGCTCTGGGGCATGTGGGATTTTCCTGGATCAGGAATTGAACCCATGTCTCCTACATTGGCAGGTGGATTCTTATCCACTGAGCCACCAGGGAAGCCCCCATCACCCCTCAGTTAGTTCAGTGAGTCTTAACCACACAAATAAACAAAAAGGCACATGTGCCTCCCCCAGAGCACTTTCTATGAGGTTCTCCTACCAAACTACCTGATCAAGCTTGCAGTCTCGATCAAACTACAGGAAATATTGGAAACTGAAGAATATAGTGAAGAATACTAAAATGAAGATGAAAACTACAGACTGTAGAGAACCCCACAGGATAAATCTGTTTAACAAATAAACTGCCAGGGAAGAATAAAAAGCGGGAAAATAGAGAAAATGAAAGTCACTCAGCTGTGTCCACCTCTTTGCAACCCCATGGACTATACAGCCCATGGAATTCTCCAGGCCAGAACACTGGAGTGGGTAGCCTTTCCCTTCTCCAGGGGATCTTCCCAACCCAGGGACTGAACTCAGGTCTCCCACACTGCAGGTGGATTCTTTACCAGCTGAGCCACAAGGGAAGACCAAAATAGAGAAAGGACGTCTATAAAGAAAGATGGATGCATCTTTCAAGTGTGAATATTGTTTGGATTCTGAATAAAATACATTAATCATTTAAAAATATATGGGCCTACCAGGAAAATTTGATTACTGACTAGATAAGAAATTATTGTTAATATTTTTAAGGAATAATGCTTGGCTATATTAAAAGAAAAAAAAAAGCTGTTATCATTTAGAAATATAATCTAGTATGTACAGACAAGATGACATAATGTCTCCAATTTGCTCCAAAAAGAACCAGTAGGTGAAGAGAAGGGAATGTGTATGTGTAGTGGGAAAGGCAGAAAACAGAACTGCCCAGGAGTTGATAATTGAAAGCTTGACTCTTGCCCAAGAGTCAGAGAGCCTGGATTCCAGTCTCAGCACCACCACTTACCCGCTATAAGATCTTGGTCAAGGTCCGAGAGACCCCTAAACCTCCGTTCTGCTTTATCTATAGAGGTAATAGTCATTTGTGTCAAGCACTGAAGACAATGCATGTAATGTACTTAGCACAGCACCTGGATGCAGAGTAAGCACTCAATATATGTTAGCTTTTATTATTACTACTGTCAATTATTACCATAATTATTCAAGACCAGGAAGCTAGAGTTAGGAAATGGTGAAAATGGGATAATATTTGCTGAACCCAAAGCCCAAGTTCCCTCCAATATGTTATAATGCCACCCTCCAGCTCTACCTGGGGTCTCTCAGTAGAGACCGAGGACAAGTAACAATCTATTCTGCAACAATTTCTTTTTTACCACAAACCTGCAGGGACAATGCTACTCAGCCTGGCTTCTACAACTGGCCATCCTTCACTGCTACTCAGCCTGGCTTCTACAACTAGCCAGCCTTCATAACAACGTTGTAACTTACTGTGTCCCTCCCCCATGGATGGCTCCACATCTAGTAGAAAGTAAACACCCATGTATTTTAACCCCTTTATATATCACTATGCACACTTGTAAATTCACAATGATTAAACATTGTGTCATTCCATCATCCTCCAAGAACATGGCCTCAGACTTTTATTACACCCGGTACTGGCATAAACTGTATAAGGTAAACCTCAGAATCCCAATGTATAAAACTCCAAATCTTGCATGCAGCATGAATATAGTAATTCTATAATGCTAAGTAATGGGCTGGCCAAAAAGTTCATTTGGGTTTTTCCATACTAGCTTGCAGAAAAATCCAAATGAACTTTTTGGCCAACCAATTACCTATGTCTCGATATCTGCCATAAGGTAAATACTTCCACTTCTATTTCTATAACAGAGTTGCAAATTCTGAGAAAAACTCTTCAATGCTATTTGTCACTCCTTTGTGTGACAGTGTGAAGCACACACCCACCCTCTCTTCCTGACACCACTTGCCTGGTCTTCTTGCCACGATATGAGAGCCTGCAGTTTTAGTATCCACTATCCTTTCCATCCCCAGCCCATGAAAGTTGGTGCTCCCTGGAACTCAGGGTTCAGTGTTTTCCTTCTGTTTACTTTCCCCGAGCAATCTCACATAAAGCTATGTAGCTTCAACTACCACATATTCAAAAACTCTCTCATTCATTTATTCAACAAAAATGTGCTGGGGCCCAATTGCGCGGTAGGTGTCCTGGGGTCACTCTCTCAGTTCCCCTCCAGTCTTTTACCCACACTCACAGGGGAACCATCTATCATGCAAATTATGTCACCCCCTGCTTACAATCTCTCATTGTCTCTCAGTGCATCCTATTCTGGGCTATGAGTCCAAACTCTTGCGCTATGAAGCCTTGCATAGTTCATCAGTCTCGTCTTCCATGTGCTCCAAGCCACAACGACCTACATCCACCTGTCTCCACATTAGTGTGTGATCTCTGCTGGAATGCCCAACTTCAGCTTCCTTGCGTGAAGGCTCAGTCACTCAGTCCCTCCGTCCTACCCGACTTTGCGACCCCATAGACTGTAGCGCCCCAGGCTCCTCTGTCCATGGGATTTCCTAGGCAAGTATACCGGAGTGGGTGGCCATTTCCTTCTCCAGGGGATCTTTCTGACCCAGGGATCGAAGCCACATGTCCTACTTGGCAGGAGGATTCTTTATCACTGTGCCACCTGGGAAGCCACTTCACCTTCCATCGACCCTCAAATCCCTTCATCCCCAAATGCCAGTCTGTGAACTAGTATGCAAATCCACAGTAAAATGAGGAAAAATGGTTAGCAAACCAATGCTTTAGGAAATGTAAACAGTACCCTAGGGGACCCTTGTGTGGCTTTTCAGTGTCACCCTAAGTATCTCCTTCTCTGTGAACCCTTATGTGACTTCTCTATGTTGGGGGATCTTATATCAATATTTATTGTCCAAACTGGGAGACTTCTGAGGGCAAAGGGTGTCCATTAATAACTATGTTGAACAATGGGCACAGACCTGGACTGTCCCAGGGAAACAGGGTACCCAGTCAGCCTACCTCTAGACAGAGTCAGCTGCTTTCTCCCCCAGCTTCCAGAGCACCTTGATTCTTCCCCACACACTATGTGCTTGCCTGACACTTTCCATGCTTCTCTGAGAAGTCCACAAAGTCAGGGCCAGGCCTTTCTATCCGTATCTCCAACATCTCTCCTGTGCCAGGCACAGAGATGACACAAAGTATCATCAACAAATGTTTGTTTAGTACATTGTGAGTAAGACAGATTAGACGCTTTAACCTTGGCCAACAAAGGAATCAAAAAATTCCCATTATCTTTTCTCATCCCTGAGAAACTCCACTTCCTCATTTGGTTAAAGAGTTTTAAATGGGAGCAAGGTCTTCACAGAGAAAAATTCTAAGCCTCAGACCAATAACCAGTTGTCAATCAACCAACAGCTATTTACTCTGCACGTTGTACCCTTAAGACCCAGTGGCCATGACAAAGCTGATGATTCTCTGGGGTGACCAAAAAATCATAAATCAAGATCAAAACCAATAATGAAAGAAACAAACATCAAATAAGTGTTGCAGGACCTTTTCCCTGGTGGCTCAGGGGCTAAGAATCCGCCTGCCAATGCAGGAGACATAGGTTCTATCCCTGGGTTGGGAGGACCCCTTGAAGATGGAAATGGCTAACCAATCCAGTATTCTTGCCTGGAAAATCCTATGGACAGAGGAGCCTGGCTGACTACACACCATGGGGTCACAAAAGAGGCAGACACAAATGAAGTGACTTAGCAAGTGCTGCAGGAGTTCATGGAAGCTAAGGGAGACACCACTCAGATGGTCAGAGAAGACGCTCTTTGGAGGAGAAGGGATTGGACCTGAAAAGAAGCGGCAGAGGGAGGGAAGCCCAAGGCCAGGTCAGGGTGTGTGTTGGGGCGGCCACCAAAGTAAGAAGAAACTTTGTTTTGGGAGTTGTCTCTAGACTGTCATGGATTCCTGCCATGGAGACCAGAACATCTGAATTTTCAGTAAACACGAAACAAAGAGGTTCCTGGATTCTCACCTCCTTCCTCAAAATAGTAATAGTATCTG
Organism: Capra hircus; assembly: GCF_001704415.2. Taxonomy (NCBI): domain Eukaryota; kingdom Metazoa; phylum Chordata; class Mammalia; order Artiodactyla; family Bovidae; genus Capra; species Capra hircus. The sequence continues at coordinate 64,055,505 of NC_030823.1, read as the reverse complement.
CCTGAGACACAGAGATATGTGTGGCTGGCTCCTTTATAACCTTTTAATTGGAAGAACTGTTACAAAATTATCTTAGGAAAATTGCTGTTGGCAGAACTTTCAGATAGAACTGCTGAAGTCACCCCTTGGCATGTATTAATTATCTGTGTCTTTGAAAAGTTCTCTGCAAATCTCAGCAGGGCAGCCTTGCAGCATCTCGTTAGTTCACATCTGGCCTTTCAATCCTCTCCTGAAAGAAATCACAGGGTTAACACAGGGGTTCCCCTAGACTGTAAACAACCAGTACAGGCCTCCCTACCAACCTTGGGGTTCAGGGATAAGCTTTTCGGAGTGCCTGTGATGATAAATACTGCATTTCCTGGACTGCTGAGTGGGTCTCCCCTATGTGTGCGTTCAGTTGCTTAAGTTGTCACCGACTCTTTGCAACCCTGTAGATTATAGCCCACCAGGCTCCTCTGTCCATGGGATTCTCCAGGCAAGAATACTGAAGTGGGTTGCCATTCCCTCCTCCAGGGGATCTTCCGGACTCAGGGATCGAACCCTACTCCACCAGAATCTATGATGATGGGTATGAAAAAATGTCCCCACACCCCAGCAAAGACTACCAACCCCTCCTTCTCCTTCCTTACCCTACCCTGGCAGGGAAAATCGTATGTCATCAAGGAAGGTGGAAAATGACCTAATATATGGAACTGAAACTACTGCAATGTCCACGGCACTCAAATAAAACACAGATCCATTTAAGACAGGGAGGAATTCTTACTTAAAAACCGTTCTCCCTGCTCTGCTTTAAAGCACCTTCTTCCAAAAGCCCTGGAGCCCTCAGGATATTGCGTAACTAGTGCTGGATCTACTTTTGAAGTAGTTTTATAAAAAGACCAATCCAAGTTCGTCATATGTAATGAGTCAATAGGCTGTGTTTTTCCAGTAGTAGTCCTCAGTTTAATACTTTTTCTCCCAATGACCCTACTTACTAATAGGGCCACACAGGTGATAAGCTGATAAGGGAAAACAACAATGTTAGGTCTTAGCTAAAGAATCCTTGCTTAGTAAAAATGTATCTGTGTGTTCAGTTACTCAGTTGTGTCTGACTCTTTGCGACTCCATGGACTGTAGCCTGTCAGGTTCCACGGGATTCTCCAGGCAAGGATACTGGAGTGGGTTGCCATTTCCTATTCCAGGGGATCTTCCCGACCCGGGGATGGAACCCACATCTCCTGTGTTGTGGGTGGATCCTTTACCACTGACCACCAAGGAAGACCAGAAAGTAGGTTCTGGTGTATAGGAGAGCCTTTCGGCGGTGTCATTATGAAAATTTCTGAAATGCTGCTCAACGTATGTTTATCCAATCTTTAAACATAACAAGAATCGCCTAGATATTTCTTTATCTATTATCTAACATAAGATGTAAAAGCTAAGTAAAATGATGAGGCAAAGTGCTTCAGCTATTATTAAAGGGTTTTAAGGGTCTGTAAAAGTCAAAAACATTGTGGAATCAAAAGTGAAAACAAGGACTTCCCTGGTAGCCCAGAGGTTAAGACTTTGCCCTTGAATGCAGGGGGTGAGGGTTCGATCCCTGGCCAGGGAACTAAGATCCCACATGCCTTATAGCCAAAAAAACCAAAACATAAATCAGAAGCAGTACTGTAACTGGTTCAATAAAGACTTTAAAAATGGTCCACATCTATATATATATATATATATGCATATATATATGTATATCAATATATATATGCAATGATGGGATAGGCATATGGTAACAGTTATAGACATTCCTATTCCAGAAGGAAGAAAATGGAACAAACATAGAAAGGAGTTCCTTGTCCTGATGAGTTTCAGAATTTGGCCCAGCAGAATCCCTTTCCCTGGTGGCTCAGATGGTAAATGTGGGAGACCTGGGTTGGGAAGATCTTCTGGAAGAGGGCATGGCAACCCACTACACGACTGAGCAACTAACCACAGCACATATATATATATATATACATCTTTGGGAAAAAAGTGAAAACAAAGGCAGAAAGATTCCCAAACTTGAGAATGTTCTAACTCCATTTTTCTACAAGGTATAGAGCATGAGGACTTCAACTCATGAATGCTGTAAACACGTCTGCTGATATGGCGTGAGCCTGTGAAACAGGCAGAGGCAGGCATGGGCTGGGAGATCTGAGAGCTTGATGGAGAGAAGTGGGCGGAGGTAATAAGGGAGGCATGTGGGGCAAAGTAGGACAAGGAAGAGGGGCCCTGAGGGCAGACAGAAGCAGCTGGAAGCAGAAAGCCTACCCTTGCGCAGAGAGGTGGGAGCTGTCAGAGGGAAAGTGGGCCCGGAGACACAGTGAAAGGACTGGACAAGGTCACTGCGACACACACCAGCCAAGTCTTGCAGCAAAAGTAAGGTGGTGGGAGAAGAAGCAGGAGGCCTATGGATGAACATCTATGGGACAGAAACGCTTCAGAAAGGGGATGTAGGTAAAAGGGATGTCTGGCGAAGCAACGTAAAAGGCAGCCTAGGGAGAGTGAACAGACAGATGCCGGGGCAGAGGCGCAGAATGAATGCTGGCAGGCTGAGCGTGCTTGCTGCATGAGGCAGGTCTCACCTTTGCTTGTTTTACATTATTTTAGAGGGAACAGCAGTGAATATCCATGATGGCCTCCCTTGGGAAAATCCAGTAAACCAAGAGGTAGGGGTTACCTGAGCTTCACCAGGACCTCTCTCCACTCCTTGATGCAGGCACATTCTGGGAGCGATCCCAGGAGGAAAACCTTGCGTGCTATGACCACAGCACGGTGTCAAGTAAGACAAGGGTACATGAAAGCATTTCGAAAACTATAAAGCACCCTTTAAATATGAAGCATTGTTATTCAATGAATGCCTGGGACTAGAAAAGATGAAGACCAGTCACAATCAGGAGTGAAGAAATATTTGTCAAATATGGATATTATATATATTCCAAATGAAGATGATCCTAAGTAGAAATTCCAGTAGTTTGAGAAGACATTATGCTTGATATGTTTACTTTTCTGTCCAATATTTTTCCACATTGAAAAATCCTACCTGTGGCATAATATGGAGCTCTTGATAAACTACCGTACTGATTTATGAAAATGGAAATCTGCATCTAATGTATTTCCAAGGAGGTTGTTGACACATTACAGATCTTAACTAATTAGGTGAATTCCATTCAATCCAATCACTCATTGAGTGACTTGCAAGTAAGTGCAACATAATCCATCAGCTGCCAAGGAGGCTGCAGAGATGAGCAAGACAGTCTGCCTCTAACTACCTAGTTTGGTCAGTTCATCTTAGTTTCCATTCAGATTGGGGCAGCTGCATCTCCTTTCATAAGTATAGAGAGAAAGCAGTCTTTGACATTATGTGAGAAGCCTGCAACCAAGGAAATGCATTTTCCAGGAACACAGTGAATTAAAAAAATAATAATAATAAAGGAGGGGAAGGCACTCACTACCTGCTGACTGCAGACACTGCTGTGTGTTCATTTCCAGGTTCATCCTTGCCCAGTTGACGTGCAACCACTCTTGTCCTGATTGCATAACCACAGCATGTCAAGTTGTTTCTTGTTGCCAGTGTAAGTTGTAAAATTAAACTTCAGAACTGAGGGAGTCAAGCTAAATAATTGCCTACTTTAAAAATATGTATGTATATAATTTACATGTCACTTCAGATAAGCTCTTGAATCATGATCTCTTAAAGTCACAACTGTCACCAATTTAAAAATACAGTTTCAGGATAGCAGTTCTCCCTGCATGCATACCTTCTCCCTGAGACCTTCTCTCCTCTTCTCAGTTTTCCAAGTATTTTACATTGATTTATTGCAATCTGCTTTTCATGTTTTAACGAGAACCTAATTAATCACAACTTTTACTTCTCTCAAGCTCTTGAGACTTCTATAATTCCAAAGAAGTAATCTAAGATGGCCCAAAATGCACTTGCTGGTGCCTCTCAGGGCTCCAGGTTCTACTGATAAGTTCCCGTGAAGTTGGTGACACCACATGCAGGACCCTCGGTGAATGATATCCTGCCCACTCCTGTTCTAAAGGAAGATGCCAAACTTCTCCTTCTCCAACCTGGGGTGTTTCATTCCCTGACAGAAAACAGCTACTAGAAAGGGGCCAGGACTCCCCTGGAGGACCAGTGGATAAGAAGCTGCCTGTCAATGCAGGGGACACGGGTTCAGTCCCTGGTGTGAGAAGATTCCACATGCCAGGGGGCACCTAAGCCTGTGAGTCACAAGTACTGAGCCTGCGAACTGCAACTACTGAACCCTCTCACCCTAGAACCTGTGCTCCCAACCAGAGAAGCCAACGCAATGAGAAGCCCATGTGTAATGAAGAGTTTGAAGACTAGGCCCTGCTCGTGGCAACCAGAAAAACTCCGCTTGCAGCAATGAAGACCCAATGCAACCAAAAATAAAATTAATTAATTTTAAAAAAGAAGCACAACTTCCCCTTAAAAAAAAAAAAGAGGGAGTGGTTTACTAGGAGCCTGGAGCAAGTCACTAAGTAAGTGACAGTCAAGTCTTGCCTGGTCAAAAATCAACACAGCACTGAGGCAACCTCAACCTGGAAATGATACTCACAATGGGGGACATCACCTTCCTCTTGGGTAGAGTAGATTCACAGCAAATAGTACCAATTAATGAAAAGGCTTTTGATTTATACCCGGTGATGCTTCAAGAAGCTCAAACCACTGCAGACAGTAGTCTATCAATTCCCAGAAATCCATGTGTGCGTGCATGCTAAGTCACTTCAGTCGTGTCCGTCCGCCAGGCTCCTCTGTCCCGGGGATTCTCCAGGCAAGAGTACTGGAGTGGGTTGTCATGCCCTCCTCCAGGGGATCTTCCTGACCCAGGGATTGAACCGGTGTCTCATTATGTTTCCTACACTGGCAGGCAGGTTCTTTATCACTAGGGCCACCTGGGAGGCCCCCCCAGAAATCCATGCTAGACGATAAAGCGAGATCAGGGATAAAGCACACTTTATCAGGGATAAAGTGAGAGGGTAAAGCACACAAAAAACACTAGCAAAGAACCCAAAGAACTCGACCAGTGTAATTAAGTCAGCTGAAGAGGGAACCTAGAACCTTAGGGTCCTTCTAGGATGAAATATCAGCATTGGCTATAAGACCACCCTACCAACCAGGGCCAACTTTTCTTGGGAAAAATGCCCTAAAGGAGATAAACTTGACAACAGAAGCAGCCCACTCCTTCTTGAAGCCCTCTGTTCATCCAAGTGCTGAGTCTGCTTGTCTTCAAAGCTTTCCCAAACAGCCATCTTGAGCTGTTGTCAGAAATCGCCAGCCTAGGTTCGATATAGGGTCCTTGGGGCTAGTGCACTGGGATGACCCGGAGGGATGGGATGGGGAGGGAGGTGGGAGGGGGTTTCAGGATGGGGAACACATGTACACGCGTGGCAGATACATGTTGATGTGTGGCAGAACCAATACAACAGTGTAAAGTAATCAGCCTCCAATTAAAACAAATAATTTTTTTTTAAAAAGTCAACATGTTAAAAAAAAAAAAAAAACCCAGTCTGCACAGCAGGAAACACTAGGGGAGGATTTCCACACTGCATTTCTGATCTGTGAAGTGCTAGTCGCAGCACTGGCTTAATGCAGAGACAAATACACTCAGCTGTCCCATCACCAGCACTTCCTACTTTATAGGCAGCAAAAGAAAAATACCCAAATCTAAATTAATTTCCACATCTGATCAACTGCGTTTCCAAACAGCCAACACAGAACATGTTCTATTGATTCTACAATCCAGCTCTAGAAGCATGAAAAAGGGGAGAAATCCCCCAACTTGAGCACCTTGGACTTAAAGACCCTTAAGAAACATTACCTTCTCCCCCTAAGAAAGCTATAGTGTCTAGGGCTATATTGCCCTGAATGCACCCAATCTTCTTTGATCTGGGAAGCTAAGCAGGGTTGGGCCTGGTTAGTACTTGAATGGATGAAAGCTAGAGCACCCCAGACCAACTCTACCCATGATTTTTTTTTCTATCCTGATACATCCCAATTCTACCAACAGAAAGATAATTCTCATTAGGTAGAAGGTGAGCCCAGCCCATGAAGTAAGGAAGTGTTCCTAATATCTGTCTGTGTAATGAACGTGTCACTTCCCCGAACAGCCCAACTGTTTCCTTAAAATTTAAAAAAAAAAAAAGTGCTACATGGACTCTATGGTGTGTCAGTCCCCCTCCCAAAGTCTGAGTCAGAGCATGTGTGTCTTTCCTGAAGTTCTGGGTGACCAAGCTGGCTCCCTTTCAGACTTGCTCCGATAGCTGAACTTAAGGCTGTCTTCCAGCCACAACAGAAGCAACTATCTATTTTAAAACAATTTTCCTAACCCACACGCGACCGGAGCTACCTTATACATAGGTCGTCAACGTCCTACCGGAAACCGAACACTTCTGTCTCGAACGGTGCCTGTCATCTCCCAGGATTAATGCGTGATTATGTGGATATATTTTTACCTTTGACCGCGCAACTGTTGGAGCGGAGAAAAGCCACCCCAATTTTTACCATCGTGCCTGAGCCAATCCAGAGCCTTAGAAAGACAGATGAATGGGAGATGAGAGGGCTTCTCTCTCACAAACAGTAAGCGAGAGGAGGGGAAAAAAAAAAAAAAAATCCGTCGGAGGAGAGGGTGGGGGGCAGGGTGGAAGGCAGGGGAAGGACACCCAGCCGCCGACCAGAGGCAGCTGCAGGCGGCCGCACTTCGCGAACTGCCCGCAGAGGGGAGTGAAATCTTCCCCCGGTACAATAACGGAGCGCCCCACTCCCCGGCTGCCTCGCCTGGGCACGAATAATAAATATATCGAGGTGGACAAACCGCTGCACCGAGACAAGTCAGCCCCCATCCCCGAAAGGTCAAAACTTCAGAAATTCGGGGGATCACAGCACCCACACAAACACATAGATCCGTTGGAGCGGAGAGACTCGGAGATTGAGCAAAGGTTCTGCATTTTGGTTTTTGCTTTCAAGCTCTGGTTTGCAAAAAAGTACGGCGGCTACGGGCAAAGCTCGAGAGGAGCAGGAAAGGCTGAGGGCGGCGGTGCTGGGGGGGGGGGGCGGTATGGGTAGGAAAGCAGGGGTGTCGAACCCCAACCACCCAGGCCTCAATGTGACGAAAGTCGTCAGCAGCCCCAACCGCATCCCAGCCCCTGCGTCCCGGCCAGCAGACGCCCCCAGCGGCTCCCCCACCCCAGCTTCCTTCCCCGCCAGCTCCGCAGCAGCAGCAGCAGCAGCAGCAGCAGCCCCGGCTCGAGCCGCGCGCCGGCAGCGCCACGACCGCGGCTCCATCCCCGCCGCGCGGCAGGCACCCGCAGGCCTGCCTCCCAGCCCACCCGGGCGCGCCCCGGAGCGGAGCCGGGCCGAGCTGCGCCGCCAACTCCCCTCTCCCCGGGGCCGGCGGGGGGCTCCCGCTTACCTTGGGCGCTCGCGGGGGGGCTGAAGGTGGCAAGCCTCCCGCCCCCCGCCCCGGTCCTCCTGGCGGGTTTTCTTCCTCCCTCCTCGTCTTCCTCCTCCTCCCCACGGTGAGTCCCGGTCTCCCCCTCCTCCCAGAGGCCGGGGGTAAGAGCCCCGAAGCCCCCGAAGCACGGCCCGGCTGCGTGCGTGCTGGAGGCGGCGGCGCGCGGCCAGCTCTCTCCAGTAACTGAGCGCGGCGCGCGGCTCCCAACTAAAGTGTGAAAGAAGCGGCGGCCGCGGCACGGAACGTCCCCCCCGGGAGTGGGCAGGGAGCGAGCCGGGGCTGGCGGCGAGCGAGCGAGGGAGGGGACCGGGAAGGAGGGAGGGGGACGGAGGGAGGGGATCTCGTCGCCCAGTCACTCACTCGAGGGGCGGGGGCAGCCAGACACTCCCCCAGCGCCGGCCCCTCCCCGCGCCCGGCTCCCGCGCGCGTCCTGCCCCCCGCCTCGCCCCCGGGAGGGGCCTGCGGGGGCCGCGCACCCCGGAGGAAGGGACGGGGATTGCGCGACTGCCAGGGCTGCAGAGAGGAATCGAGGGCGAGGACGGGCGTGTGTGTGTGTGTGCGCGCGCACCCCGCCGCTGGAGGGGAGACCCCGGCGGGAAAGCTGCGTCCTGGGCCTGACACCCGGGCGATGGCCTGGGAGGAGCCGCTGGACCGCTCGGAGCCCCGGACGGCCCAGCTCTGCTGGAGACCCAAGCCAGACGAGGGGCTGCGCCTGCTGGAAGCAGGGGAAGGCGAGGCCGGGCATCCGCGCCGCGCAGCCCCTCCCTTCGCTGGACCGGTGGGCGCTGCCTAGTTTCCCCGGCCCGGCGTGGCCACCAACCCGCCTCCACCCTGCCCGGGAGCCGCGGCGCCTGCAAGATGAATGAAGCGTCGGCCCCTGGACAGAAGCTGCACTGGGGAGGGAAGGAGACACCGCCTGAGACTTCGTGCCCTGCGCCCCCTCTTTGCCCCTCCCGGCCTCTTGGGACTAAAGGGAGGAGGCCGCGCCTACTGGCGCGTTTGGGATGATTGGGGAATCTTCAAAGATCGCCGCCCACCTCTTAACCTGCTGGGGGTTTTTTGTGGACACCCACAAGAGGTCAACCAATCTCACCCTCTGGGAAAAAGTTGTTTTCTCCTTTTCCTGGTCATATTGGGTGTTTCGTGTGCGCACTGAATCGATCTTTCAACATTGATAGCGGTCTTTTGTGTGGCTTCCCCGCGCTTCGCTGCTCTTGCATTGCCCTAGACGCGTGAGGAATGCCAGGCCTCCGGAGTGAGGACACCCAGGAAAACAAAAGGGGCAAAAAGACCCTCCCTGGGCCCCGTGGATTACACACACACAACGGAATCATTTCTCTCTTTGGGCCAAGATGAAGTTGAAAACCGGAAAAGGACACACTAGAGCTGTGGCAGTGATGAGACACCTAACTGAAAAACAGATTCATGATTTAATGGCATGAGTTAATAACCCACCCATAATAGCGAGGAAGTCAGTCTTTTGGGAAAGGGAAAAAAAAAAAAAGGTTTCCCTGTGTTCTCACTTTTCTGATTTAAAAGGCTGGTATCACATTGTTTTTGAAACCCCCTTGTATTCCATTTTAAAATGTATCCATATTTTCTCTTTGGAACCAGAACTCTTTCTAGTCTAGCCTCCTGAAGAGGAGTAGTTTAGAAGGGGTGGTAGGCTAACTAGGATTCCAAGGTGGCACTGCCAGCCATCATCTGTTACCTTAAATGACTTCTTTCATTTCTTTCAGCCTTCCTTCCCTCATCTGTAAAATGGGATTGATGATAGGAGTTTCTATCTCATAGGCATGCTGTCAAAATAAAAGAAAAATGAAATGAGGCGGCAGTGTACATAAAAAACTTTGTGTAAAGCCTGACACATGGTATGAGCTGTTCTTTCAAATTATAGTTAAATCTCAAATTTGGTAGGCATTTATTTTTTTTTCCTCTTTGCATTCTGTCTTAAAGTTGGGAGTGCAAATCCATCTGCTGGATTTATCCAAATGCAGCCAACATTTCTCTGGTGTTTTTAGGTCATTCCTGAAACCGTCTCACGGACAGAGGAGGCTGGTGGGTTATGGTAAGATGAAAGAAGTATATAACTAAGATGTGTGTGAGTTTATTTACATAGAATTCTGTATAAAAGGATCCTTGAGGATAACAAGATTTTGTTTCCCCTAGTTCTCTCTTTCCCTCACTAAGCTACCCTGAATAGACTAGGCTCTATAAATGTTGGCCTGTGTTATCATCTCTTTCATGGGTTAGAACAGTGACTGGCAACGCAGACTTCATGAGGGCAAAGCAATGAGGGTCCCCTCTGAACTGATATCCTCAGAAGTAACAGAAGGTCACAGAGCAAGCACTTCAGACATGTATGAGTTTAAAAATCCATACTATGAACTTTTAAAGCAAATTTTTAATTATTCAAAATAAATACATATTCCTTGTAGAAACTCAGCCAAGTATGAAGGAAATAAAGATCACCATAATCCTACACTCCAGAGAGAAGAACTCAATAAGTGCTTCAAGTATACCCATTTACCCTTCATTTATTTCATGATTATTCAATCAGCAAATGTTTGTTAAGAACCTAGTATAGCGGCTGGACAACTTCCCAGGGCTGAGAATACGTTGTATGGTCTTGGTAGTATTTGTTTCTCTCTAGAAACTACTCCTGAGAGGCAACACTTTATATGGTAGTAAGGTTCTCAGGATAGTCTACCAAAAGTCTGTGAAAAGAATTCCATAATGAAACTGCACGGCTGGCCAGAAACAATCCAGGTTTTGTAGGGCTTGAATCACTTACAATTTGGGGAGCCACCTTTCAGATAAGGAAGATAAAAGTGTAAAAGCCCCTGGGAAGGGCTCATATGAATAAAGTGTCATGGAAACTAAGCCCCTTTTGCCTTTCAGCAAATCCTAGGGCTTCCCAGGTGGCGCAGTGATAAAAAGTAAAGAATCTCCCTGCTACTGCATGAGGCACAGGAGATGCAGGTTCCATCCCTGGGTCGGGAAGATCCCCTGGAGGAAGAAATGGCCACCCACTCCAGTATTCTTGCCTGGGAGATCCCATAGACAGAGGAGCCTGGTGGGCCACAGTCCACAGGGTTACAAAAGAGTCAGCTACGACTGAGCATGCACTCACGCAGTAAACCCTCTTCTGCACTGGAATTTCTGTACAAATTAACTGCTTCAATAAACATTGGTTTTGGGGTTTTCTTTTCTTTGCCATACCACACAGCTTATGAGATCTTAGTTCCCCAACCAGGAATTGAATCCACACCCTTGGCAGTGAAAATGCAGAGTCCTGACCACTGGACTGCTAGGAAATTCCCAATAACACTTTTAATGTGAAAATTCGTATCTCATTTACTTGGTCTTGGGGTACCTCTCATTTTTCCCCCAAATCTGGATGAGATGGGAATGGAGATGCCCATCAGCACCACAGTCACCATGCACACACACTTACTTAACATAGCCACATCAGGGGCAGTCGTACCACGGGTGCTGTGTAAGGGCTGCAAAAGAGAGAGTAGATAGGGTTCAGTGAGAGGGGAGGGGCAGACGGGATGGGGCACTGAGGTGCTAGAGAGGCTCCTTGGTTATAATAGCACACAGCAAACCACACAGCGCAAGTTGCCTGCGCATCTGTTTGGCCAGCACAAGCTAAATCTACTGCACATTTAAAAACAGAATAATAGCTCTTGCTATTGCATGCTTAGTCACATTCGACGCTTTTGTGACCCCATGAACTCTAGCCCACCTGGCTCTTCTGTGCATGGAATTTCCCAGGCAAGAATACTGCAGTGGCTTGCCATTTTCTTCTCCAGGGGATCTTCCTGACCCAGGGATTGAACCAGCATCTCCTGCAATGGCAGGCAGATTCTTTACCACCGAGCCACCTGGTAAGCCTCCTTGCTATTCAGATGACTATTAACTATTAAGATGACTTTTTTTCAGATTTTATTTTATTTTATTTACTTTACAATATTGTATTGGTTTTGCCATACAACAACATGATTCTGCCACCGGTGTACATGTGTTCCCAATCCTGAACCCACCTCCCACCTCCTTCCCCATACCATCTCTCTGGGTCATCCCAGTGCACCAGCCCCAAGCATCCTGTATCCTGCATCGAACCTAAACTGGCGATTCATTTCTTATATAATATTATAGATGTTTCAATGCCATTCTAAGCATACTTTTTGAAAACGAAAAACATGAATCACATCCCCATCACAACTAATAAAACCATCCTCTCTTTGCCATTCCACCACCAGAATCTGAGTGTTCCATATCTTCAAACACTCTTAAGTATAATTTTTTTTAAAAAGATATCTTTATTGCCCAGAATAGTTATGGTTTAACCTTCAAAGTCACTTCATTGAAAATTGGTTTTCTTTTTTATTCCTAAAGCTTTAACTCATAAAATTTGGCTCTATAGAACTATTTATAACATGTTTGAATTCTTTGTTTCTTACATTTCTTTTGAGTAGACATTGTGTATTGAATGTGTTTGTATCCCAAAGTTCATATGTTCAAGGCTTAATCTCTAATGCCAATGGTATTGGGAAGAGGTAGGCCTTTGAGAGATGAGGTCATGAGCTGGGGTTGGGGGAGGTGGAGTCCTCATGATGAGGGTAGTGCCCTTATAAGAGAGACCAGAGAGTTCTCCTCTACTCCATCTCTCCCTACCCAGAACACAAGGTGGCCTTGGAAAGTGGCCTTCCCAAGAACTTGACCATCCTGGCACTTTGATCTCAGACTTCCAGACTCCAGATAAGTGAGAAATAAATATATATTGAGAAATGGAGTATTTCCTGCCATGTCAGTAAACAATGGTGTTACAGTCATCAGCGTTTCCTACCCTTTAGGGCACTCAGGAAAGAGAAGAATACCTGTGTGATCTGGTAGCCATCAGGCTGCAGCCACTCCCTACGGTGAGCACTGAGGAACTCAGGATGTTAAAAACACAGGATAGAGGCTCCAGGATAGCTGAGATGCACACGAAAGGGAAGAGTTCAGTGACCCCAGACACTTGCATCTTCCCCTACAGAGACAAGAGTTAAATTTCTTAACTTGGGACTTCGGGTTTTCTTTAATTCACAAAAATACTTTTGATGTTCAGACTAGCTTTGACTGTGTGGATCGCAATAAACTGCGGAAAATTCTGAAAGATATGGGAATACCAGAAAACCTGATCTGCCTCTTGAGAAACCTATACGCAGGTCAGGAAGCAACAGTTAGAACTGGACATGGAACAACAGACTGGTTCCAGATAGGAAAAGGAGTACATCAAGGCTGTATATTGTCACCCTGCTTATTTAACTTACATGCAGAGCACATCATGAGAAACGCTGGGCTGGAAGAAGCACAAGCTGGAATCTATATTGCCAGGAGAAATATCAATAACCTCAGATATGCAGATGACACCACCCTTATGGCAGAAAGTGAAGAGGAACTAAAAAGCTTCTTGATGAGAGTGAAAGAGGAGAGTGAAAAAGTTGGCTTAAAGCTCAACATTCAGAAAACGAAGATCATGGCATCTGGTCCCATCACTTCATGGGAAATAGATGGGGCAACAGTGGAAACAGTGTCAGACTTTATTTTGGGGGGCTCAAAATCGCTGCAGATGGTGATTGCAGCCATGAAATTAAAAGATGCTTACTCCTTGGAAGAAAAGTTATGACCAACCTAGATAGCATATTGAAAAGCAGAGACATTATTTTGCCAACAAAGGTCTGTCTAGTCAAGGCTATGGTTTTTCCAGTGGTCATGTATGGATGTGAGAGTTGGACTGTGAAGAAAGCTGAGTGCTGAAGAATAGATGCTTTTGAACTGTGGTGTTGGAGAAGACACTTGAGAATCCCTTGGACTGCAAAGAGATCCAACCAGTCCATCCTAAAGGAGATCAGTCCTGGGTGTTCTTTGGAAGGACTGATGCTAAAGCTGAAACTCCAATACTTTGGCCACTGCATGCGAAGAATTGACTCATTGGAAAAGACTCTGATGCTGGGAGGGTTTGGGGGTAGGAGGAGAAGGGGACAACAGAGGATGAGATGGCTGGATGGCGTCACTGACTCTATGGACATGAGTTTGAGTGAACTCTGGGAGTTGGTGATGGACAGGGAGGCCTGGCATGCTGCGATTCATGGGGTCGCAAAGAGTCAGACACGACTGAGCGACTGAACTGAGCTGAACCTGCTCTTTGTTCCAAACTTCTATATAACCTGACTGCTTCCTCCTCCCTCCCTCTCCTCGGGGCAGTTCTCTCAGGGCTACTTGAGATTCTGCCTCCCAGGCTTAAGTCTTAAAAATTTCCGCCAAATAAAACATACCTCTCAACTTTTAGGTTGTGACTATTTTTTGAGTCAACTATATATATACATGTTTAAGTTACCCAGCCTGTGGTATTTTGTTACAGCAGTCCAAACCCACTATGACATATAGGTTCCCTTTACCATTGACTGTAAAATTGAAACCAATGGAAGTGCAGACTGACTGAATACTAGATGGTGAAAACTGTACACTGAACCATACATATGAACCTAAATGAATTCATTTTATGTGATTTACTTTTATAAAGCTTCCAATCGGGTTAATTTTTCTGGATAATCAAGTCACAAGTAGCTTTGGTAGGATTATTCAGAAAGCAGTGATCCTAAAATGAGTCCTACTCTGAAGAGTGCTTTCTTTGTTGTTTGCTCCTTGGAAGAACAGCTAACACCGATTGTCTGCTGTATGGAAAGCACAGCATTATGTCATTCATGAGGTACGTGAGCTCACTCACTTCATCTTCCCAGCAATGCGATCAGATAGATACTTTCCCCATTCCGATGCAGATGTGGAAATGGAAACACAGAGGAATGAAATAATTAGTTCAAGTCCAAGATCAGTTCTCACTAGTCACATGCCAGAGCCCACATTCTTAACTGCTGGAAGTATATTTTCTCTTCAACTTTCCTACTTCAGTCTAACTCTTACAGTGAAGCTTGTCTGAGCAACCCTAGCCTCTGAGTTTCTCAGTTTGTAGAGAATCCATAGTTTCCCTCATTTGCTGAAATTTTACAGCCTTACACTATTGGGGGTCCTTCCATGTATTTATGGTGCCATCAAGATCAGTAGCTATTGGTCTGAGACTAGACAGTTGTGTGCATGTGTGTGTTTAAGTCTTATTTGGGGTACCACAATGCACACACAGGTAACACGCCCAATAAGCAGTTGTGGATTGAGTGTTGTTTTTATTATTTGTTCATAGTGGTTAATATTAGTCACATTACCCTGCTCATTCTTAATGGCTGAGGCCACCTCAGAGAAGAGAGTTTAAAGTCAGTGCTAACAACCTGCTAATTGTTCTAATCGGTCTCTCAATTATGTGTGAGTTACTCTGATAACCCGCTTTTCTGGATGCACAATTCTTACATCTATTTTTTTTTTCCTTCCTCGGGTTTCCACTTAGGCTATGTATTTCCTTTACTTCATTTTCAAAATTGGGGTAGTTGGAAGATGAGAACGTGGAACAGAGTCACTAGGAGGAAGAAATGTTAGGAATCCATAACCAAGGAGTGAGATTCAGCCACAGGTCAAAGAGAAGAATGGAGCAGAGGGAGAGGGATTCCAGGTACCCTGGAGGGAGGGGTCAGCCAAGCCCCCAGGCTGTCTGCTTTCTCTCCTTGTTTCCTGGCCTTCTCCAGAGAGTGGTAGTTAGCTTTCCAGCATGGACCCCCTTTTCCCAGGTCATAGAACAGCTCCACCACCGTGGGTGTAACAGATGGATCTCCAGATGCTGAAGTCATTGGTTCTCATTGGTATCTGCTTAGAGTCCGATCTTCCTTCCAACTTACACTCATTACTTGTGCTAACAGTATTGTTCACATGTTTGTTAGTCTCTTGAGTCAACTGTGAGGTCTCTAAGAACTGAAGACTGTTATTCCTATCACAATGGAGCCAAACAGTGGGAATTCTATACAGCCTTAGAGGTAAGTGTTGCAATTAATTAAGTAGCTATTAAGTCACTATGTGGCTTCCTCATGGTCAGCGAAGAGTTGACTCATTTTGCAAAGAGCTGACTCATTTGAAAAGGCCCTGATGCTGGGAAAGATTGAGGGCAGGAGGAGAAGGGGATGACAGAGGATGAGATGGTTGGATGGCATCACCGACTCAATGGACATGAGTCTGGGTAAACTCTGGGAATTGGTGATGGACAGGGAGGCCTGGGGTGCTGCTGTTCATGGGGGTAGCAAAGAGTCGGACACGACTGAGTGACTGAACTGAAGTGAACTAAACTTAGTGATGATGGAAAGCAAATATTGAAATCCAGAAACTTCAGAAACTGTCTTTAACCAAAAAAATGTGGTGAAGGAAATTGTGTGTGTGTGTGTGTGTGTGTGTGTGTGAGAGAGAAAGAGAGAGAGAGAGAGAGAGAGAGAGAGAGAGAGAGAAACAGAAACAAACAAAAAAATGTTTTCATCTCTATCACGGCTTTACCTCTTTGAAAACCCCCTCTCTTTCCTTACTCTCTTTCAGAAAGTGAAACAATACTGAGAAGGTGAACATAAAACGTTGTAGCTTCCTTCACCCTAATTAAGCAAGAATCCCTGAAAAAAATAGCTAATAAGTCATTATCTCTCATTATACTACAGTTCAAAAGTTGTATTGTTTCTGATGTTATGGACTGACTTCAGATACAATTATTGACAGCTGAAGTTTTTAAAAGCTAATGGAAGATATTATTGCCGTTGAGATGTAAACAACCTGTTTTCAGATCATACTCTTAAAAGGAAAGGAAGGAATCGGAAAATTCCAAAGTAAGTGTTTGAAGAGGTTTTGGTGTGTTAGCATACATCAAACCATTCTAACCTCCCCTGCATGTTTTAACTGTTTCAAGCCCCCCTGCAATGCTATGAAGGAATTGTTATTAATATCTCCATTTTCTAGAGGTGAGATCTGAGGAACAGCAAGCTTAAGTAACACAGCCAACACCAAGGTTGTCCAGTAGGTGACAGAGCTGGGATTTGCTCTTATACCTGGTGCTTAGACTACGCCAAGCACCTTGATGGCGGCCATTGGGCACAGAAAAGTACAGTTTTATCTTCTGGAATCTGCTGAATGGTAGGGAGCCTCAGTACACTTTCCATCATCTCCAGAATGGTCTTTATCACTTGTGAGGAGCCACAATGAGAGAAAAAGGGTTAGCACTGTCAGACGTGACACCTGCTGGCTAATCAGATGCTTCCAGTAGCTCTTCTAGCCAGAAGACTACTGATGGAGGTAGGAGATTACAGAGCAAAGGTGGCTAGAAGGCTTGAAACATGATGACAGTTCCATGCTTCAGCACTCGTTTTAATTAAATCGGGTCCAAAATAACTGTCAGTAAACAGCTTTGCCTCATTCAGAATGTTCAGTGGCAATGTAAGGTAAGCATTAGCATGAACATTTAAAATGCTTCCACCAGTTTGAAACAGTGGCTTTATTCACCTCTTCCTCTCCTCCTTGCTTAGTTCTGAACCCCAGTCCAGGCCTCAGTCCCTCTCTCCTGGACTCTGAGTCAGTCACCTTGACTTCTGTCTCTTTGGTTGAGCACTGTCTTTGTGGTTGCAGGATCCCTTCTCTAAAGCACAGATCCATTTATCGAGCATGCTTCCAGCTCTTTGATGAGTCCAGAATGAATTCTAAACTTCTCCATCATGACACAAAACCTTCCATAATTTGGCCTGTGCTTACCTTTTCAGATTGATTCCCAGTTCTAGATGCAAACTGTACAGATGAAGGCCCTGGCTGACTTGCTGTTCCCCATTCATTTCTGCTATTTTCAACCCCTGTGACCTTGCACCTGTCCCTCTGTGTAGACTACTCAAACCCCTACACATCTCAAGAGCTTGTCTCTTAGCCAACGTACATGTAGTACATGTAGTTTTCTCTGCCACTCACTAGCTCTGTGACTGTGGGCAAACCATCTTGACCGTTGGTTGAGCCTCGGGTTCTTCATCTGCAGCAGAGGGACCATATTGTGTATAGAGAAAAGATGTGGAATCTAGAAAAATGGTGCCAATGGACCTATTTGCAAGGCAGGAATAGAGACGCAGACGTAGAGAATGGACTTGTGAACACAGCGGAGGAAGGAGGCGGTGGGGCGAATTGTGAAATATACACCACCATGGGTAAAGTTGACATACATACACGACCATGTGTAAAGCTGACATATATATATTACCATATATAAAATAGCTAGTGGGAAGCTGCTGTATAGCACAGCAAGCTCAGCCTGATGCTCTGTGATGACCTAGAGGGGTGGGATTGGGGTGGGTGGGAGGGAGGTTCATGCAGGAGGGGATATATGTATACAGAGAACTGATCCACTTCACTGAACACCAGAAACTAACATAACATTGTAAAGCAATTATCCTCCAAGTAAAATGCATACATACATACGTACATAAATAACTAGAAATAAAGGCCTGGTGTTCGGCACTGTTAGAGATCAGATATGGATGTGTTGTAAGTGGCTATTATATTATCACTTGTGCTTTGTGGTCTGGCTTAGATGTCGTTTGTTCTGAGAAGCTTTCCACAGTCCCCCTTATCAGAATTGAGCTCTTCCTATTGCAGTTTTGGGGTTGTTTTAAAAGCCTTTGAGATTCGGTTTATTTGTTAGTTAACTAAGTCTCACTAATATCAGCTTGGCCAAAAAGTTCATTCAGGTTTTTCCACATGCTGTATTAAAAAAAGAAATAGACCTACATGTACGTGGTGATTTTAAGTGTCACCTTAAAATTACCACCGAAAAATTAGCTCATCCAGTAAATGGTATTAAGACAACTGAGTAAAGTACCAAGGAAAAAGCATAGGTTATTATCTTTACCTTACAATGCATAGCGTCTAAATCTAACTGATTCAAAATCTCATGGTTTAAAGGGCTTCCCCAATAGCACAGCGGTAAAGACTCTGCCTGCCAATAAAGGAGATGTGGCAGGAGCTGCAGGTTCGATCCCTGGGTCAAGAAGATCCCTTGACAAGGAAATGGCAACCCACTCCAGTATTCTTGCCTGGGAAATCTCACAAACAGAGGCGCCTGGTGGGCTACAGTCCATGGGGTTGCAAGGAGTCAGACACGACTTAGTGACCACACATATTGTCCTGCAAATATATACTTTGCAAATTGTACAATTCAGTCAGTTTTAGAATACTTACATGACTGGGCAACCATCACCACTCTGTAATTCTGGAACATTTTTATCACCTCAAGGAAGAGGAGGGTTCCAATCTGACCACATCTTCACAGACGATTGTTATTGCCTGCCTTTTTTGTTCTAGCTGTCCTAGTGGATGTGAAGTGGCTTTGTAGGCTTGACTGTAGGCTTGATCTCATTGTAGGCTTGATTTACATTTCCCTACTGACTAATCACGTTGAACATCTTTTCATATGTTCTTCTCTTGAAGTTTGCTTTTAATTTTATGATGGCAGTTGCTATAGCCAGCACCTGTTTACTCTTTACACTTCCTATAACCCTTTGCTCAAACGTCTGTAAACTGTGGGGCTTGAAACATGTTTCATGAATGAGCTATTTATTTTTAATATCACCCAGGAGGTATGCTGATATGAAGTATGGAGAGAAGAGAGAGAACAAAGAAAGTGTGGACAAAATAATAGAGCAAAAACCCCCAAAGAATACAGTGTTTATTATTCTGAGAGTATCCAAATTATATACTGAATAATGTTTTATAGCTGTTAAAGATGTCCTGATATTTCTACCAGGTGATCTGCCTTCATTACATTTTTTCCTTCATTACTAGGGTAGATTCAGTAAGGAGGTATTATGTCAAAATTAAGACTTTTGGGTTTTAGACGAGAGAGGGAAAAAAAATAATTAAACTGGAAAATGTCATTTTCAACTCATGATAATAATTGAGCACAACTTAACTCCTTCATGTTCCTCCAAAGCAATTTTTTTTTAAATAGAAGGAAATCTGTAAGTATCTGAGAAATTCAATGAAGATGCTATCACAATTCAGAAAATCTAAAAAATATTTGTTAGATGCCTTCTTTAAATGAAGTAAGATTCATTTGAAAAAAAAAAAAAAGGCAACCCTCAATTCACTAAATGCAAAAGCAAGCCCCAAGGAACTAGAAGAAGGAGTTTGTGATGGAATCTCACTGTCACCTACGCAGAGAGGCAGGAGCTGGAGTTGCCAGGGAGGAGTGAGTCATCCCTACGAACCGCCTGGAAGTGCAGCAGACAGCAAAGTGCAGAGTCAGAGCCCACTGCAGTCCTCAGGCCCAGCTGCGAAGGGAGACTGTGGGAGAGACAGCCTAGCCCAGGCAATGGCGGGGGGTTTCCCACAGCGGGCAACCCTCTGCAGACGCTCCCACTCACCAGGGTTGCCTGCCTTTCCTAGCGATCCGGGTTCCACCATGTCAGGCTACTGCTCTGATTGATGTAAACTGGTCCCTTCTTCTGTGCTGAAGAATGTGGTGGTGTTTTACTTAGGGTTTTTTTTTCATCATAAGGAATGGAAGGTTAATCATACTAGCTTGAGTTGGAGGGACCAGGAAGAATTACTCCAAGATTCCTGAAAGCATCAGAGGAAGCAGAGCCCCTCTGGAAATTCAAGAATGGGGACCCTATAATGATGGGGCCTCGTGGACACCAATGTAAGGACTCATAGCAGTGACCCAGTACTGACAGGGTTCCGTACTGCCCCCAGCTGTCTGTCCCACTGTGAAGAATTGTACTGTCTCCTAGGAGTTCTCATCACAAGGAAGAAAATATTTTTTCTTTGGATTAGATGGTGGATGTTAACTAAAATTTTTGAGGACATTTGACGATATATGTGGTGAAGTCATTACAGTGTAACAAACTTACACACTGTTGTATCTCAATAAAACTAGGGAAGAACAAATTGTAATGCCAGTGAATTAGAATGATATTATTATTGGTGACATATCAAATAGATTCGAATTCACATGTATGTGCATGTGTGTGTGCTCGGTCATGTCTGACCTCTTTGCGACCCCATAGACAATAGCCCGCAAGGTTCCTCTGTCCATGGAATTTTCCAGGTAAGAATTCTGGAGCGGGTTGCCATTTTCTTCTCCAGGGGATCTCCAAGACCCAGGGGTCAAACCAGCATTTCTTGTGTCTCCTGCATTGGCAGGCAGATTCTTTACCACTGAGCCACCTGGGAAGACCCAATTTGTATGTATACCAGTCACAAATTCAAATATTTTATGAGTTGTAGCAGCAATTTACTTTGCAAAATACCACACAGTATTTCACATGGCTGAAATCCCTTGTGATCGGCAACAGAGAAAGATGGATATTTTTTCCAAAGTAGAGAAATGTATAGGCCACATTCTTTGATGGCAATGCAATAAAATTGAAAATGAATCAAAAGGAGATTTTTAAAACTCACAAAAAATTTAAAAAATGCTATCCTTGTGTGCGAAAAAGATGAAAATTCAAATAAATGGATCATGCTATAAATAGTGCTGGAACCCACTGGTAACAATTTGCAATGACAAAATTAGATTCCCTACCTTGAGAAATATACAAAAACAAATCCCAGATGGTTGACATTTTTAAATGTGAAAGGTAAAGTCACTTTCATTTTCTTTCAATAGAAAAATAAATAAATCATAGGTAAAACTGTATATAATCTTGAATAGGCAAGGCTTATCTAAGCAGATATCATAAATGAAAAGATTACTAGTTTTGAATGCATAAAATAATTGTACATCAGAAAAACATCATAAACAAAATTAAAAAGTAAATGACACACTGGGGTAATATTTGTATTATGTTTGATAGATGACTAGTTAGGTCATTAATATGTAAAGAGTCCTGTAAACCAATAACAAAAAGAGAAAAATTCAATAGAAAACTGGTCAAGAATATGAAGAAATAATTCATCAAAGATGAACTATAAATTATTAAAAAATAAATAATAAGTTAAATGTTCAGTTCAACTAGTGTTTAAAGAAAATAAAAAAATATGATGCCATTTTCTCCCTAATTGGCAAAGGATTAAAAAAAAATACTGTCTCTAGAGTTAAGGAAGTTTTAGGGAAACAGGCACCCTTATATGCTACTGATAAAGTAATGTAATCAATACATATCAAATCATTAGGAGGTTATATGCCCTGTACCTTAGCAATTACTAGCCCTTTATCATAAGGAACTATTCAGAGATGTATGCTAATATACACCATACCAAAGAATTTTTAATCAAGTGGGGAAATATTTATGATACCTCATACTATAAAAGAAGATATCAAAATTATATGCTAGCATGAACATAAACAAGTTGAAAGATATACACAGGTGCTTTGAAACATGTTAAAATGTTAATGGAAATTTCTATATATTTTCTCCATGTTTCAAAAAGCACAGTTTACTTTTATAGTTAGAGAAAAAGAGTATTGAAAATGGAGTCTACTCCTTTAAGAATATTTCCCTGAGAACAATTAAAGAAGTACAGTTGTTGGGACTGAAAGTGACCTTTAAGATTTTTAGTTCAAACTCCCATTCTGCTCACTGGAAGCTCATTCAGCACTTCTACTTATAGTATAATTAATATGTTTTCAGATTGCTCTTTTATATATATATATAACTATATATATAACTTATTTATATATATATATATAGTTATTTTTCTAGCGTTTCCAGAGGAGAGTCACACAAATATAAGGCCTGTCTGGACAGGTAAAGACACAGTGTTCTAAGGATGAGAGAAAGGAGTGGCTGGCTATTTTAAGTCTGCTCCCTGGCAGAGAATTCTGGCCGTGCTTTTTTAGGTTGATTAACAGCCTGTTAAACATCCTCTACCAGGAGATGGCTTCTCTGGCAGCCATGAGAATGCCCTTGCAGACTCCCAGCTAGAGAGAACTCAGTGGCCCAAGTCCCAAGCTGCTGCAGCCATAACCCATGGCTATGTTTGTACAGAGGTTATACTTCCCAGTGCTGCCCCCAGTCAATGGTTAGTGCAGCAAGGTGACTGGCGACCCTTTCCTAGGAGACACAGGGCTCTTCTGCTCCTCCGACAACCAGCTTTGTCCCCAGGACTCTCTGCTCTTTGCTGAATCTTCCTCAAACTGTTTGGCAACCTAGAACCCCCCTGTTTTTTTTTTAGCAGCCCCGTGTGGCATGTGGGATCCTACTTCCCCAACCGGGGATCAAACCTGTGCCCCCTGCATCGGGAGTGTGGAGTCTTAACCAGTGGACCCCCAGAGAAGTCTTCAGCTTAGAACACTTCTACCCAATTTTCTCTCCTTCCCTCCTTCACTGCTGCTCAGACTTGCCCTCCCAGCCTCCTCTGGGTTTCTCCCTGCTTTTTCCTCACACAAGCATTCTCCCTAATAAAATTTTGCATATTTAATCCCATCTTGGCATTTGCTTTCTCAGAGGACTCAAACAAACATAACTTTGGAAATCCTAAATCTTGCTGCCCGCTTCAATTTTTAATGTCAGCAATTAATTCAAATTTAAAACATGTACAGGTCAGTATTAGCTTGTGGAATATACATGTTTGTAAATAGCACTCTCCACTGTATTTAACTCCTTTACAGGCAGACAAAATACAGTGACAAGTTAATTAGCATTAGAAAGAGAATTAAACAATAAAATCATAAAAGCTGCCATGCTGTCTTTTTTTTTTTTTTGTAAGGGGAGGGGTGGTGTCATATGTTCAAAGCTTGGATTAGCCTGTTTTAGAAATATTAAAATCACGAGGTTTCAGACCATGGTTCCTTCATGTCTCTCTCTTTGAGCACTTAGAGTTGCATTGTTCCTTAACATTTTCCTGTGGAAACAGAGCTAGACGGGGCACGACACCTTTAAAGGCTTGACATCACCATTGCTAACAGGATCCATGGGGCAGAAAATGCTTATTTAAATGTGGTCACGTCAAAGTCCTTCTCACTCTCAACCGCAATAGAGCTTCAGCCTTTTGTTGGCAGAGTCTGCCTATCAGGAAATCTCCTAGCAATGCACTGTTACAGTTAGACGGCTGTAACCCACACCCCTGAGGTTCAAAAGTGTCCAACAAGCTGGGGATGAGCCCTCCGCAGAGTCACTTCCTGTGAGGGTAGAGAAGGCTGCATCTTGTAGGCGACTGTGATCAGTGGGCTTTGACACACGTTACCTGCTAGTTCCCTTACCAGCACCGTAAACATTCTGCAGTGCAATCCCGCGTGCCGTCCCGGTGGACCACCACACTGCTGCAGGCAGGAGATTCGGTGCTGACTCTGTAGATCTGGGCTCCAAGTGAGTGGAGCTGCCATTGCCACTGGGTGTCATGCCTCTGAAGACAGACACAACACAGTGCCAGCTTTCCATGAGAAGGCACCAGTGTCCCCTTCACCACCGGGATTGACTTGCTGGCACTCTCTCTCAGGTCCTAAGCAGAAGATGCCATAAAACTGATGAACAGAAGATTCAAGATTTTGAGCCAGGGTTTTCTTTTCTTTCCTTAATTTTTTAAAAAATTTTCCCATGCTAGGTCTTTGTCACAGCACATGGGCTTCTCCAGTTGCAGCGTGGGCTTAGTTGCATGCCCACATGAAACTTAGTTCCTTAACCAGGGATTGAACCTGCATCCCATGCTTTGAAAGGCAGATTCTTAATCACTAGACCACCAGGGAAGTCCCTAACCCAAGATCTTCTGATTCTAGGGCTATGATTCTACCACAGTCTTCACTGGATGAGAACCCAGAGGCTGTGCTTAGTTGCTCAGTCGTGTCCCACTCTTTGTGAGCCCATGGCCTGTAGCCCACCAGGCTCCTCTCTCCATGGGATTTCCCAGGTGAGAATACTGAAGTGGGTTGTCATTCCCTTCTTCAGAGGATCTTCCCGACCCAGGGATTGAACCCTGGTTTCCTGCATTGCAAGCAGATTCTTTACAGTATGAGCTACGGGGAAGTTCCTGGCCTGCAAAGATTGCCTGTGCTGCTCACTACTCTGCCACCTGTTTCCCCACAGCCTTCAAGCTGCTTTAGATTCAACCAGACTTGGCCATTGGTATGGAGGTCGAATAGCAAAGACTGCCACAGTTTGCATGGATTGAGGCTTCCTGGGTCCAGGCCCAGTTCTGAGGGTTTGATCTGAATTATTTCCATTTGATCCTCACTGCATTTCCATGGGGAGGGTGCGATTACATTATACTCACTTAACAGAGTATAGGGAAGCATGTGGAAGCTCATGAAGTTTAGGTCCTTATTCAAAGTCATAAAGCTCCAGATTTCAACTTGGGCTTAAGTTTTTTTACATTTTTTTACTATCCCATATTCTTCCAGATAGGATTGGAGGTTGACATTGTCAACAGTGGTAAATCATAGAAGATACTTTTATAAGGAGAAATGATCCTCGCGAAGGAGGGGTGATTCAGGCTCCACTAAACCCTGTCACCACAGGAGCCAATGCATCTAGGGCTAGTCTTGTGTCAGAGGCTATTCTAATCTAGATTGTTAACTATAAACTAGGGTAATGTTTTACTGGATTACCCCTGCTTGGGTCATCCATCACTCCTCCCTTCCTCACACCCGTCCAATAAGAACTCAGTCTCCTCAAATTTGTCCTCCTTCTCTGCTCTCATCGCTGTTCCCCTCATCAGGTCCTCGTCATCTCTTGCTGGATATGGAAGTAGGATATTCAGTAAGGACATGGGAAACTAGAATCCTGAGCATTGCTGGTGAGAATGCAAAATGGTATAGCTGCTGTGAAAAATAGTCTGATGAATCCTGAAGAAGTTAAAATTAGAATTACCATTTGATTCAGCAACTTCACTTCTAGGTACATACCCCCCAGAGGTCCCCCAGTGGCTCCGCTGACTCAACACTTCTTCCTCTGTCTGTTTTTTCTCTACACTGTCACCAGAATTCTGTTGCTTTCACTCCCTAAATGTCTTCCTTTCAGTTTCTTCTCTGTTCCAGCTCAGACCCTACCCTGGAGAGTGTGGCCATCTAACCTGTCTCCCTGTTTCTTGACCTCACTCTACTTCAACCCACCCTCCACATACCAATTGAAAGATATCGATTCTCTGCATAAAATTATTTACTGCCTTTTGGCGCATCAAAGGATATTATCAAAAAAGTGAAAAGGCAACTCACAGAATGAGGGAAAATATTTGTAAACCACGTATCTGACAAGCATTTAACATTGCATATAGATAACATTGCCTAGATTCTATATCAACTGCATACGGAATTCATAAAGAGCTCCTATAATCCTACAACAAAAAAGCAAACAGCTCAATTAAAAAATAGGAAAAGGATTTGAATGACATTTCTCCAAAGATTATATGCAAATAGCCCACAAGCACATGAAAAGATGCTCAACATCACCAATCCTTAGGGAAAAGCAACTCAAAATCACAGTGAGACACCACTTCACACCCTTCAGGATGGCTATTATCAAAAAACAAAAACAAAGGGGAAGGTATGGGGAAACTCAAATTGCTGTTGAGAATGTAAATTGTATAGCTGCTGTGAAAAATAGTCTGATGAGTCCTGAAAAAGTTCAACATAGAATTACCATATGATCCAGAAATTTGGGTCTTCCCAGGTGGTGCTAGTGGTAAAGAATCCACCTGCCAATGCAGGAGATTCGAAAGATATGAGTCTCTTCTTCCCTGGGTCAGAAAGATCCCCTGGAGAAAGGAAATGGCAATCCACTCCAGTATCCTTGCCTGGGAAATTCCATGGGTAGAGGAGCCTGGCAGGCTACAGTCCATAGAGTTGCAAAAGTCAGACACAGCATAACAGCAGCCACATACCCCACAGATTAAAAGCAAGAACTGAAACACTTGCATATCGCTGTTTAGAGTAGCATTCTTCACAATAGTCAAAAGGTGGAAAGGGCAGTGCAAGTCACTCAATTGTGTCTGACTCTTTGCGACCGCATGGACTATACAGTCCATAGAATTCTCCAGACCAGAATACTGGAGTGGGTAACCTTTCCCTTCTCCAGGAGATCTTCCCAACCCAGGGACTGAACCCAGGTCTCCTGCAATGAGGGCAGATTCTTTACCAGCTCAACCACAAGGGGAGCCCAAGAATACTGGAGTGAGTAGCCTATCCCTTCTCCAGGGGATCTTCCCAACCCAGGAATCTCCTGGGGTCCAGCGTCTCCTGCATTGCAGGTGGATTCTTTACCAACTGAGCTATCAGGGAAGCCCCCAAACAACCCATTTGCCATCAAAAGATGAATGCATTAAAAAGAGTATCTGTGTGTATATGTAGGGAGATATACAGATATAGACATGTAAAATTCAGAGTTTCATTAAAAGGAAACTCTGATACATGCCAGAAATGGATGAAATTTTAAAATATTATGCTGTGTGAACTAGCACAAAAGAACAAATCGTGCATGATTCCACCTATATGAGTTTCCTAGAATAGGTAACTTCATAGAGATTGAAAATAGAGTAGTGGTTGAAAGTAGAACAGAGGCTGGGGCTGGGTAGGGAAAGTGGTGGAATATATGTTTAATGAGAAGAGTTTCTGTTTGGGATGATGAAAAGTTCCGTAAATGGAAGAAGTCCACTGCTTTTGGTTTTGGACTTAGGAAGAAAAGGCATTTGTTCTCCAGGGAAAGAGAGGAAAGATTTTCTGTACTTTTCCCATCAAAGACACAGAAGGTCTCATTTTCAACCTATAAGAACATACACTCTTTAAGACATCCTGGGTTTGTTTGATTTTGGTTTTGGTTGGTTGAGTCTCTTTAGCCCTAAGGATATACCATGAAGACAGGAAGGTATCATTACTTCTAGCTTTACAAATAAGAAAATAATAGGGAAATTTTTAAAAAAAGGAAAGACAGTTTTTCATAACTTCTAGAAAAAGTGGTTATTTAAAGAGGGATACTTGGGGGCTTCCCTGGTGATCCAGTCATTTGGACTCTGCACATCCACTGCAGGGGATGCGGGTTCGATTCTTGGTTGAGGAGCTAAGATCCCACATACCAAGTGGCACTGCCAAATAATAAAATAAAAATTATAATTTGTTATTAAAAAGTAAAGAGGGATATTTATTTTGCTCAAACCATGTAACATAGGCCTACATAAAGCCATTTTTCACATTTTTACGCTGACTGCTATTAGCCCATCTCTGTCTCCCTAATTGGGGAAGGCAATGGCACTCCACTCCAGTACTCTTGCCTGGAAAATCCCATGGATGGAGGAGCCTGGTGGGCTGCAGTCCATGGGGTCGCCAAGAGTCGGACACTACTGAGCGACTTCACTTTCCCTTTTCACTTTCATGCATTGGAGAAAGAAATGGCAACCCACTCCAGTGTTCTTGCCTGGAGAATCCCAGGGACGGGGGAGCCTGGTGGGCTGCCGTCTATAGGGGCACACAGAGCCGGACACGACTGAAGCAACTTAGCAGCAGCAGCAGCAGCCTTCCTAATAGAAATTGTTATGTTACCACTCACTACTGTTTTCCGTTGTCCCTACCAGAATCAAACATTTACCTTTAGCCAAAGTCATTTTTCAAAAGAGACTTCCATGAAGGTCTAATATGGAGAGAATAATAAGTAAATAAAGATTCCAAATAGCTATCACCCCAGGCACTGCCCTCTGCACTATTTTATCCACCTGTATTAGTCTGCAAGGGCTGCTGAAAACAAAGGTCTACCATTAGAGTGGTCTAAACAACAAAACTGTTGTCTTACAGTTGTGGAGGTGAAGAAGTCCAGGATCAAGGTGTTGACTGGGCTGTCTCCTCCTGAGAGCTGTGAGAAGCATCTCCTCCATTGTTTGGTGGTTTCCTGGCATTGTTTGGTATTTCTCAGCATCTCAAACCTTCGCCCTGATCGCCGTCTTCATCTTCACATGGTGTTCTTGCTGAGTGTGTGTCTGCTTTCAGACTTCCCCTTTTTATCTATTTATTTTGTTAAAAGATCCTTTTATTTATTTATTTAATTTTAGCCTCACCATGCAGCTTTGGGGCTCTTAGTCCCCAATAGGAGATCGAACTCAGGTCCCCTGCAGTGTAAGGGCAGAGTCCTGAAACCACCAGACCACCAAGGAATTCCCAAATTTCCCCTTTATATTATAACACCGATCATGTTGCTTTAAGGGCCCACCCTACTTTAGTACAAACTAATCTGACAACCCACTCCAGTACCCTTGCCTGGAAAATCCCATGGACGGAGGAGCCTGGTAGACTACAGTCCATGGGGTCACAAGGAGTCAGACAAGACTGAGTGACTTGACTTCACTTCAGTCATAACTAATTACATCTGTAAGTACTCTATTTCCAAATCAGGTCACATTTTGAGGCACTGTGGGTTAGGACTTCAAATATGAATTTTGGCGTCACAATTCAACCCCAAATACCACTTCCTTTAACCTTCCCCATAACTCATTAAAAAATTTGTTAAGACTTCCCTGGTGGTCCCCTTGTTAAGAATCCATCTGCCAATGCAGGGGACTCGGGTTTGATCCCTGGTGGGGGAACTAAGATCCCACATGGTAAGGGGCAACTAAGTTCATGTGCTGCAATTAACACCCAAAACAACCAAATAAATAAATACATCTTTTTTTTAAATTGTCATTTCACAGAGGATGAAATTGAGGGTGGGGAACTTAAGCAACAAACTCAAAGTAGGGCAACCAGTGGGTTTGCAAAGCTGAGATTCAAAACATGGTCTGTTTGATTCCAAATTCCAGTTCTTTCTCATCATATAAGCGAAAGACCTCTATTTACAAGTCTCTACCTTATTTCTTTCAGGCTCAGTAAATACCTGTCAACTTATTGAGCATGGGCCTTTTCACTGTTATGTAATAAGTTAGTTCCATTTCCAAATATTTACTCAGTACCTACTCCTGTAAGTATTACAGGCACTGGGTTCAAAGATGACTTGAAACATAGACCAGGGTTCAAGGCACTTAAAATTTAATGGGAGAGACAGACACATAAGCCAGTCACTGTTTCATAGGGAGATATCAGGTGTTAGGTAGAGATCCAAGCAACTCTGCTGTGGGGGGATTAGCACTAACCATGGGATTCAGCTAATAATTTTGGTATCATTGCACAGGTGACAAGGGACTGCAGGAAGCACATTTAACCTGCAGCTTTCCTTTGCCTCAGCACATCCTCCTCCTTCACGGGACTATTGGAGAAGTGTTATCCACTGAGGAATTAACTTAGGAAGCAGCATGAATGTCAGAGAAGACTGATCCTAGCATGATGCTCTTCTTTCTCCATTGAGGTTATTCAGTCTGTCTCAGGGAGAGGATCTGGTTCCGGAGAGAATTAAGCATTTTATTTAATTTACTTATTTTGGCTTGCTAGGTCTTTGTTGCTGCATTTCTCTAGTTTCTGGGAGCGGGGGTCACTCTCAAGTTGGGGTGTGCAGGCTTCTCACTGCTGTGGTTTCTCTTGAGGAGCTCGAGGTCTAGGGCACATCTTCAGTAGTCAAGGCTCCCGGGCTCTAGAGCACAGGCTCAGAAGTTGTGGCACTCGGGGTTAGTTGCTCCGTGGCCTGTGGGATTCTCCTGGACCAGAGACCAAACCCATGCCTTCTGCCTTGGCAGGCAGATTCTTTACCTCTGAGCCACCAGGGAAGCCCCTGGAGACATTTCATTTTAGCATGAAGTGACTCCCTTCTTTGAGACAGATGATGATGTTTCCACGAGGATTTAGGAGGACTTTTTCTTCCTTGAGGCTCACCCTGAATGTCACGAACCTGCCCTTCCCCAGAGGAAAGTACACTGGATGTCGAACAAAGTCCATCTTTACCCCAGATCCCAAAGTCAGTCTGCCGAATGCAACATTTCCAGCAAAGGCTCTTCTTCAAAGCACTGTTCTATACAGCCCCTTGCCTTTGAAGTCATCCAATAAACTAATTACTGCAGAACTGACAGGACTGCAGAGTCCTCTTAAAATGCACACACACACACAGCCCTATGTGTCAGAAACTCTTAATGAGCAATGATGGAGTTCTTTGGGCTTCAAAGAAAGTCTGCTTTTTAAAATATATTCACAGAATCCGACCACTTAAACTCTGAAATTTCCAGGAAGAACAAGCATGAGAATCTGAGCAAGAGAGAAGGAGAGAGGAGGCACCTCATTCCTAAAAAGGGACCTACACTACTTATACTCTCTGGTTTTAACTAGATGTGGCAGAAAAAGACTTGTTAGGACTTGAGTTTCTATCTCAAAAATGGAGCCTCAAATATCTTCAAGTCTCTAAATGCTCCATGACATGCCGTTGGCAAATAATTAGAGTTTATTCATGCATTTATCCAACAAACATGTATTGAAAGTCTGCTATGTGTAGAGTTGGAGAAAGCAATGGCAACCCACTCCAGTACTCTTGCCTGGAAAATCCCATGGACAGAGGAGCCTGGTGGGCTGCAGGCCATGGGGTTGCTAAGAGTCAGACACGACTGAGCGACTTCACTTTCACTTTTAATGGCAACCCACTCCAGTGTTCTTGCCTGGAGAATCCCAGGGATGGGGCAGCCTGGTGGGCTGATGTCTATGGGGTCGCACAGGGTCAGACAGGACTGAAGTGACTTAGCAGCAGGAGCAGGATGTGTAGAGTATATAGAGAAGGTTTTGAGGAGCTCAAACTGGTGGTTATGGTAATGCCCAGTGTCAATGTTAACAATGACAAAAGCTTGAAAATTGCCAGCAGTGGCTTATTAAGGACCATCTTTCCTTGTATCTGTGTCTGGCGTGAACGGCACTACCACTTTTTTTTAGGCTGATGAAATATCAAAGTCAATGGCTCACTCACGCCTTCATGAATGAGTGGCTAAGTTCTTAGGGAGACACAGCCTGGTGTTGGAGATAGTTATGTCTGTAAGGGAAGAAACTACGAAAGGAATGAGTAAAAAGTTTTTTCTCCCAACAGAAAAATCCCCAGAACTAAGATACCTGTTTCTGGAGTAAGCAAGTACTTAGTATGAGATTCTTTCACATCTGATTATATGGCTAACACAGATGTATTTGTTGGGATCTTTTTGGCTGTAAGAACAGATATTCCAACCAAAGTGGTTTATATAAGAAGGATGTTCATAATCTCATGTAACAATGAAATATGGAGGTCATGTGGTACCCAGGTCTTCAATTCAGCAACTCAAGTTCATGGGGGGATACAGATTCTTCCCTTCTTCCTATCATGCCATTTTCACTGTGTTGGCATTTGGCTCCAGACATACTCTCTCACTGTTCCAAGATGGTTACAGTAGCTCTAAGCTTCATAGCTTCACAAATCACCATCCAGTGGCCTAACAAGAAGCATCAACCCTTTTGAACAGCAAGATCTTCCCCAAAGCTCCCTCTCCTCTCATAATTGGCCAGCATTTTATCACATGCTTGTTCCTAAACCAATCATTGGCAAAGGAAACTGAATTATCACAGTTTATCTAAGCCATCAAGATTGAACCCCAGGGGCTGGGAAGGAAGCCAGCATCCTCTGAAAAATATGACTCTCTGATTCCTGAACAAAATGGAAATACCTACAGCAAAGAAGACAAGGCAGTAGTTGGTGGTAGGATGGAATGGACATAAGGTAAGCAACTGGAAGGAATACTACAGCAGAGTTTCAAAGCAGAAGTACCTCCAGGCACAGAGCAGTTCCATCAAGGACCTGCTCTGATGGCCACTGGGCTCGACCTTGCTTCACAGATGAGCTTCTCTTCCAGGAATGAGTTTTGCTGATCTTGAGGAGAGCTGCTAAGGACATCCTGTGCCGTATATTCTGCTGGTTCATATTACACCACCTTGACCTGAAGCCAAATTATGCATGAGAGTTCTAAAATGGTTTATGGCTAGGGTAGGCTAGCTGATGTCATTTGTCAAATGCGGCACTCTAGAATTATCTTACCAATGTAAAACCAGGCAAAAGCTTTCCCACAGAATATTTATAGGAAAATGTGCTTTTTGAAATAAGGATGAAACACCCTAGAACTTACTCCATGTGGAATAGTAGAATAACAGATCCAGTCCCTTGCAGTTATGGTGAGGGGAATGACTACGTTTAAACTCAGAGAAAAAGGAAATATGAGAGGTGCTTCTCGAGCTGCTCCTTCTTTGTAAAACTGAAATTATGAGTTTCTTTGAAATGGACGCATTTGCTTTTTATACACAAAATTTTCAAAGGTAGATAAATTAATACACTAAAAAATACCCCTAGTGTCCTGAACTTATTGCTTCATGTATAGTATGAATAACTTTGTTTTGATCAGTGGATTACTATGAGTTTCCTCTGTGAAGTTATCAAAATAGGAGGAGACCTGAGTACTGGCTACCTTGGTGATAGCATTAGCATTAAAGCTTACTTCCAAGATGCAAAAGCTATCCCTCAAGTTTATGCCAGGGGTTCCCAGCTCTGGTTACACACTGAATCACCTGCAGGGCTTTCAACTCGTATGTCTCAGTCCCATTCCCAGAGTTTTTGATTTGATAGGAAACCCAGGTACTGACTTTTTAATATTTTAAAGCTCTCCAAGTGACTCTAATGTTCAGCCAAGTTTAAACTACTACATCAAAATCACCTGGAGGGCTTTTTTTTTTTTAAAAAAACAACAACAACAACAACACAGATTGCTGGAGCAAACTTCAGAGTTTCTGATCCAGCAGGTTTGGGGTGGGACCCCAAATTTTGCTTTAATAAGTTCCCAGAAGATGCTGACACCTCTGCTTAGAGGGGCACACTTTAAGACCCCTCACTCTAGAGCACTATTCAGCAAACCCATGAATTCATATAGGTCATAAGTCCATTTAGATGATCTGGCTGGAAGTTTGTTTTTATGCGGCCCATGAGCTAAGAATGGTTTTACATTTTTAAAAGAGTTGTAAAGAAGCAAAAACAAAATAACAACAATAAAAACAAAAAGGAATATGCCACAATGTGGCCTGCAGAGCCTAAAATATTCAATATTTGGACTTTCACAGAATATGTTTTCTGATTCCTACTCTAGAGGATCTTGGAGTCTGACTGAAAAAAGCAAGACCCCTAAAAGACAAGAGAAACACTTTGATGGGAGAAATGGTAGAGGCGTGGGGGAAACTCTGAACAGCTGAAAGATTATTAACCCCCTACTGTGCCAGGAGAATGTGAGAATGTCATTTATCCTAACAACAATGCTATTATCACTGTTGTTTTATAGATCAGGACATTGAAGCTCAAGAGATACTAACTTACTAGTATACAAAGTCAGTAGATGATAGAAATATGAATCAAAGATTTCTGTCAACTACATTATGTCCTAGAAAAAGCTTAGGATTCTGATTAGAAATGGATGTTTCCCAGAGTGACTCTAAAAACATTTTTTTGTTGTTGTTTAATTGCTAAGTCGTGTCCTACTCTTTGAGACCCCATGGACTGCAGCCCACCAGGCTCCTCTGTCCATGGAATTTCCCAGGCAAGAATGCTGGAGTGGGTTACCATCTCTTTCTCCAGGAGATCTTCCCAACCCAAGGAGTGAACCCGCATCTCCTGCATTGGCAGGTGGGTTCTTTACCACTGAGCCACCAACCCAGTTCAGTTCAGTTCAGTTCAGTTGTTCAGTCATGTCCGACTCTGCGACCCCATGAACCGCAGCATGCCAGGCCAAGCTCTAAAAATATAATAAGCACCAAAAACATCTATGTTTTTCTTCAGTGGGTCAATTCAATTTGTTACTGACTGTGTTTTAGGAACTGTGCTACAAAAATACATGCTCCATTATCTCTGCCCTCAAGGAACTTACAGTCTAAGGAGAGAAACAGACATGGGATGAAACCCCATGGAAAGTCAGAAAAGGATTTAAAGAACAGAGCCGTCAGGCCAGCTTCACAGAGTAGAGGTCCTTTAAGGATGCTTGTGCCCCAGATGGACAAGGCCCGGGAAAGTTTCCAAGCAGAGCAGACAGCACTGAGCATCCAGTATAGGCAAGTCCCAGATGGAACGATTTTACTAGCTTGCAGAATCCTCCTGCAGACCACAGAGCTTACTGTCGCCTTAGCCTCTGGCTGTGTGAACGAGACAAAAGTGGGCAACTAACAGAGAAGAGGCCCCTGGCTCAACAGGCTAGGAACAGCCACTGACCACAGCGGTTAGTGTGTGACAGGAAATATTGGTCCAATTTCAGCAAAACGAGAAACTTTCAACTCTATTTCATGGTTTTAGGCAGTCATTTCCAAGCAAAGTTATTAAAAGAAGGTTTTTTTTTTTTTTAAATTAATGATTAGTCTGTTGGATGAGGAGACTTATAAGTGAACATGTGGTTATGATCCAAGGATTGGGTTTCCTGCAGCCACTTTTGGCCAGAACAGTCTGAAACCACCAATTTTATTACATGTGTGATTTGCCATGCTGAGCTGAAGAAGCAAGCAAGATTCAGCTTTGTTCCTTGATCTCAGTTTCAAGAGACTAACAGTTTCATTTCTCATTTGAATCTGTTTTTAAGGGCCGAGTGCAGATGGAAGCACTAGGTAAGAAACGCTTTTCTAATTGACCACTACTGTGTTCTGAGGTTTTACCGTGTGTGTGCTCAGTCATGTATAACTCTTTGGGACTCTATGGACTGTAGCTGCCAGGCTTCTCTGTCCACGGGATTTCCCAGGCAAGAATACTGGAGCAGGTTGCCATTTTCTCCTCCAGGGGATTGTCCTGACCCAGGGATCAAACCCACATCTCCAGCATCACAGGCGTGAATTCTTTACCACTGAGCCACCTGAGGCTATGGAGATGAATAATACAGAGATTTGTGCACTAGGAATTCACAGCCTTGGGAGGGAGGGGAGAAGGGCACATGAAGAGATTATCTCAGTACAGGGAAGTGAATGCTGATGTCAAGGAAGAAGAAGCTAGAAAAGGAACTGCTAACCATCCATCAGGATTTAAAAAGGCTCCTGGGCGGGACTGTACTGGGCCGAAAGTTTGTCTCTAAAGCCTGTGGAGGAACCCTTTGACTATTTCTTTGGGACAGACTGTCTACTTTTCTTACTGCAAACAACACATTTGACTAATGAGATCTGACCTGACCTTTAGTAACTTAGGTATATAGTCTTGGAGAAATTTTATCATCCATCACTGAAGTGCACTTACCCCTGGGGAAATAAGTTGAGAACAACGTCAGAGCCTGAATCATAAGAATGCAGAGCTAAGGGAATGTACTGGAAGATAACTCATCTAGAAGGAGGTGAGGGGTTATATGAAAGCATTCTAGAATTTTCCATTTAGATCAAGCATTCCATTTTTTATTCCATATGGTACCTTTTAAAATTTGGGAGAACAATGTGTGTTCATTCTCAAAAGTTTTGGAAAATAAAGAAGTATGAAGAAGAAAAAATCAGTTGTATTAGTACCACAGAGAATTAATCTTTTGTTATATTTGCTTCTAAACTTTTTCTGTGCATATACAGAAATATGCTGTGCTTAGTCTCAGTCCTATCTGACTCTTTGAGACCCCATGGACTGTAGCCCGCCAGGGTCCTCTATCCTTGGGGATTCTTCAGGCAAGAATACTGGAGTGGGTTGCCACTACCTCCTCCAGAAGATCTTCCCAACCCAGGGACTGAACCCAGGTCACCTTCATTGCAGGTGAATTCTTTATCATCTGAGCCACCAGGGAAGCCCAAGAATACTGGAGTAGGTAGTCTATCCTTTCTCCAGGGTATCTTCCAGATTCAGGAATCAACCCAGGGTCTCCTGCATTGTAGGCTGATTCTTTACCAGCTGAGCTACCAGGGAAGCCCTATACACACAGATATACAGGTTCAGATCATTGAAATGACACTATATACATCTATGCGCAGTTTCTTTCTGATCATTTAATATTATTTCACATGCATTTTTTAATGATTTCACAATTTCATCAAAAATCTTTTCCATGACAAGGTTTAATTACATTAACCATACTTTTCTTTTTTAGACATCTAAATTTTCCCCTAGTTTTTAGCCATTGTAAATAGCATGATAAAAAATAATATTATACATACAACCTTGTCCTGGTTTGCCTGGAAACTTTAAAGTTTTTTTGGCACATATTGCCAAAATGCTTTCCAGAAAATCTGTACATTTGCCAGTATTAAGTATTATAATTCTTGAAATATGTACAAAAGTAACGGGTCAGATTGAATATCTCATTTTAATTTCCATTTATTACTGTAGTGCTGACCATTATAAAATGTTTTTCATAGATATGTTTACTTTTTATTCTTAAAAGTGTCAGTGTCTTTTGCTAATCTTTCTGTTGAGAAATCACTTTTCTCATTGATTATATAAGTGTTTTACAAATGAAGGCTATTAAATCTTTACATATTAATGAAAATAGTCTGGCTTTTTGGGTTTAGATTGTTTTATGTGCAGAACTTTCACACAATAAAATAACTTCTATACAATAAAGTCTATTTTTTTCTTAATGTTTTTATGTTTAGATTCCTTTCTTAAGTGTGGGCAAGATAAATGCTATTCATCTAAATTTTATTTTAGTTAAAAAATTTTTTTTTCAGCTTCCACATTTACCTCTTAAATCCCTTTAGAATTTAGTTTAGTTTATGGTTTGCAGTAAGGATCATGCACATATTATTGAGAGAAGATTCAAAAAGAAGGCAGCGTTCCAAGTTTGGGAAGTGTTGTTCACTTTCTGTAAACAAAATTCAGATTGTCAGGTCCCACCTGCAAGGAAGAATCAAATAGCACAAAAAATCAGATTTAATAGCCAAAGTTATACTGATCTGAAAATGCAAATTCATTATTAGTCAAATGCAAATTGTTTACTAGATAAACTGTTTCAAAACATAGACTATATGGAAAAAAATAAGAGGGCCCTTGATATTTATTTATTCAATGCAAATTTATTGATCACCTCCATGAACCAGGAACTGTTCTTGATTGGGAAGTGACTGGAATTACAACTGCTATGCCTGAAGACATCGCACCTGTATATGCTACACTGCTGCTGCTGCTGCTGCTGCTAAGTCACTTCCGTCGTGTCCGACTCTGTGTGACCCCATAGACGGCAGCCCACCAGGCTCCCCCGTCCCTGGGATTCTCCAGGCAAGAACACTGGAGTGGGTTGCCATTTCCTTCTCCAGTGCATGAAAGTGAAAAGTGAAACTATGGAATAGTAAAGCATTGTCAACTCAATATGTTTCATATGTTTGCAAGATGCAATTCTTCTAAAATATAGCTAATTCAGAAATGCCTTATTATAGAACATAGCAATGTTATGAGGGAATGCAATGACTGAAGTTTCTGGCAAACTCAAAAAATTACCTAAAAAGAAAGAGGAGAAGAATAATATTTTATCAAGGCTTACCCAAGGATGATACTAGATTTTGGTATTACGGTCACTAGAAAGTGATACTAGGTAGTGAGTTGCCAAAGTTGTGTTATATAATGGCTTGGCAATAATTTCCCAAATGTAGAAAATATTCTGCAAAGCCATCAAATTCCCTTTGGGATTATCCACCCACACTTCTTAGTTGTCGAGATTCTTTTTTTTGGGTATCAAATTAGAACACATTATCTTGACCCACTGTGAAATAGCCTTGATTGAATTATGCCTGAGGCCTGTGCCCTTGGCGTTTACTGAGGGATATAGCCTTATGAAGTTCACTGCTGCATGTGTCACAGAAGTAAGGACATTGTCTAACAACTTACTCATCATTCATGTGACATTCCATCCAAAAACTTCCTCTCTCCTTTCCTCCCTTCCCTCCTCCCTTCTTTCATTTTCTTTGTTTAAGCTTCTGAATCCAGTTAATTTACATTAAGTTCTAATGACATTAACTACAGAAAGCCAGGCCCGTCTCCTGGTCTGGGCTTCCTATTATTTTTATAATTCCTTAGTTTTAATTTATTTTCACTTGTGTTGTTTTATTTCCTATTTGTATTTCTTTTGGTAATAGGTCATTTGTTCTGATTCCGTTCTTACAAAATAATATTCTGATAAATGATTACTTCCTAGGTATTTTTAAAAGGTTTTCATATATCTTGATTTTATTTATTTTTACTGGTGTATAGTTGGTTTACAATATTATAGGAGTTTAACAATATTATAGGAGTACAACATAGTGATTCCATTTTTAAAGGTCATGCTCCATTTATGGTTATTATGAAGTATTGGCTATATTTCCTTGCGGTGTATTCATTTTATGCATAGAAGTTCTGAGGTCTAGTCTTTTCCTCTTGTCTTGCCCTTCCTCCTTTCTCTCTTTCCACTGGTAATGACTATTTTGTTCTCTATATCTGTGAGTCTGTTTCTTTTGTGTTATATTCACTAGTTTGTTTTATGTCTTATATTCCACATCTCCCTAGGTGTTCTGGTATTAAGAAGAAAAGCAATGGCAGAAAAGTTTTAGCTTGCATGCCAGCACACAGCAATGGCAATGGTTGCCTGGGGCCCTGTGTGCAGAGGGAAAGGACGATAACTCAATTAGCAATGTCCGCCACGAGCTTGGTAGGAGAAACTGTTGGCCCTTCCATCACGTATTTGGTATTTATGTCTTAAACAGAATACATGACTATTCTGATAACAAGCAAGCATAAACAAGATAATAAATGGCTTTCTGATTTATAAATCAGTGATTTGTAAGTTTCATTAGCCCACATCCATTCCCCAAAGCATGACCATACCTATGTTAAATGAAAAAAATTGAGTTCTAAGCTTCATGGGCTCCTTTTCATAAATCTGACTAGCACTGGCTTCAAGAATAGGTAAAATAGGATTCTTTCTCAATCTAAAGAATCTGGCCTCTAAATCTCTCTCCCACTGGCTTTTCAATTTATGAAAGTGTGCAATTAGAGATACATTTCTTTAGATTCTAAAAGGTAGCCGTTACTGACTCTTAAACTGAAAGACAAGTAGTCCTATACAGCAGGGGTCCCCAGCCTCTGGGATCTAATGCCTAATGATTTGAGTTAGAGCTGATGTCATAATCATAAATATAAAATACATAATAAATGTAATGCATTTGAATCATCCCCAAACCATCCCCCCACCTCTGATCTGTGGACAAATTGTCTTCCACAAAAATTGGTCCCTGGTGCCAAAAAGGCTGGGGACTGCTGCTACAGAAGAGTAACACTTTAGCTTTTACCAGAGAATTAGTTGTTTGATTGGTAGTTTAGAAGAAGCTGGAGAGTGGGGATAATGGGATACTAGGAGGGTATGAGAAGCTAGAAGAAACGGGTGATGGAGGAGCTAGACTTTGCTTATTTCACAGTCTTGCCCGACTTAGTCCAGCAGCTCACTCGAGTTAAGCAAAGAGTAAGTTTATAGACACATCATTATTAGCCCTAAATAATGAGGAATGTGATAATTCTCTAACAAGGAGTTAAAAGGAATATACAGGCAAGCCTTAATGATCAAATACCAACTTATATGTGGATGGAGAATTCTTAAATTTCTAGTAGATAATTTGTTATTCAACTTCTCTCAAACCCAACAGACATATTTCTGAGAGGAGCTGGTGTTTTAATTGGCATAACAGGAAAAAAATGGACAGTGTTGCTCATGTATTTATTTATTCACTGCATTCTGTGAATAAATTGCTCCATGTTCCTTCTGTGCTTGCATGGGTCTGGTACAGGGCAATGCTATTCAGGATGCAAAAGTAATGGAAGACACAGTTCCTGCCTCTGACAAGGTTACATCTGGGTTGGGAGATGAGTGATTGGTACATGAAACAACTGGGGGAAAATACTGGGGGGATAAAATCAAGTGTTAGGGTCCTAGGTTCAGGTTGCAAGCACTATAGAAATTCAGAAGCAAGAAAGATCACAGGAGGAGAGAAATCAAAGAGCAGTCACTTTGAAAGGGATTGCAAGAAGCCACTCTTCCTGTCTCAGATGTCAGCAGTAAACTCTAGCTCTTACCACCCTGGGAAAGACCGAAATCAACATTATGTGATATTCCACACCTGCCCTGGACCATTCCAGCACATCGCACTCTGAGAACAGCATATTCACCATCCAGAGAAGGAAATCAATTATGGACTCTTGAAAGTTCTAAAATAGTTTAAAACTGAAAAAGCAAAGAATTTCTATTCATGCTGTGTAATTTCTTTGTGATGAATTATGAAATTCACTCTTCTAGTCTGTGGATTGAGATTTATACCTGCATATCTGTTGACAAAGACATGTTCATTTTTGTTCAAATTTAGGAAACTGTAGCTACCATTCCATAATCTAAAATGCAGTATATAATTTGAATGTATGAGCCCGCTGTTAGGTAGAAGGTCCCTCAATGTGAGTTTCACCAATTGTTTCCTCATAATTAGTCATTTTATGTTTTAGAACTCTATTTCTATTTTATGCCTCCATCAGGCCAGTCTCTTGGGTAGGGGAACTAAGGCAGTCATTTCAGGTCCAAGCTTGAAGGCTTTATCATTAGGCACTGTACCTTATCCCTGTTGACTAAGTATCATTGGGATGAAATTTCAAAATCTCTATCATTAAGAGGAGTATCTCAGAGAGCCTATGAAAGATGCTGATATTATGGACCCTTTCAAATATACTGTCTTGGTTGTACTCTCCTCGACCCTTCACCTTCTCAGGGATGGCTGTGGCCCTGTT
Organism: Capra hircus; assembly: GCF_001704415.2. NCBI lineage: Eukaryota > Metazoa > Chordata > Mammalia > Artiodactyla > Bovidae > Capra > Capra hircus. The sequence continues at coordinate 64,014,515 of NC_030823.1, read as the reverse complement.
CCTATATGGTGATGAAAACAATCCAAGTCCATTTGGAAATCTCACCACTTTTCCTCAGTTCACAAATGAGTTCTGGAGGGTCCTGGAGGTGCTAAGTTGTCAGGGTCTGAGTTGAGGGTTCTCCACTACAAACTTTTCTTTTCTGGTGGGCATCTACTGACCTGTCACCACCATGGTTGATCCTTGGGCCTTGGTTCTTAAAGCCACTTTGAAAATTCCTGGTCCTTTCTGGACTGCTGGCGCTTTCTATGACATTCTTACCTCTCTCATACTCAGAGAGCAGGGATCTTGGTGAATGAAACTGTATCCCTGACTTCCTAGGCCCCGCTGCTCCCCCAGAGCCCAAATCTTGCAGAGCCTTTCTCTGTATAAATCACTGAGCCATGTACGCAGTCATCGCTTCTTCCCTCCCCTACTGACTCCTAACTCCTCAGGCCAGAGAACGCTTTTCTAACCTGGAGCCAAAGAAGTCTAGCATTTATTCATAATTTTTTTAATGTAGACCAGTGGTTCTCAAAGTATGGTCCCTGGACCGGCGGCATCAATGTCACCCAGGAACTTGTTAACATGCAAAGCGTCTTCCCCTCTACCCAGTGCTACTTAATCAGAAACTCTTAGAGTAAGGTTTACTGATCCTTGTTTTAATAAGCTCTCCAGTTGACTCTGATGCTAGTTAAACTTTGAAAAATACTGATCTATTCCATGATTTCTGTTTCTTCCCCTGGTGCATTGGTTCTCAGATTTTAACACACATCAGAATCTCTGGATGGCACGTTAAGACAGATTGTCGGGTCCACCTGCAAAATTTCTGATTCATTAAGCTGAAGAGAGTCCTGAGACCTTGCATTTCTAACAAATTTCCAGGTGATGCTGATGCTGCTCTTCTGGGGACCACATTTCAGAGAACCCTTGCTCCATGAAGAAGTTTTAGCTCCATAATTGTGAATTCTTTTCCCAGTCTCTCCCAGTAAGATCCATCTAGTTATTATTGCTAAAGTAACCAAATATATTCTCTAGGAATCTACTTACATGTGGTTATTTCTGATCCAAAACCATCTCTCACAGATTTGACAAGGGCATATGCTAATGTTTTTTGAAAGCCAAGAGCTGATGTTAGGCCAGCAGGGCTTAATCTTTTTCATCCCAGATTCCTCTCCAATTCAAGGGCTCCCAAGGCTAGTCCATCTGTAGGACATCCTACAAGATTCAAAAGGAGAAAAAGAGTCCATTGTTTATCTAATAAGATCTGGCTTACAAACAGTAGATCAGAGTTTGTTTGGCTCCTTACCAGAATTCAGAGGTTGAGAAAAATATGATTGTTGAGGAATACAGAAGAGTTAGAGAAAATGGGATGAACAAGGAGGTCGGTGGGGCGGGGGGGCAGAAGAATGAGAAAATGCTTTGAGGGTCATTGAGGTGAAAGCTTTTTGTCATGATTTGGGGCAGAAGGGAGAAGAAATTTAACCTCATGAAATCTTGCAGTTTAATTTTTGGTTTCAATATCCCCAGATTTAAGGAGAATAAAAAGTGGCCGCCAACTCCCATCCCTGCTTTGTTGTATTTAAATTCACTTCCTTGCCTGCAGCATCATCAGGGTCCCCAAAGCCCTTGATCCCATTTATTTTTTACCTGGCCTCCTGAAGCGACACAAAGTCTTTTTTAGCTTAATTACCACAGAACAATTGCTTTAAGTCTGCAGGGCACAGCCACACTTCCAGCTAGGCAAGCGGCCACTTCAGAGAACTCTTTATCCTAAATTTGATCTTTTTTTCCTAAAATTCTATTTTGTTAAGTGGCCCGCATGATTCTGAAAGTACCGCCCAAAAAACATACTGAATATCAGTTACCATAATTATTGGGATGGTTCAGCATCATTTATTAATAATGCCAAGGACTGTTATTATTAAGCTAGTCCCAAGGGTTCCCAGAACATAAATAGGACTATTCCACTTGAGGTAAAGTTGCAAAGACTTTTTTGCTGAAATAGCACTCCTGTTGCCACTATAGTGATAGACATAGATTCCTCTCTTTATACTGATGTTCCAAAGAATGACATTACTTGCGTTTTTTCAGATACTTGCTATGATTTTCTACCTCTATGTTTTTACTCTTCCTGGCATTAAACACAGCCCTTTATTTCTTGTGTCATGCAATAAATATTTATTGAGTTGAATTGAATTAAAATAAACTCTTGAGACTTCCAGTTATAGACTAGAACCAAAGCTTCTCTTTCACTCTACTCTGTGAAACCAACAATGCCAACAGCAATACCAAAACAACAATAGCAACCACAGAAAAGAATATGAAATAAAGAAGAAGCAAAGCTAGGGAACAACAGTCTATGATGAATAGTTGTCAAGTATAGTAATTTGTGTACCAAATACAAGGACACAGCCAAGGATGGGCAAATGGCTTGACAGACTTGAAAAGCAAAAGCATTTCTTCAAAGTAGCTGGCCATGCTAAGAACCAAATCAGTTTTTACTTTGTTGTATTAGTAGATTTGGCAGGGTACAGGTGTGGTTGTGCGAGTATCCCATACTTGGTTTAACACCAGAGAGAGAAAGGAGATGAGGAGCTGAATGATAACCTGAATGGACCTGCCATTTCTACAAGAAAAGGCTGTCAGATTGATGGGGGAGATGAGTGAACAAACATGTGATGATCAGTTCAGCTGCTGCTACTGATAAAGAAGATAATGAGGAACATTTTACATTCACAGATAGGTATGCTCTTTAGCAAATCCAGATAAGGAAGTAGTCTCAGGTAATCTAGTCTATTGCAAGTTTTCTGAAGAATGCTTTGTTATGTTTCTAAGTTGATATATTAATAAACATTTAAGTGACATGCTCTGAAAACTATATAGAATATATAATAAGATACATTGTGTCCAAATCCAAATGCAATGTGGAAATATATCTTTAATAAAAACTTAAATCAGAAAATGAGGAATAATAATTACTAAATCACCATTAAGAAAGAAACATTGCATGCTAGAGGCAAGTGAACTTATTACTTACCCCGAAAGTGGCACCAGAACATTAGACTGAGAACATGCAGTGTAGATGTACATGGTGGGAGAGTGTGAGAAAGCCCTAAGCCCAAGGTGCCTTCTGTCTCTACTCAGTTCATGAACCCTTCCTGCACAATCTTTCATAAATAATCGATCCACGAGGAACTGGTCTCATTCAAAGTTGAGTAATAATCAAAAAGCAGTCACATAGAAAAAAAGTACACAGCAAACAAAAATCAGGTAAATGGTATTCACCAGATGAAGACTTGTACCACAGAAGGTTTCCCCCCGATCACAATTAATTAAAAAACGTGGCCCCTAGAAATAAGAAACTAAAGAGGAGATAAAAGTATTCAAATATGTGGTGAAAGGAGGCGAAGAGTGAGTAGTCAAAGCTTTGGGAAAGATGAAAGAGTAAAATAAAACATTATAGCCTCAGAAGCCTCAAGAGACTCAGCAAAAATCAATGAGAGAAAAGACAGGAGAGAGACAAATGTAAAAAAAAAAAATAAATAGACTCTGAGACAAGAAGGAACATACAGAAGATAATGGAAAACTATCCTTACTCTATTAGAAGAAGAGAGTAGGTTAAATAGGAAAAGGTGCGAAAGGTATAATAGAAAAAGTTTTGGAGGATAGTGAAGACTTGAATCTCCTGACCTCACTATCTTCAGGACTTTACTCAAATTTCACTTTATCAGTAAGGTTTTCCCCGATGTCCATATTTAAAATATCCACCTGGATTCTGTCTCCCTTCCCTACTTTATTTTCCTCCAGGCAATACCCGAAATTTACACTGAATAGAATTATCAGTATCTTAGACACCACAGGAAAAAGATATAAGTTCAGATAAAATGCACGAAGTGAAAAAATGTGAGGACAACTTGAGCAAAACACCACTGTAATGAGACAGTTCCAAGCAGTCTAAAATATAGATGGTTGGAATCCAACAATGAGGAAGGAGACCAAAAAAAAAAAAAAATTTGAGGTCGTAATGGCTGGAAAATGTCTAAATTTGATAAATACTCTAAACCTGAAAACATAAGAAGCCCAAGGAGCCACAGATGAAATACAAAGAAAGTCACATCTGGATACATCACAATCAAATTGTTGAAAAGTACTAGTGATAAGTAGAAAATTAATTGTAAAGGCAGGCAGGGGCTAGGCGGAGAGGAGACTACAATATAGAGAGAAGAGCAAAGATAAGGATGACTGCCGACTTTTATCAGAGCCAGAGCACAGTAAAGCGATATCTTCAAAGTATCAAAAGAAAAGTGTCAACCAAGAATTCTATAAACTACAAACATCTCTTTCAAATACGAAAGTTAATTGTCAATTTTTATTTTCTATTACGATTTTTTTCACAGATTTTAAAAAGGTGAATAAAAGCTTAGAATGTTTATTTCCAGCAGGCGTATGCTACAAATAATGTTGAAAGAAGTTCTTCAGATAGAAGAATATGATACTGGAAGAACTTTGGATCTACACAAAGGGATAAAGAACACTGAACATGGTATACAAAGATACTTTTTTTTTTCACTTTTAAAATCTCTTTAGAAGATAATTGGCTAAAGAAAATAACCATGTATGTAGAGGTTTGTAACATGCAGAACTAAAAATATATGACAACAATGTGTTTGTTTGAGGGGAGAAGTAGGAGCACACTGTTGTAAGGTCCTCAAAATATGTAGGAAGTGTTAGAAAATTATTTGAAGGTAGATGACAATAAGAGAAAGGTATATGCTACGAAATGTAGGGCAACTGCCACAAAAAAAAAAGGTAAATCAATAAGTCAATCTCATTGATAAAATAGAATACTAATTTTTTTTTTAACTTTAAGAAGTAGGAAACGGAGAAAAAAGAAGCAAAGGATAGATGGGACAGATAGAAAACAAATAGCAAAAGGATATATTTAAACCCAACCATGTTACTAATTGCATTCTATGTAAAGGACATAGAGATTTCTATAAGAAGTCCACATTATATATAAAGATATAAATAGGATAAAAATAGGAAAGCTAAAAACACTGATTTGAAGAATGCTAGAGTGATTATATCAACATCACACAAGAAAGATTTCACAACAAGGGATATAACTAGGAGTTAATAATAGTTTTAAATTTGTTTGAAATGACTGTTTTTGACAACTTTGCTAAGTTTTATCATTGCTTTGGAGGGCATATCTTCTGAGCTCCTCATTCAGGCCTTCTGAAAATTCCACACCTCCCTCCCCCCACCCCTGGAGTGCTATAAGAATGATTATTGAATTTATTAAATGCCTTTTTAGCATCTTTGATATGATCAAAATTTTCCCGTTTTGCTCCAACAAATTACTCTGATAGACTTCCTCTGTACATTCCTTGAATAAATCCTATTCATGTTGTTTTATTCTTTAGTTATCCAGCTAGATTCTATTTGCTTTTTTAAAAAGATTTTTTTTTTTTTTTTTGCAATTGTACACATAAGTGAGATTACAGTCATTTATTTCTTATTCACAAAGTTTTGGTATAAAAGTTGTTGAGGCTTTGTAGAATGAATCAGGAACTTCTGTATTTTTTTTCCATGGCTTAGAATCATTTAAATTACATAGGAACCAGGTGTTCTTTAAAGGTTAGATAGATTTCAGCTATGGAACCAGTAGGTAACATTTTCAGCGGAAAATCTTTTGACCTTTCCATTGTCTTCTCTGGTAATTGGTCTATTCAAAAATTTTCATGTCTTCTTCTTAATTTTGGCCATTTATATTTATCTGAGAAATTATCCATGTCCTCTAGATCTGCAAATTTGTTGCCACTGAGTTTCATATAATTGTCTTATACATTTTTAAAAACTCTTTTACATTGTAATTTGTCTCTTTCCATCCCCAGTTTTTCATATTTTTGCTTTCTCTTATTTTCTTAATCAAGTTTGTAGTAGGTTATGTATTTTATTGCTTCTTTTGAAATACCAGCATTTGGATTCATTAAGCATTCTACTAAATTTTCTCATGTTGTTAGATTCAGTTTTTATCTCTATAAATTCTCTTTTCTTAAATTGAAAAAAAAAATTCCTATACAGGCACAGGCAGAAAATTTCTTCTTTTTTATTTTTCTTATTTAAAATAATAAAGGCATTATGACCATGTATTATCGTTTTTTACCTCTGAGGACATCTTTGTGTACGGTAAGTTCATGTATGAAGTGTTTTCCTTTTCCATTGCTTTTTGTAGAGTTTATCATATTAGTTTTGAGATCTCCTTGATCTAATGGCTATTTAGAGGTATGTATTTTTACTTTCCAAGTGGTTAATATTTTCTACTTTGGGTCAATATTTTTATTATTTATCCTAAATTTTATTAGGTTATTAATAATCTTAACTGGTACTGTTTTCTTTTGGGACATGTATATTAATGATTTCTACAAATATCTGATGGTATATGAAGACTGTATATTTTCCACTAGAGGTTTCCAAAACTATTCTAAAGATTTATTAAATTGAATTTGTTGATATACTACTCAATCTCTCCTTTTCTTTATGTTTAAGTATCAGATTCTCCGATTCTGAAAGAAGTGAACTGACTTCTCCCTCTCTGATTGCATTATAAGTACATTCTAGGAGGTTTGCTCTGTGTATTAAGCTCTTATTTTTCAGGTGAAGAAAGCATATAGCTATTATAACCTCATAAATATTGTGCTTTTTAATAATCACATCATATTCATCTGTACCTGCATCATTGTGTTACATTTATCAGTACTTTTAATCTTACTTTCCTCTTTGCCTAATTTTAATATTACCCCTCCTTTTGTTTGTTCGCACATATTAGTTTTGTACCTGTCAATGTCTTTATTTCTCGGGGAGGGGAGCAAATAGTTTATTTAGCAAAACAGAAATATAATTAGATTTCACCAAGTTTACAGTTATTCAGCCTTCTTTGTTGAGCTCTCCTGAATGGGTAGCCATTCCCTTCTCCAGGGCATCTTCCCAACCTAGGGATGGAACCTAGGTCTCCTGCATTGCAGATGGATTCTTTACCAACTCAGCCACTAGGGAACCCCCTGCTTGAAAGACCTGAGATTCATTCTAATAACACATTTTAAATTTGCCCTAAAAGGCTCAATAGAGATTAAAACTACTTGTTTTCTGTGAAATCTCTAGAAAAGGGGTACAGGCAAATCTATTTGCAGGTCAAGAATAAAAATGCAGATGTGGAAAATGGACCCAAGGACCCTGGTGGGGAAGAGAGAGATGTGGGGCTAACTGGGAGATAGCACTGACATAGCGCATACTGTCATGTGTAAAGCGGCCAGTGGGAACCAGCTGTGTAGCACAGGGGGCCCCGCCTGGTGCCCTGGGATGGCCTGCGTGCTCAGTTGCATCCAGCTCTTTGTGACCCTATGGACTGTAGCTCGTCAGGCTCCTCTGTCCATATGATTTTCCAGGCAAGGTTACTGGAGTGGTTAGCCATTTCGTCCTCCAGGGGATCTTCCTGACCCAGGGAATCTTCCTGACCCAGGGATGGAAACTGCACCTCCTGCATCTCCTGCATTGGCAGGTGGATTCTTTACCTCTGAGCCACCTAGGAAGCCCCCGTGATGACCAAATGGGTGGAAAGGATTAGGGGTGGGAGGGGTTAGAGGGAGGGGACAATGCATATATATAGCTGATTCACCCTGCTGTACGGCAGAGCCTAACACAGCATAGCAATTACACTCCAATAAAAAGAGTGCTTCAAAAGCATTTTCTTAAAAAGCAAAGACAAGAACTTTCTATTTTTCCATTAACTATTCTTATCTAATTATTCATTTAAGGGTGGTTTATAAAAAAAAGTTAGCTTAATTATAAAACTTTTGCTTTCTTCTAGATAAAGTTATGTTTAGAGTTGACCGCCATGACAAATTTTTTACTTATATACTCACATTAAATTCTAGCAAGCACTCTTTTTATGGAGTCACGACCCAGATAATCATGATGATGTGATCACTAATCTAGAGCCAGACATCTTGGAATGTGAAGTCAAGTGGGCCTTAGAAAGCATCACTACGAACAAAGCTAGTGGAATTCCAGTGGAATATTTCAAATCCTGAAAGATGATGCTGTGAAAGTGCTGCACTCAAAATGCCAGCAAATTTGGAAAACTCAGCAGTGGCCACAGGACTGGAAAAGGTCAGTTTTCATTCCAATTCCAAAGAAGGGCAATGCCAAAGAATGCTCAAACTACTGCACAATTGCAGTCATCTCACACGCTAGTAAAGTAATGCTCAAAATTCTCCAAGCCAGGCTTCAGCAATACGTGAACCGTGAACTTCCAGATGTTCAAGCTGGATTTAGAAAAGGCAGAGGAAACAGAGATCAAATTGCCAACATCCACTGGATCATGGAAAAAGCAAGAGTTCCAGAAAAACATCTATTTCTGCTTTATTGACTATGCCAAAGCCTTTGACTGTGTGGAGCACAATAAACTGTGGAAAATTCTGAAAGAGATGGGACTACCAGGCCACCTGACCTGCCCCTTTGGAAACCTGTATGCAGGTCAGGAAGCAACAGTTAGAACTGGACATGGAACAACAGACTGGTTCCAAATAGGAAAAGGAGTACGTCAAGGCTGTATACTGTTACCCTGCTTATTTAACTTCTATGCAGAGTACATCATGAGAAACGCTGGACTGGAAGAAACACAAGCTGGAATCAAGATTGCCGGGAGAAATATCAATAACCTCAGATATGCAGATGACACCACCCTTATGGCAGAAAGTGAAGAGGAACTAAAAAGCCTCTTGATGAAAGTGAAAGAGGAAAGCGAAAAAGTTGGCTTAAAGCTCAACATTCAGAAAATGAAGATCATGGCATCTGGTCCCATCACTTCATGGGAAATAGATGGAGAAACAGTGGAAACAGTGTCAGACTTTATTTTTGGGGGCTCCAAAATCACTGCAGATGGTGACTACAGCCATGAAATTAAAAGACGCTTACTCCTTGGAAGGAAAGTTATGACCAACCTAGATAGCATATTCAAAAGCAGAGACATTACTTTGCTGACTGAGGTCCGTCTAGTCAAGGCTATGGTTTTTCCAGTGGTCATGTATGGATGTGAGAGTTGGACTGTGAAGAAGGCTGAGCACCGAAGAATTGATGCTTTTGAACTGTGGTGTTGGAGAAGACTCTTGAGAGTCCCTTGGACTGCAAGGAGATCCAACCAGTCCATTCTGAAGGAGATCAGCCCTGGGATTTCTTTGGAAGGAATGATGCTAAAGCTGAAGCTCCAGTACTTTGGCCACCTCATGCGAAGAGTTGACTCATTGGAAAAGACTCTGATGCTGGGAGGGATTGGGGGCAGGAGGAGAAGGGGATGACAGAGGATGAGATGGCTAGATGGCATCACTGACTCGATGAACGTGAGTCTGAGTGAACTCTGGGAGATGGTGATGGACAGGGAGGCCTGGCGTGCTGCAATTCATGGGGCCACAAAGAGTCAGACACGACTGAGCGACTGAACTGACACAGAGAAAAGTGCAGATAGTTCACAGAGTTTTTACAAAGTGAACACGTCTGTGACTACTACCCAGATCAATATATAGAACAATATCAGCACCTCAGAACCCTCCCTGAAGCTGCTCCCAGTCCCTGACCCCCAAAACTTAACCACTGTTCTGACCCCCATAAGCATAATTTAGTTTTTCCTATTTTGAATTTTATATAAAAGATATTATACAGTATGTGTGTGTGTGCTAAGTTGCTTCAGTCATGTCTGATTCTTTGTGACCCCACAGACTGTAGCCCTCCAGGCTCCTTTCTCCATGGTATTCTCCAGGCAAGAATACTGAAGTGGGTTGCCATTCCCTTTTGCAAGGGATCCTCCCGACCCGGGGATTGAACCTGTGCCTCTTATGCCTCCTGCACTGGCAGGTGGGTTCTTTACCACCAGAACCACCTGGGAAGCCCAATGTCATACGGTATACCCCCACTTTGTGTGTCATTTCTTTTGCCAAAGTTATGTTTGTGCATTTTTCCCATGTTCTTGTGTGTGGTAGTAGATTATATTTTTATTGCTGCATAGTATTCCGTGATATAAATATACCAATGTTTCTTTATCTAGTCTATCACTGATGAACATTTAAGTTATTTTCACTTTTGGCAATTACAAATTATATTACTATAATATTTTGTGTACATGTATTTCTGTGTATATTTGCTTCATCCGTAATTTCTTTTCCCAGATATATACTTCACAAAAATTCATAGACCTATACATCTATGATTTTTTAAAAAATATAAATTTATTTATTTTAATTGGAGGCTAATTACTTTACAATATTCTATTGGTTTTGCCATACATCAACATGAATCCACCAAAGGTGTACAAGTGTTCCCCATCCTGAACCCTCCTCCCACTTCCCTCCCCGTACCATTCCTCAGGGTCATCCCAGTGCACCAGCCCCAGGCATCCTGTATCCTGCATCAAACCTGGACTGGCGATTCATTTCATATATGATATTATACATATTTCAATGCCATTCTCCCAAATCATCCCACCCTCTCCCTCTCCCACAGAGTCCAAAGACTGTTCTATACATCTGTGTCTCTTATGCCGTCTCGCATACAGGGTTATCGTTACCATCTTTCTAAATTCCATATATATGTGTTAGTATACTGAATTGGTGTTTTTCTTTCTGGCTTACTTCACTCTGTATAATCGGCTCCAGTTTCATCCACCTCATTAGAACTGATTCAAATGTATTCTTTTTAATGGCTGAATAATACTCCATTGTGTATATGTACCACAGCTTTCTTATCCATTCATCTGCTGATGGACATCTAGGTTGCTTCCATGTCCTGGCTATTATGAACAGTGCTGTGATGAACATTGGGGTACACACGTCTCTTTCAATTCTGGTTTCCTCGGTATGTATGCCCAGCAGCGGGATTGCTGGGTCATAAGGCAGTTCTATTTCCAGTTTTTTAAGGAATCTCCACACTGTTCTCCATAGTGGTTGTACTAGTTTTCGTTCCCACCAACAGTGTGAGGGTTCCCTTTTCTCCACACCCTCTCCAGCATTTATTGCGTGGAGACTTTTGGATAGCAGCCATTCTGACTGGTATGAAATGGTACCTCATTGTGGTTTTGATTTGCATTTCTCTGATAATGAGTGATGTTGAGCATCTTTTCATGAGTTTGTCAGCCATCTGTGTGTCTAAAAATATGGAATACTTCACGAATTTGCATGTCATCCTTGCGCAGGGGCCATGCTAATCTTCTCTGTATCATTCCAATTTTTAGTATATGTGCTGCCGAAGCGAGCACTCTATGATTTATTGTATGTATGTTATACTTCAGTAACATGTTTACTTAATAAAAGATAAAAGAGAATGTAAATAAGAATCAAAATTAAGAAGAAATAAGGCCAGTCTCAAGAAAGATTTTAAAAAATAATAAAAGAATATTATAGCATTTGAAAACCTATGTATAACAGACAAACACCAAGAAATTACAAGATGTCAAAACTGACACAAAATGATATAGATAGCTTAGATACACCAGTTAAATACCAAGAGTACTTAAATATCAATTATTGCTAGCTGAAAGGGTGTCTAAAATGCAAACCATCCCCTCAGATCTCAAGTACAGATGGTTTTTTACATTAGCATTACTAACATTTCAAGGAAGGATCAATTTCTGTTTTATAACAGTACTTAAAGAACGTAGGAAATGAATTGCCCAGGTTATTATGTGAGGCCAGTGTAATGACTTCATAAGGAGATAGGAATAAAACAAAAAAATACACAATAGGAAATGATAGGTCTGTTTCACTTATGATCAAAAATGCCAAACTATGTAAAAAATGAATTATCTCTTTTAACCCTGGAATGAAGGGATGGTTTAACAGGAGAAAAGTTTGTCAACATGATTCACCAATGAGTAGACTAGCATAAAATATTTTTATTTATTAAAATATTATTAATCTCAATTGATGTAGAAAAATTATTTGATAAAACATAAATAAGTCAATATCTATTTATAAGTCTATCAGGAAACAAGGAACTGCAGGGACTCACTTTAACTGAAAACTCACAACAAAAACTATACTTATGGAAAAACTGAAGATGCAGTTCCTTTCTAATTGGGAACAAGAAAAAAATACTATCATTGCTACTATGTAACATAAATTGGAAGTTTTTTTCAAGCAATAAGAGACGGGGGAAAAGAGCTGTTAAGTATAGGAAGGGAAAAACAAAAAGCCTTATTACCTATCCACTGGTAGTGATAAATGACTTCCTAAAAAAAATCAGAAGCATAAATCATAAAGAAAAAAACTGAATTCAGTTTTGTCAAGGTAAAAATTGCTGTTCAACAAGATACAACATTGATAAAGTTAACAGACAGATAATAGTTTGGGAGAAAAGATTTTCATTGTCTAACACGAATCAAGCAACTATATCCAGCACTAGAAGGGAGCTTTTGCAAAAATCAGCAAGTGGAATAATCATCGTGGAAAAACTAGGCAAATGCCATGAACAGGTAATTTCCAGAAGGGGAGACCTTAAGTGCTATGACAAATAAAAGACGCTCAAAGTCATTAGCTATCATAAACTTTCTACCATTTGAGTGATGAAATTCAGAAAGCAGGATGTGCCTATATCAGCAGGGACGCTGTGACTGGAAAACAGTGAAGGGAAAGACAGCAACAGGTAAAAGAGGTTGGCATTGAAGATCATGTCAGAATTTTTCAGCTGTGGCAAGTACGAATCAGTCAGTTTAGTCGCTCAGTCGAGTCCTGCTCTTTGTGATCTCATGGACTGCAGCACGCCAGGCCTCCCTGTTCATCACCAATTCCTGGAGTTTACTCAAACTCATGTTCATTGAGTTGGTGATGCCGTCCAACCATCTCATCCTCTGTCGTCCCCTTCTCCTCCTGCCCCCAATCCCTCCCAGCATCAGGGTCTTTTCCAATGAGTCAGTTCTTCCCATCAGGTGGCCAAAGGATTGGAGTTTCAGCTTCAGCATCAGTCCTTCCAACGAATATTCAGGACTTATTTCCTTTAGGATGGACTGGTTGGACCTCCTTGCAGTCCAAGGGACTCTCAAGAGTCTTCTCCAACACCACAGTTCAAAAGCATCAATTCTTCAGTGTTCAGCTTTCTTTATAGTCCTACTCTCACATCCATACATGACCACTGGAAAAACCATAGCCTTGACTAAATGGACCTTTGTTGGTAAAGTAATGTCTCTGCTTTTTAATATGCTGTCTAGTTTGGTTATAACTTTTTCTTCCAAGGAGCAAGTGTCTTTTAATTTCATGGCTGTAGTCACCATCTGCAGTGGTTTTGGAGCGCAACAAAATAAAGTCTGACACTGTTTCCACTGTTTCCCCATCTATTTGCCATGAAGTGATGGGACAAGATGCCGCGATCTTAGTTTTCTGAATGTTGAGTTTTAGGCCAATTTTTCACTCTCCTCTTTCACTTTCATCAAGAGGGTCTTTAGTTTTTCTTCTCTTTCTGACATAAGGGTCATCTGCATATCTGAGGTTATTGATATTTCTCCCAACAATCTTGATTCCAGCTTGCGCTTCATCTAGTCCAACATTTCTCATGATCTGGGAGTTGGTGATGGACAGGGAGGCCTGGCGCGCTGCGATTCATGGGGTCGCAAAGAGTCGGACATGACTGAGCGACTGAACTGAATTGAACTGAACTCTGCACATAAGTCAAATAAGCAGGGTGACAATATGCAGCCTTGACATACTCCTTTCCCGATTTGGAACCAGTCTGTTGTTCCGTGTCCAGTTCTAACTGTTGCTTCTTGACTTGCATACAGATTTCTTAGGAGGCAGGTAAGGTGATCTGATATTCCCATCTCCTTAAACATTTCTACAGTTTGTTGTGATTCACACAGTCAAAGGCTTTGGTGTAGTCAATATAGCAGAAGTAGATGATTTTCTGGAACTCTCTTGCTTTTTTGATGATCCAGTGGATGTTGGCAATTTGATCTCTGGTTCCTCTGCCTTTTCTAAATCCAGCTTAAATATGAATAGCTTTCAGTTAAATATGAATATTTATTTAAGGTAAATATGAATATTTATTTCAGGTAAATATGAATAGCTTTCAGTTAGCGGCTCTTAGGGGCTTTTATGCCGGAGGTGGGAGATGTGACCTGGCATTACTAATAGTATTGGCAGATCATTTAAGCATTAGCATTCAAGATTGTTTTTTTCAGACTATAGATAAGACTCTGAAATGTTGTGAAGACACATACACACATAAGACCAAACAAACACATGTAGAACTTTGATTCTATGAGAATGTGCTCAGAAATTAAAAGAAGTAGAAGCATTTTTATCTGAATGGCATTAGGATAGTCCTGCTGATTCTGGAGTCTGCGGTATCATCAAGGGTTTCTCTGCCAGTTTGGGCATAGTTCTTTTCTGTACATTGACTTTTCTTGAGTAGTAAGCGATTGGAGCCTAGGGACAGCTGGACAGAGGGACAGCACAGAGGGACGCCTCAGTGCTTTATATTTATCAGACTACATTAACACAGATGCTGAAGCCACATGTTGCCTAATATTTCAGAAAATAATCTTCATTCTGCTGCATTCAATGGAGTCTCTGTATCCAGTAGAGGACGCAGTGTCCCAGAAAAGGTTACCTTTCTTAGAAGAATTATGTAAATATCTAGTAACTGAGCAAAATCTTGAGGTTGTTTAATTTTGGAGTGCTATGGATCACCTATTGTTGTTTAATTGCCAAGTTGTATCTGACTATTTACGACTCCACAGACAGCAGCCCTGCCAGGTTCCTCTGTCCATGGGATTCTCCAAGCAGAAATACTGGAATGGGTTGCCATTTCCTTCTCCAGGGGATCTTCCCGGCCCAGGGATTGAGCCCATGTCTCCTGAAGTGGCAGGCATATTCTTTACCACTGCACCACATGGGAAGCCCATGGATCACCTACACCTCATCGTGAATACAATGAAGTACCTCCAGCAGCCCAGCTGTGAAAGATGAGGAGAGGATCCTGGTGGTTCTAATTTCACATTTCTCTTTATTTATAAACTTGCTGTAACAAGCGATGATGGGCCTCGTAATTCTTTCACCCAAATGTTCATTTTAAGCCCATGAGTGGGACAATTATAGAATCACATCTGGAATCCTGGAAAGAGAAGTTTCCATGAAGCACAGAAAAACCTCTGCAGCGACAGAAATGGGAACAATCCCTTTGATCAGTTTTCCAGTAAAGTGCTGCACAACAGACTACTCCAAAACTGTGTTTAACTTTCAGCTTCTACATCAAGCCTCATGATTTTATGAGTCAGGAATGCAGGGAGAGCTCAGCTGGGCAATTCTACTACACCATATGGTGTCATGTGGGGTCATTCAATAATATTCGAGCAGGGGTTGTCTGGTCTGGAGGGTCTAAGGCATTTTCACTCTCATTTTGGTGTCTTCTGGAAAATGGCAGGAAGCTGGGCTCTGTTGGATTCCTCTTCCCCTCTCTGAAGTCTCAGGGCTTCTTCTTGTGGTCTCTCAAGCAGTGTGCTTAAGCCTTTTGGCATCCCAGGACTCCAAGAGACCAATGGAGAAGTTGCCAGCCTCTCAAAGAATATCCCAGAACTGGAGTAATGCCATTTCTGCTTTACTATATTGGTCAAGGTGCTCACAGGCCAGCCCAAAATCATAGGCAGAAGGGGAATTAGACTCCACCTCCTAGCGGGAGGAGTGTCAAGGAATTTTAACCCACATGATAGGGGACAATTATTTGTGCTGTTACAGTACCCAAATAGCACTGATGGACAGTACTTTCTACTGGTGAGAACATAGCCTCTACAGTTGAACTGCCTGGGTTCAAATCCAAGCCTTACGATTTCAGCTATGTGACTTTGTAAGTTTAAAAAAAATCAAATTTATTAAGATATAATTCATATGCAGTGACATGTATTCACTTTAAGCGTGAATTTCTATAAATTTTGTCAAATTTGTATACCTGTATAACTACCAATACTATTAAGATAAAGAGCATTTCCATCACCCTAAAATGCTTCCTTGTACTACTTTTCAGCTAACCTGAAACCTCTAATCCAAGCAATCCGTGATCTACTTTCTATCACTATAGATTAGATTTGTCTCTTCTAGAGTTTTATGTAAATAGAATCATATAGTATGTACTCTTATATCTAACTTATTTCACTTGGCATGGTTTTGAGATTCATGCTTTTTTTTTTTTTTTTGCACATTTCACTATTCCTTTTCATTTTCCAGATGTATTCTGTTATATAGATATACTAGAATTTGTTCATTCATCTATTGATGGACTTATGAGTTATTTCCAATTTAGGCTATTGTGAAAAAACCTGCTAGGAACTTTTGTGTATAAGTATTTGTGTAGACATATGCTTTTACTTCTCTTCAGCAAGTTC
Source organism: Capra hircus (assembly GCF_001704415.2). Taxonomy (NCBI): domain Eukaryota; kingdom Metazoa; phylum Chordata; class Mammalia; order Artiodactyla; family Bovidae; genus Capra; species Capra hircus. Next base: position 63,998,113 of record NC_030823.1, on the reverse strand, counting down.
CTATGAGTAAGAATGCTGGGTGTCACTAAATATAGGCTTACCTTAAATTGTGCAGATGTTTTCATAGTGATTTTTATCATACTGCACCCCATACCAATATGAGAGCAGCAGTTGCTCAATAACCTTATCAACACTTAATATTGTCTTTAACCATTCAAATGCATAGATATGTGGGTACCGCATTATTATTTTAATGTGCACTTCCCCATGAGCAGTGATGCTGAGGAGCTTTTTATATGCCGGTAACACTTTAATCTTTTGTACAGAGTCTATTCAAGTTTGGGGGACATGTTTTTTAATTCTTTACATGCTTCAGTCTGCTCATCAGAAAAATAATTGGAAAAAAAATGGGATAATTATACATACCACATGGCATCTTTATAAGGATTAAATTAACTAATATATGTAAAAACAGCTAAACAAATCCTGGAATATAGTATATTAATTTATTACTGTAGCTATAACAAATTACCAGAAACTTAAATGTATAAACAATAAAATTTATTATCATACGGTTTTGTAGGACAAATATTTGACACAGGTCTCACTGGGTTAAAACTAAATTGCTGTTGAGACTGTGCTCTTTTCCGGAGACTCTGGGTGGAGGGAATTTTTCTAGCTTCTAGAGGACATTCACATTTCTTGGCTTGTGGGCCCCCTTCCTCTGTCTTCAAAGCCAAAAACAATGATCTCTCTGTCTTTCTTTTGCTGTCAGGTCTCTATTTGACACTCTCCCCTTTTGTATCCTCCTCTTCCACTTTTAAGGAATCCTGTGAGTACATTGGGCCCACCCAAATAACCTGAAATAATCTTCCTAGATGATTATATGATTATCAAACTTAATTCCATCTGCAATCTAATTCTTCCCCATGTATCATAACATATTCACACCTTCCAGGGATTAGGACATGAGCATCTTTGAAAGCCATTATTCTGCCTACCACACATAGAAAATTAGCCTTTCTTTGTATTATTATTACTAAGACTTGAGTTAAAGAGTTAAAGACTTGCAGAGTTAAAAGGCTTGCATTCAAATCTTGGTTTGTCACAGCCATGTGGTATTGGGCAAGTTAATTTCCTTTCTGAATTTCCATTTGCTTAGCTACAGAATTACTGACAATCACATGACCCACCTTTACAGAATTTTTGTGAGGAATGCATAAGACAGGATAAGTAAAAGTGCTATATATCCCACCTGAAGCAAACACATCTGATTTCCAGCTAAAATGGTGAATTAAATGTATAAAGTTATCTTACCTCGCTAGAGAAACTCCACTAAAGTAAAAGAATGAAAATATGACCCCCAACCCCCGCCCCGCCAAAAAAAAGCCAGCAAATTGCTGAAGCAGAGGATAAATGGAACAGTGAAGTGGTGACTAAGTTCTAGCAGAGGGAATGTCACTGAGAAAGACACTCCGTTGCCTGGCAGACTTCCGGGAAGGGGAAGGCTGAGAGGCACAAGGGGCTGGGGAAGGTGGGGACAGAGCCCTAGGCTGGAGTTAGGGACAGGGGTAAAGCCCGTTAAACTCCTGGCCCTGCTCTGGCCTGGGAGCAGCCAGATGACTACAGGAGGCCAGCAGTTCATTATTTGGAGAAACTGAACCAAAAAAGTGCACAGTGGAGGGCAAAGGAAATAATTCATGGTGGAACACTGGAGGCTCAGCAAGTAGATACATTACCCCACTCCTTCCACATACAGGGATAGAAACCAGGTTGGAACTGCAAGAATTTTTCCCAGCAGAAACCAAGTGTTCCCAGAGAAAAGACTTTAACAGATGAGTTTCCCTAATAAGTTTCATGTGGCCTTCTACTCTGCAATGATATCAACTGCCAGCCGACTTTTTAGTGCCTCACTCCTAAATGTGATTAGTCAGTTCAGGATCACAGACATTTGAAGAAAGTCTTCAATATAAAGGACAGAGAAGAAAACAAATAAATAGGAAGAAAGAACTTGAATGAAAATGGCAAAGCAGGGGGCAGAATAGAATGTAAAATAGTTATAGTATACATTCTCAGAGAGAGAAGAAAGATTTTGCCTTGATTAGGAAGAACAGTGTACTGTAAAAACACAAAATCAGAGAATAAGAAAGACCCCTTGGATATTAAATATACAATTACTGAAAACAGAGCTAAATACTCATCCACTCTAGTTGGAAGTCAATAGATAATATCAAAATGTATAAATCTATAGGTGCAGTACACAATAAGCATGTTATTTGGAAATGTGTAGCAAATATCCAGATAACTAGCTACCCCCAAACCAAATAGTTTTAACTGGAAGGCTCTGGACTGAAGAACTAGAAGTTAGAAGTCAGCGGGGTGTGGATCTGGAAGCTTATTCCACTTTGATTTAAGTTTTATTTAGTTCCCTTTGTCTCTTTGTGAAAAAAAATATTGTAGTAAAATATATGTAGCATAAAACTTACCATTAAAGACACTCAGTTTGTTCACAAGGTTGTGTAACCCTCACCACTATGTCAGTCTCTGAATATTTTCTTTGATCCAAAGGAAACCTGCCTCTTAAAAAGTCACTCCATCTCCTCTCCTTCCATTGCCTGGCAACCATCGATCTGCTTTCTGTCTTCATGAATTTGCTGATTCTGGATATTTCCTATAAATGGAATCGAATAATATACGGGCTTTGGTAAGTGTCTTCTTTCACTTAGCACGTTTTTAAGGTCCACCCACCCTGTGGCAAGTCCTGGTACTTCACTTCTTCCTGTGACTGAATAATATTCCATTGGTGAATAGACCACATTTTGTTTTTCCACTCATCAGTTGATGAACATTTGAATTGTTTCTGCCTTTTAGCTGTTATGAATAGCCCTGCTATAAACATCTGTGTGAAGTTCTTGTTGACTACCTGTTTTCAGTTGTTTGGGGTGTGTACCCAGGAGTACAATTCCTGGGTCATGAGCAACTCCATTTTTAACAATGCAAACCCACCAAACTGTTTTCCACAGTGGTTACACCATTTTATATTCCAACCAGCAGTGTGCAAGTGTTCCAATGTCTCCACATTCTCATCCACACTTGTCCATTTGTCTTTTGATGAAACTAAAAATTTACGGAGCTCTCAGTAGAACTAAAAATGATGTATAGGTAGCACTGTGATAGATCAACAGTATTAAAACAAAACCGCAATTTGATATCATTAATAAAGTTTGGGGACTGTTAGAGCCTTACCAGGTATATTCATTTCCTTGCTGCTGTAACAAACTACTACAAACTTAAAGGCTTCACCCAACAGAAAATTGTTCTCTGGAGGTCAAAGTAAAAAATGGGTCCTACCTTGCTAAAATCAAGATGTTGATAAGGCTGCGTTCCACTCTGTAGGCTCCAGGGAGAATCTGCTTTCTTGTCTTTACTTCCTTCTCTCCTTCAGCTTCTAGAGATTGTCAGCATTCCTAGACTCTTCTCCGTATACAAAGCTAGCAGGGTAGCATTTCCTCTCCTCTCTGACCCTCTCCATTTTTACATCTCCTTCCTCTGACTCTGATCCTCCTGCTCTCTTATAAGGATGCTGTGATTGCACTGGGCTCACGTGGGCCATCCAAGATCATTTTCCCATCCCCAAATGCTAAACTTAATCCCAGCTGCAAAACCCTTTTGCCATGTAAGTTAAGGTGTTCACAGGTTCTGGGGGTTGGGATGTGGATGTTTTTAGAAGGCTATTATTCAGCCTGCCACACCAGGGAAACCATTGTAAACGAACGCCTCACATGGAGAAGCAGTCAGAAAGGGCCTTGTCAAGTAGAAAGTGGGAAAGTGATCTGGAGAATTTCTAAACCTCCCAAGCTTTAGTTGTCTAAGCTAAGTTTAGTTTGGTAAAAGGATAAACATGTTATCTATTGTACATTTGTGCAGCTTCGAAAAATGTCAGTTTCTCCATCTAGAACACTGCTTTCTTTAAAAAAAAAAAAAAAAAAGTCTTTTTGGTAGGGGGGCTGTGCTGCCTGGCATGCAAGATCTTAGTTCCCTGATCAGGGATGGAACCCGTGTCCCCTACATTGGAAGTCTGGAGTCAACCACCAGACTACCAGGGAAGTCCCCAGACCACCACTCTAGGAATTCCAGTGCCATCATTTTAAAATCAATAAGACCAATATTCACAAGGGCACCATGAAAGGAGAATCAGGGTTCCCTAAGACTCCTGAGTAATGGCAAAGAACTAGATGATTCGGGATGCTAGAACCCCTTTTGGAGATTTGTAGAAGACCTATATTGTATTTTCTTTGCTCAATTCTTTCCTTTTTTTTTCAAATTAATTAATTTATTTTAATTGGAGGCCAATTACTTTACAATATTGTAGTGGTTTTAGCCATACATTGACATGAATCAGCCATGGGTGTATATGTGTTCCCCATCCTGAACCCCCCTCCCACCTCCCTCCCCATCCCATCCCTCAGGGTCATCCCAGGGCACCAACCCTGAGCACCCTGTCTCATGCATCGAACCTGGACTGTCGACCTATTTCACATATGGTAATATACATGTTTCAATGCTATTCTCTCAAATCATTCCACCCTTGCATTCTCCCACAGAGTCCAAAAGTCTGTTCTTTACATCTCTCTTTTGCTGTCTCGCATATAGGGTCATTGTTACTATCTTTCTAAATTCCATATATATGGGTTAATGTACTGTATTGGTATTTTTCTTTCTGACTTACTTCATTCTGTATAATAGGCTCCAGTTTCATCCTCCTCATTAGAACTGATTCAAATCCATTCTTTTTAATAGCTGGATAATATTCCATTAAAGTGGTCTTAGACCTATTGACCCTTCTAGCCAGGAAAGCAAATGAAAAAAAGCAGGTTTTATCAGGGGCTCCTGAATTCATTTCCGTAACTAACACCTCTAGAAGAATATCCCATCCACCTACAATTTCTTTTCATCTCATTTATTTCTGTTAGAGAGTGTAATATAGACTTGGCACATGGCTCCTTCTCAAGAAATCCTTAAAGAAAATAACACTCCTCCCGCCCAATAATCTTATAAATGCATGCTAATATTGTCATTAGAAGAATATTGTTTTAACATGTATAAATGGCAGAGATATGTCACAACAATTGGATATTTTATTGAAAAAGTTACCATATAATTTTGGCAAATAGATGAGCCAGATAATATTCTAAAATGTGTAGTCAGGGTTTAAATGGCTGAAAAACTGATGTCTAATGAAGAATTGTTATTGAAGGAAAGGAGGAGCCCAGAGAGTGCACACAGAATTGCTAACAGGACAGTGTCAAAACAAGCATTCATGAGGGCTGATTGAGAATCCACAGAATGAAACAAGCAGACACAGGCTTTTGTGGGTGCCTGTGATTTAACAGCGATAGGGGAACTGGGTCTGGCGTAAGAGACAAAGGCTGCTTCAGAAGGTAAAAATGAATAGTTCAAATCAGGAATTTAAAAATAATATTCCTGCCAAAGAACCCTTTGGTGCTTTTTCAAAACAAGAAAAATGTAACATGTTTGTATTCATGCCATCTGAGAAATTAAATCCCAATTCGTTTGTCTTCTATTTTCTGCCAAGTCATCAGTTTCCTTTTGTTTCCTTTTGGTAGAATGAACAAGTCCTCAAATGCTGTAAACTCCATCCTGATGCAAACTCTATTCTCAAACAAAAGAAACTCACTCTCTCTTTGTCCTCCAATAACCTGACCCATCTACTATTTTTTACCTCTTAGCCCTGATAATACTTCACCTCTTGATTTGAATTTTCTTCACCTTGTACATGTTCTAAGTAAACTCAGAGATGTCTGCGTTTGGTTTGCTAGTCACAGTCCGATTCTGGTGATCCCGCTAAGCCGCACCTCAAATTTCCATTTATTCATACATCAGATTGCTTCTAGGGGTATGACATTTTGGATGTGATTAGAAGGCCAAGTGAAAAATACTTAACAATGTCACATGACAAGGCCACTTGGACAAAAGGACTTTGTACGTGTGACTTCACACAATGGGAAATCATGAACTTTTTCTCACCCTTTAAGTGGCACCAAGCCAGAATAAACTTAGAAACTACCCTCTGCCATGGTTCTGGAAATCTTTTCAGTTCTGACATCTGGAGTTTTTATACTATAATATAAATTAACATTGGGAATAATTCATTATTTTTCATGGGCTAAAACAAAATCTTGTAGAACACTACTCTCTTACATGCTATAAATCTCATTTACTACTAACAATTTCATTGTTTATGCAATATTTTGTCACATATGGGAATATATGTAAAAGATAAGAGCATACCAGAGTAATAAGAATGGAAAAAACAAGAGATCTAGATTTAAATTCATTGTTCATTTAAATGAATATCGATCTTTCAGAAAAAAGTGGTTTTTTTAAAAAACTTAAAAAAATTATTTCTGAAACCCCCGCTGTATGCTCTGAATTGTGCTGGCCTTAGAACCTACTTTCAAGGAGGTTGGTCTTGTAGAAAGAGGCAGCATAATAAAATTAAGAAAGAATGGAAACCTGCAATTTGATTTATGATGTCAGGTATTTTACGCACTTTATCTCTTATATTCACAACAGTCTTGCAAACAGGATATTAATCTTCCCCAATGTATTGGCTTGGCCAAAAGTTTGTTTGGGTTTTTCCATAGGAGCTTCTGGAAAAACCTGCACTTTTTGGTGAACCTAATATATGTAAGGAAGCAGCGGTTCAGGAAGGTTAAGTAATTTGCCTGGGGTCACTCAGCCAGTAAATTGCCTAAGCAGGATTCACAGTCAGATGTTTCTAGCTTTAGAGAACCAAGTGATTTCCACTGTGCTCCACCACCTCGTATTTCTAGTGTATTAATCTGTTTCCTAGAATAAGTCACTCAGTCATCCCATGCTTTAGTTTCTTAGACTATAAAATGCAGAGGTTTCTTTCCTGGACTTCCATTCTATGTCATCTTGAGACCAACCTATGAGGCGCTGAAAGAGCAATCCCAGACAGAGGTCTAGGTGGGCTTGCTAACTTCCGCCCTTGGACCATCAGAGTGTCCTCTGTTCAATGGGAGATACACTGATTGGAGCAGTTGGGCCCTGAAGGAAAGTAGGATTTGGATGGGTAGAGAGGATGCAGAGGGTTTTGCAGACTGAGAGCAAATCAGGGTAAAAGTAAGGAGCCAGAGCCAGGAGGCATGATGGCCCGTTTGCTGGATAGTGATGGGATGGAGAGATTGGCATGTGAGGGGCCTATTGTGCAGTGTGTGTTGGGGAGGGGATTTGTTGGGTCAAGATGAAGAAGGCCCTTGAATACTAGGTGTTGTTCTCCACTGGAAAGGCTCAGAGAACAGTTTCTAGACTTTGGCAAATCCCTGTGCCACTACTTACTGCTTCAGATCTTGAACATGATAAGTCAGTTGGCTGAGGAGTTCAGATTCTGTAATGGAAAAAACCCGAAATCAGAAGTATTAATTATTTGCTAGTGCGTAGCAAGTAATAGGGCTCACAAATTCATGATAAAGGAATGAATGATGTCTGAGAGGCAGGCAGATTTATTTAATTTTCCTGGAGGGTTAATCCAGAGCTACCTATATCACTTGGTTCTCTTAGGCAAACTCTCTGAGACCCCTACATGTGAGAGAGGGGCCTGGATGAGGCACTTTGTGTGACTGTGGATATCTTTCCTCTGTGTTAAGTGACTGGCCATTTAGAGGCTCAATCTGGGGCAGGACTGATAACAGCCAGGCTCTAGCCAGCCTGGCCAAAGGACCTGTCAGTCAGTCAGTCAGTTCAGTCACTCAGTCGTGTCTGACTCTTTGCGACCCCATGAATTGCAGCACGTCAGGCTTCCCTGTCCATCACCAACTCCCGGAGTTCACTCAGACTCACGTCCATCGAGTCAGTGATGCCATCCAGCCATCTCATCCTCTGTTGTCCCCTTCTCCTCCTGCCCCTAATCCCTCCCAGCATCAGAGTCTTTTCCAATGAGTCAACTCTTCACATGAGGTGGCCAAAGTACTGGAGTTTCAGCTTTGGCATCATTCCTTCCAAAGAAATCCCAGGGCTGATCTCCTTCAGAATGGACTGGTTGGATCTCCTTGCAGTCCAAGGGACTCTCAAGAGTCTTCTCCAACACCACAGTTCAAAAACATCAATTCTTTGGCGCTCAGCCTTCTTCACAGTCCAACTCTCACATCCATACATGACCAGTGGAAAAACCATAGCCTTGACTAGACGGACCTTAGTCGGCAAAGTAATGTCTCTGCTTTTGAATATGCTATCTAGGTTGGTCATAACTTTTCTTCCAAGGAGTAAGCATCTTTTAATTTCATGGCTGCAATCACCATCTGCAGTGATTTTGGAGCCCCCAAAAATAAAGTCTGACACTGTTTCCACTGTTTCCCCATCTATTTCCCATGAAGTGATGGGACCAGATGCCATGATCTTCGTTTTCTGAATGTTGAGCTTTAAGCCAACTTTTTCACTCTCCACTTTCACTTTCATCAAGAGGCTTTTTAGTTCCTCTTCACTTTTTGCCATAAGGGTGGTATCATCTGCGTATCTGAGGTTACTGATATTTCTCCCGGCAATATAGATTCCAGCTTGTGCTTCTTCCAGCTCAGCGTTTCTCATGATGTACTCTGCATGTAAGTTAAATAAGCAGGGTAACAATATACAGCCTTGACGTACTCCTTTTCCTATTTGGAACCAGTCTGTTGTTCGATGTCTAGTTGTAACTATTGCTTCCTGACCTGCATATAGGTTTCTCAAGAGGCAAATCCCATAACTGCTCAGTAGCATAAAGTACCACTGTTTAAGAATGATAGGAACCATGGTTACCCCGTCAGAAGGCAGTGGAGGAGAACTAAATGTGGACCAGCTTGTTCTTTGGGATTACCACCATGCGAGGGAATGTTTGAGACTAGAAGCCACAAAGATTCAAAAGCAAAAACAAAATATTTATGTTGATGTAACTGAACAACTGTCGTCCCCATCAACCATGTTGATGGTTATCTGAGGCAACATTGAAATACAACTGTGAAGTAAACAGATCAAGTCCCTGAGTTCATGGAGCTTCCTTTGTAGTGGAAAAAGACAGATAATAAATAAAAATGATTTTTCAAAATACAAGGTCAGTTTATCTTAGCATATTATATCCTTTGCCAATGGTTTTAAAAGCCTCCTCTGTCATATATTAACTTTCCATGTATCTGTAGTTCTACAAACAATATTCTGTTTCCTATTTCTATTTGCTTAGTTTTGCCTACATTCTTGATTACTACAATTTTTTATTTTAAATTAATTTTTATAGAGTACAGTTGCTTTACAGTGTTGTGTTAGTTTCTGCTGTGCATCAAAGTGAATCAGTTATATGTATGCTGCTGCTGCTGCTGTTAAGTCGCTTCAGTCATGTCCGACTCTGTGCGACCCCATGGATGGCAGCCCACCTGGCTCCCCTGTCCCTGGGATTCTCCAGGCAAGAACACTGGAGTGGGTTGCCATTTCCTTCTCCAATGCATGAAAGTGAAAAGTGAACGTGAAGTTGCTCAGTCGTGTCTGACTCTTCGCGACCCCATGGACTGTAGCCTACCAGGCTCCTCCGTCCATGGGATTGTCCAGGCAAGAGTACTGGAGTGGGGTGCCATTGCCTTCTCCGAGTTATATGTATATGTATATCTTTTCTTTTCAAGATCTCCTTCCCATTTAGGTCACTACAGAGCATTGAGCAGAGTTCCCTGTGCTACATAGTAGATTCTCATTAGTTATCTGTATTATACATCGTAGTGTATATATGTCAATCGCAATCTCCCAATTCACTTCCCCTACTCCCCGTGGCATCCATATGTTTGTTCTCTACATCTGTGTCTCTATTTCTGCTTTGCAAATAAGTTCATCTGTACCATTTTTCTAGATTCTACATATGAGTGTTAATACATTATCTTTGTTTTTCTCTTTCTGACTTACTTCATTCTGTATGACATCTCTAGGTCTAGCCACATCTCTGCAAATGGTACTATTTCATTCCTTTTCGTGGCTGAATAATATTCCATTATATATATATAAATAATATATATGCATGTATGTATAGGTACATACATATACGTGTGTGTGTGTGTGTGTGTGTGTGTGTGTGTGTAATTCAGGTTTTTCTGTAACAACTCATGGAAGAACTTAAACCAATTTTTTGGCCAACCCAATATGTATCACATCTTAACCATTCCTCTGTTGGTGAACATTTAGGCTGCTTCCACATCCTGGCTATTGTAAATAGTGCTGCAGTGAACATTGGGATGCATGTATCTTTTTGAATTATGGTTTTCTCCAGGTGTATGCCTAGGAATTGGATTACTGGGTCATATGGTAGTTTTATTTTTAGTTTTTTGAGGAACCTCCATACTGTTCTCCATAGTGGCTGTAGCAATTTACATTCCCACCAACAGTGTAAGAGGATTCCCCTTTCTCCATAACCTCTCCAGCATTTATTGATTGTAGATTTTTTGATTACAGCCATTCTGACCAATGTGAGGTCGCCATACCTCTCTGTAGTTTTGATTTGCTTTTCTCTAAAAATCAGCAATTTTTCATGTGTTTGCTGGCTGTAGATTTAGAGTAAATTTTGATACATGATACAGCAAGCCTCCCAAATTAATTTTTTGCAAAAGTGCCTTAGCTAGCTTCATTCCATATTCCAGTATAAATTTTAGAATCAGTTTGTCAAATCTCATGAAAACTCCCTATTGGCTTTTGATTGGACTTGCATTATATTTATAGAAGTGTCTGCCTGCAATGAGGGAGACCTGGGTTCGATCCCTTGGTTGGGAAGATCCCCTGGAGAAGGAAATGGCAACCCACTGCAGGACTCTTGCCTGGAAAATTCCATGGACCAAGGAGCCTGGTAGGCTACAGTCCATGGGGTCGCAAAGAGTCGGACACGACTGAGTGACTTCACTTTCACTTTGGGAAGAAAAAAAGTGATTCTTATAAATTTCTCTGTTCTTATGTCTTTAATATCTTTATTATATTTTATAATATTCTTCCTAAAGCTCTTGCACACCTTTTTATTAGATTTACTCTTTAATTTGTATTGCTATCATTGATGATACTGACTTTAAGACTATATTCTCTAAAGGTTTATTACTGCTACACTGTAGGAATGTAATTTATATTAATATTGACTTTTTAAATCTATCAACTAACTTTGCTGAATCCAAATATTAATTTTGATACTTTTTGAGCAGATTCTCTCAGATGTTCTATGTAGATAACTTTATCATTTTAAAGTGGTTCACTCGGTGATTTTGTTCACAAGGGGACAGTTGGCCATGTCTGGAGACATTTTTATTGGTCCCAACTGAGAGCATGAAATTTTTGTAGTTGTTTGCTAAAAATTATTTAGTGAACTCCTACCGTGTATTAGGCCCTGTTTGAGAAGCTGTGTATTCAGAGGTAATCAAAACAAATATGTTCCTACCCACTGCAAAATTTAGAGTTTAGTTTATACCTTGCAAACAGAAAATAGAATTCCTTTCAAAGTCTTTATGGAAATTCAGAAAGCACAGAAAGTGATCATATAAGAGAACAAACTAAAAACTGACAAAATTCAAAAAGGCAAAATTTATATAACATATATTCTTTTACCACTATGCTATGAACACAGAAATCAATATAAAAATATTTAAATATTTAACAAAACAAGCAACTCCTTGCCAACTGGAGATCATGAATCCTTAAATGATTTATGTATTTTTTTAAAAAAGGATACAAATAAGTCAACCTAAGACTTAAGAAATTAGAAAAAGAATATAAAAGGAACCATAAGCATGACAGAAGTAATTAACATAAAAGTGAAAGTGAAGTCGCTTAGTCATGTCGGACTCTGCGACCCCATGGACTGTATCAGCCCTATCAGGCTCCTCCATCCATGAGATTTTCCAGGCAAGAGTGCTGGAGTGGATTGCCATTGCCTTCTCCAGGGGATCCTCCTGACCCAGGGATGGAACCCTGCATTGCGGGCAGACGCTTTACTGTCTGAGCCACCAGGAGACATTAATCACTTATAAAACAAACAAACAAAAAAATAGTGGAACTGACAAATTTTAAAAGTTCCTTATTTGAAAAACACTAGATATCACCAACTCGATGGGCATGAGTTAGAGCAAGCTCTGGGAGTTGGTGATGGACAGGGAAGCCTATCGTGCTGCAGTCCCTGGGGTCACAAACAGTCAGAAAGGACTGAACGACTGAACTGAACTGAACTGAACTGAATTGAGACAAAGGAAGGGAAAAGAGTAATTTTATGGTACAGAAACTGACAAACACTACCTAAGCCAGGTGATCTCACTCAACAGTAACAATGATGTCATGTTGACAATATATAACCCTGAATGATGTGATGAAAGTGACACTTTATCTCTGTGGTCCTTGTCACTTAAACTCATCATCTCAGCCTAGTCATGAGAAAAATCCCAACTGAGGGGCGTGTAAAATACTATCTGAGCTGTATTCTTCAGACTGTTAAGGTCATCCAAAACATGGTCTGAGAAACCGTCACAGCCAAGAGGCGCCAAGGGAGACAGGACAACTAAATGTAATATGGGAAGCTGGATGCCCTTCTGAAACAGATGGAGAGCACACAGTGAAAATTAAGGAAATCTGAAAAAAGAAAGCATGGACTTTAGTTAATAATAAGGTGTCTTATAGGTTCATTAATTGCGACACATATACCATCCTAATGTAAGATAGTAACAACAGGGGAAACTGGATGGGGCATATGGAAATTCTATAGTCTCTTTGTCACTTTCCTGTCAGTCTAAAACTATGTTTGTGTCCTATTGCTGCTGTAACAAATTATCACAGACCTATTGGCTTAAAATAATGCAAACTTTAAAAGTTTTGGAGGTCAGAAGTCTAAAATGAGTCTTATTGTTCAGTTTCTAGGTTGTGCCTGACTCTTTGGGACTCCATGGACTATAGCCCACCAGGTTCCTCTGTCCATGGAATTCTCCAGTTTCCTTCTTCAGAGGATCTTCCCGACCTAGGGATCAAACCCATGTCTCCTGCATTGCAGGTGAATTCTTTATCACTGAGACACCAGAGAATCTTAGAGGGGTGAAAATCAAGGAGCAGGCAGGGCTGGTTCCTTCTGGAGGCTCGAGAGGCAACTCCATTCCTTGCCTTTTCCAGCTTCTGTAGACTGCGAGCATTCATTGACTTGTGGCCACATCACTCCAATCTCTTCTTATGTTGTCATATCACTTTCTCCTCCGTCTGACTTTCTTGGACCCCTCTTATAAGGACCCTGTGATTATACAGGGCCCACCGGGATAACCCAGAATAATCTCCCCATCATAAAAATCCTTAATTTAACCACACTTGAAAAGTACCTATGACCATATAACATTCACAGGTTCTGGAGGTTAGGACATTGACGTTTTGTGGGGTTATTATTCAGCTTACTCTGCTACTTATCTAAGAGTTTCCCAGGTGGTACTCGTGGTAATAGCATATTCAAAAGCAGAGACATTACTTTGCCGACTAAGGTCCGTCTAGTCAAGGCTATAGTTTTTCCAGTAGTCATGTATGGATGTGAGAGTTGGACTGTGAAGAAGGCTGAGCGCCGAAGAATTGATGCTTTTGAACTGTGGTGTTGGAGAAGACTCTTGAGAGTCCCTTGGACTGCAAGGAGATCCAACCAGTCCATTCTGAAGGAGATCAGCCCTGGGATTTCTTTGGAAGGAATGATGCTAAAGCTGAAACTCCAGTACTTTGGCCACCTCATGCGAAGAGTTGACTCATTGGAAAAGACTTTGATGCTGGGAGGGATTGGGGGCAGGAGGAGAAGGGGACGACCGAGGATGAGATGGCTGGATGGCATCACCGACTCGATGCACATGAGTTTGGGTGAACTCCGGGAGCTGGTGATGGACAGGGAGGCCTGGTGTGCTGCGATTCATGGGGTCGCAAAGAGTCAGACATGACTGAGCGACTGAACTGAACTGAACTAGTGGTAAAAAACCTGCCTGCCAATGCAGGGAACAGAAGAGACGTGGGTTCGATTGCTGGGTTGGAAAGATCCTCTGGAGGAGGGCACAGCAACCTGCTCCAGTATTCTTTCATGGAGAATCTCATGTGCAGAGGAGCCTGGTGGGCTACAGTTTATAAGGTTGCAGAGTCAGACATGACTGAAGTGACTTAGCACACATACATGCACACTACCCTAAAATTAAAAGCTTATTTTCAAAAAACAACAAATATTTAGAAACAAAAGTGAGCACACAATTAAATATCAAAGACTAATAGGAAATATAACAAAAGATATATAATATCTTTATATGGAGATTTTAAAATATAAGAGAGTATCAACCTTGGTCACCTAATAGATAAGGCATTGACCTCCTAAAATATAAGAGAATAGTACATATGACTATGAAATTATATACTTCATTATCTAGAAGAAATACATGATTTCCTGGGGCAACAAGGTGTTAAGGAAAAAAATATCAGAAAAAGACCCAGGCACAACTGGAAAATGTTGCCACAGAAGTCTTCAGGACAGGATGTTTTTATAACGACCATCATTTCTACTTATTCAGGGTTACTAAGTAATGGACAGAGCTGGAATTCAAACCAGCATTTGTCTGGCTTTAAACCCCATGTACTTTCACAGCGTCATTTTGTCTCCTGTGCATACATGAATCAGTCTTTTCATTCTTTCAAGAAACAGATTTTTTCTATTCTATATAATCTATTCCAGAACATGGAAAGCTACTTAACTCATTTTTAACTCTTCAAAACTATGTAGCAGAGCCTAGAGAGATAGGCTCCTCCCTCAAGCTGTGTAATCTTAGCCTCAGTTCCTTATCTGCAAAATATATGTAATGCTGTATTTCATTTGTAAATGTTGTAAGAAAATACAGGAGAAAATGTGGTATTTGAAACATCGTATGAGTGTACAAAATGATCACAACTGCTATTATTATTATTAAAGCCTAACAAAGATAGGATAAGAAGAAAAGGACCCATATATTTCAAAACTCTAAATAATGTAATAGCCAATGGGACTCAAAAAACTAATGGGAAAGAATAATCTACCACAACCAAGTAGAAGCTATCAGTTTGTTGTTTTTTTTTTTTAATAATCTTATTTATTTATGGCCGTGCTGGGTCTTTGTTGCTGCGAGTACTTTTCTCTAGTTGCAGCAAGCACAGGCTACTCTCTAGTTTCAGGGTGCAGTCTTCTCATTGCAGTGGCTTCTCTTGTTGAAGAGCACATGCTCTAGTGTGTGTGGGCTTCTGTAGTTGTGGCTCCCAGGCTCTAGAGCAGAGGCTCAACCGTTGCGGCAAGGGCTAGTTGCCCTGAGGCATGTGGGAACTTCCCGGATCAGGGATCGAACTCATGTCTCCTGCATTGGCAGGTAGATTCTTTACCATTGAGCCACCAGAGAAGCCCCAGTTTGGCTTACTATTAGAAAATTCTTATCTTACCATATTGAGAGGTCAAATTAAAAAAAAAAATTCATAAGATCATTAGTTTTTGAAAGGCGTTGATAAAATATTGCAATCATATCATTTGTTGTTGCTTTTCCTGTATGAAAAAGGATCCCAATATCAAGGTATAGGGAAGAGGAGAACAAGGCACATACCCCTTTGTGTAAGAACGCAGCGGGGCAGGAGAAGGACAAGCCTCAAAAGGAGGGGCCGGAGGGGAATGCCATTAAGGCGGCAAAATAGGCTGTGAAAAGTTGGAGAAGGAGTCTCCACAGCCTCAGAGAGGAAGACAGAGGTCACCTTCTCAGTGCGGGTCTCTTCACTCAAGTGTTCAAAGGAAGGGAAATGTCGGTGTCTCTCCTCTTGGTCTGTCGCAGCCATTTTGTTGTTCACGCGGGGTCACCTTCTGCCTTGCGTAGGTAAGAGTGCTGCGAGGCTCGGGACGCAGAGTCCCTTGTGGGGGTTAAAAGTCAGCATTTCCAGCAGCAGCTGTGCTCCAGACTCCTCTGTCTCAGGTACAACTGGGAGGAGAGGTGGGGGGGAAGACTACCAGGGATAGAGACACGTTTCGAGGCCAGTCATCCTTTGGGGGCCATTCAATCAGGTCAAAGATTCTGCCTATCTGGTCAGCTTCAGGGTGTCTCTGTGAAGATACAGCCAACGCACCACATGTCCACAGGTGTTGCCTAGGTAGATTTGAAAAGGACTTTTGGATTCATGGTACCAGAGTGTTAACAACCACAGGTGTAGAGCTGCCTGGTAGCTGTAGATTCTGGCCAGGCCAAAGTCAGCCAGCCTGACTGTCCCACCACTTGTCACCTGAATGTTCTCTGGCTTCAGGTCCCAGTGAATGCCGCTGGCAGGAAGGAAATCCAGGCCTCTTAGAAGCCAGGGCGTCCGGTTCCTGGTGGTCTCCACTGGCAAGCCTGGTGGGGTGCCTTGTCCAGATACGTCCTTAGGTCTTGGCTCACATGCTCACATGCCAGGGTCACGTTGGCTTCCCGGTCATTTTAGGTAGTGGCACTGACTCCATCAGCCGGACAACACTGGGACGCTCAAGAGCCTCCAGACACGGCAGTAAGCCCACCTTACCAGCTGTGCTGATGGGCAGGCCTCCTCCAGCACTCCTACCCTGGGGACTCGTACGCTCTTGAGGGCCACAAAATGGCCACTGTGGGGATCACGGGCCTTGTACACTGTCCCATCGGCCCTGACACCAATTCAGCCATTGGCTCATATGGAGGGGTAGCCATTCTCAGACCACAGGAGACTCTTGCGCATCTCTGGAGGTCTGGAGCTACTCGGGTGGCAGGTTATCTGGATCCTGGAGCTGATTTCTGCAGCACCATACATTTCAGGTCTGTCCTGGGCCGCTGGATGGTACCAGCCCAGCCATAGACAGAGGCCACAGGCTAGAGCGGCCCCCTTTACCCCACCTTCACTGTATGACCAGCTGCCCTACAATCATTTCTAATGAGAAAAATCTTTTTGTTATCTATATAAGGATAATTCCTTAACACATTAAGGAACATTTTCATATTGACAACTCATTTAACTTATTAGGAAAATACAAATGGAGACATTTCCATTAACATCAGGAACAAGCCAACAATGTCTGCTCTCCTACCTACAGTTAATTATTATTTTATAAGTTTTTGTTGTAGCAGAGGAACAAAAATAAGAAGTGTGATTACCAGAAAAAGAAAAACAAAGTTATCATTGTTTGCAGCTGATATCATCATATACCTAGAAAACCCTAGAGAACCAGCTGAAAAATAATTATAAGAGACTTTGGCAAGATGAATAAATATAAGTGTCAATGGATTTCAAACACACCAGACACAATCAGAAAGTATAATGAGGAACGAAACTCTTTCACAATAGTAACAGGAATATAAAACACCTAGAAATACAAGCTTAATAAAATATACGTCAGACCTTTGTGAAAAATGCCATAGAATTATACCAAGAAGCATAAAATAAGGCTTAAATAAATAGGAAGCCATGCAGTGTGTCTGTGTGGACTATTATAAATATATCAGTTTTATCCACATTAATTTTTAAGTTTAATGTAACCCAACACATTCTCAATGGGATTTTTTTCTTCAGTAGTTTTTCTGGAGGAATAGGTATGTAAGAATTTGTTGCTGGTGTTGTTTAGTAGCTCAGTCATGACCAACTCTGCCTCCCCAAGGACCGCAGCATGCCAGGATTCCCTGTCCTTCACCATTTCCCAGAGTTTGCTCAGACTCATGTCTATTGAATTGGTGATGCCATCCAACCGTCTCATCTTCTGTCATCCCCTTCTCTCCCTGCCTTCAATCTTTTCCAGCAGGGAAAGATTTCCCAGTCTTTCTAATGGGTCAGCTCTTCACATCAAGTGGCCAACGTATTGAAACGTCAGCTTCAGCATCACATAAGAATAGCAAAAGAAAAGCTGGAAAAGAAAGCTAATGAGGAAGGTTGAACTTGTTCTACCAGGTAGAAGATATATTGCTGAGCTACAGTAGTGGTGCCTGTACAAGTATGGGTCAATAAGAGAGACTAGCCCTCAAAGAGAAAGCACCCTATGATGTACAATGGCTTGAGACGCTATACCGGTGACATCAGAACAAAGTAAGGGACAGATTACTCAATAAATGATATATGGAAGACATTAGACTAGGTCTTTACCGTATCCGATATGTCATACACAGTAATCAATTCTAGAGATGTCTGTATAAAACAATGTATATAGTAAATCAAACAACACAAATATTAGAAGAAAATAAATGACTCACAGATGAAGACACCTTTCAGCAAGAGCAATAGAATTGGTGACATAAAGTCTTAAACACTGCATATTAAAACTATCATTTCTTAAACACAAAAAAATACCATGGACACATTGAAATGACAATGCTGGAAAAATGTCTACCACTGATGATAGGCAAAGAGGTAACATTTTTTTCTAAGAGTTTTTATAAATCTGTAAAATACAAACATGTCTATAGGAAAAAAAACTGGATTAAAAGATACAGGAAAGAGGAATTACAGATGTTCAACAAAAATGGGGGAAAGTTCAGCTTTCCTGATAATCTCACAAATCTAAATATCATTTTATTTTATTAGAAAATTTTATTGGAGTATAGTTGATTTATAATGTGTTAGTTTCAGGTCTACAGCAAAGTGAATCAGTTATAAATATACCCATTTTTTTCTACGTTCTTTTCCCATATAGGTAATTGCAGGGTAAAGCTCCCTGTGTTATACAGTAGGTCTTTATTAGTTATCTATCTTTTTAAACATCATTTTAAACTTATTCAATTGCCAGCTCAGGGTGAGAGATGGTCAGGTGATGGATCCTGTCAAGTAACCTGGAAGAAATGTTTAGTATTACCACTTCCTGGGAGGTATTTGGCTATATATTTCAGAAGCCTAAAAACTTCTGGTTATTTAGCCCAAGGATTCTTCTTCTAGAATTCTGTCATTAGAAATTAGAAAGTGATGTGGACAACACTTTTTGCACAAGGGTGTTCTTTACTTTCTATTTATGATATAAAAAAACCGGAACTAAGTTAAATGAAAAATTGTACTGGAGTGGTGGATTATTATACATTGAAGGTTCTGAAAAATTCTGATTTTTGAAGAACTTAATGACATGCAAATGTTCACAACATAATTTTAAAATAAAAGTATAGAATTCAAAAGTGCATCCTCAAGAACTTAGCTCTAGAATTTAGGGTAGGGTATTTCAACTCGAATCTTTACTTGCATTTTTAATACTTCCTTTTTTCTATAATAAAATGCATCACTTCCACAATGAAAGAATAGTGTATGTGGGTCTATGTACTTAAGGTACAAAATATGCAGTGATTCAATATGCTTTTTAAGACATTAATCACACTTTGGAAATTAGAAGCGGATTTTCTGATATTTCTACAGGTTTTTCCTCTGTTTTGAAACATATACCCTTCTCTCTTTTTCCAAACTCATTCTGCTTTCTCCATGAAACACAGTCATATATTCAGTCCTTTACACTTGTCTGTACTCCCCATTTTTTTATTTAAGAGAGAGAGGAATATATTTAAGTTTGGCTTTGATTTCTACAAGTTTGTTAGAAAAGTTTAAGATTTCACTTTGCTAAAAATGAAAAGATGCTGGTGACAGAACCATGCTTTGTTGCCTAGGTAGCAGAAATGCTAACAACTCTATCAGATAGAAGATTTCTAAATAAACCTGTGCCTAAATTAAAGTGGCATTTCCAAATGGTTAAAGAGTTAAAAGGATGTGGGGAAAACTGAAGAGAAGAATCAGGTGGTAACTTGGGATGAAGAGGAAGTACTGAATAGATACTCATATGAACAGTTCACATCATACAGAAATCAGATAATCCTCACTAGAGCATCTTGTAAACATATTGCGTTGATTTTTGTTAATTTCTCTAACACACAGAAAAAACTGAACAATTTTTGGAAATACAGAGGTAAAAATGATCGTCAATAATCCTACCATCTATTAAGTGGAATTACTTCTGATTTCTATTCTCTTTCTCTCTCTGCAGCCTCCATCTTTATTAAAGATATCTATTTAATACTCCAAATAAAATTTTGTATCACAATTACTTTTCAGAATTAAGTCTCTGAAAAGAACTTGGGTATTTACACCCCAGGATAAATTCCTCTCCAATCTATTCCCCGAGAGTTCTCAGTGCAATGCTGGCTCTCCTGGTGGACAGCTGCCATACACTCAATCTAAAGCGAAGTCTGCCTGTTGACGAGGCCTACGTAAGCAGATGCAACTTTCATTGCTTCTTTCTTAAATATGAAACAAAGATTTATTTAACAAGTATTTATTAGATACCCACGAGATGCTGGGCACAATTCTTGATGCAACAGTAATAAAAAAAAAAAGAAAGACCAAAAGTCTTGTTGCTTACATTCTTGTGATAGTAGAGGGAAAAAAGGTAAGGGAATTATCCCATGTTTTAGAGATTGATATGTGCTATTGACAAAAAGAGTTGGGTGGTCAGATGGTGACATTTGAGACCCTAGAGAATCATAAATTTCCTATTTAAAAAGAGTCTATGAGATGCCAAGAAAGGTTAGTGAATGATTACATACCTAGACATACCTGTGTGAAATTCTGGATGTGAGATCATGAAGTTTCCAGCCAGTGGGGGCAAGACCACAAGGGTAGGAGAGTGGTCACATACAAATGGATAGATCTAGACTGACATCAAACTTTTTAAACAATAACAGTGATCCTAAAAGAATATCTTTAAAGTATGAGGGAAATCATTTTCAATCAAGAGCAGATTGTTCAACCAAATGGTCATTCCAATAATAAAACATATTCAAATACATCAGTATATTGAACATCTACGTCCTATGCACCCTTCTTAGGAATTTACTTGAAGATGTGCTCCTTAACAGACTGAGGGTATAAACTAAGAAAGGGTACTGATGGAAAAATAAATTTAGATGTATCCAATAGAGGAAATAAAAATAAGTACTGTACTAGGGTTCCCCAGAGAAACAGAATGAACAGGATATATATATCCTAGAGAGAGATTTATTGTGAGGTACTGGCTCATGTGGTTATGGAGACTGAGACATCCCATGAGCTACTGTCTGCAAGTGGGAGACCCAGGAAACCTGGCGATGTAGTCCGAAGGCGTGAGAACCAGGAACCCTGAGAGCAGGAGAGAATCACCCCTCAGGTTGGGGGAGGGCAATCCAACCTTCCTCTGCGTTTTGGTTCTGTTTGCTGCTGCTGCTTCTAAGTCGCTTCAGTCGTGTCCGACTCTGTGCGACCCCATAGACGGCAGTCCACTAGGCTCCGCCATCCCTGGGATTCTCCAGGCAAGAACACTGGAGTGGGTTGCCATTTCCTTCTCCAATGCATGAAAGTGAAAAGGGAATGTGAAGTCGCTCAGTATTTGTGTCTGTTTCTTCTCGACCCAATGGACTGCAGCCCACCAGGCTCCTCTGTCCAAGGGATTTTCCAGGCAAGAGTACTGTTTAGGCCCTCAACAAATTGACTGATGGCCACCCACATTGCGGAGGACCATCCGCTTTACTAAAGCCACCATCTCAAATGCTAATATCTTCCAGAAACACCCTCCAAGACAAACCCAGAAATAATGTTTAATCAGATATCTGGATGTCCCAAGGCCCACTCAAATTGACATGTGAAATTAACAATCACAAGCACGGAGAGAAAAGGAGAGACATGAGGTACATTGTAGGCCTGCTTCAGCAGAGAGCCAATAACTGACCTATTGTTAATGTTGATCAATCAAGAATTAACAGTATAAATCAAAGAACTGTGTCCATCTTCAATGTTTATGATCTTGTCATAGACAAGACAAACTGGAAACTGTAGAGCAGGATCATCCTTTGAAGTCCAGTGGTTAAGACCTGGCCCTCTGTTGCAGTGGGTGAGGGTTCAATCCCTGGTCAGGGAGCTAAGAGTGGCCAAAAAACTAAAACAGAGGCAATACCATAACAGATTCAATAAAGACTTTAAAATGGTCTACATTACCAAAAAGTCTTTAAAAATGCAAACTCTAAAATACAAACAAATACGTGAAAAAACAGTAGAGCAATGCTTAACCATCCAATTAGCTGTCAATAGCGCGGTGACAGGTGAAGAGGACGGACACAGGACAGGGATGAAGCAGAAACTCTGGACATCATCTGGTTTAAAGTTAAGAAGATCGGAGAGAATTTCCAGGGTTCTGAGCTAGCAGGGAGAGTAATTACAAGAAACTTTTATAGAGAGGGTGGGGTTCAGGAAGGGAAAGAGTGCCTAGAGGGCATTTTCCCTGCCCGCCCACCATGCTGATGTAAATAGAGAAAAGATAAAACAGAGATATTTTTTGCTTGTATTTTAAATTTACAAATACTGTGAAAACTAATTTATTAACATTTCATTCAGTCAGTTAATATTTTTTATGTGCTTATTATGTCTCAGGTACTACTGAACTGATGGAACAGTAAAGATAAAAAAATTCTCTTCCAATGAGGCTAAAAGTAATCGGCTTAGTGACTCACAGGTAGAATCTGATAAGGAGAGATGGGCATGTAGTGATTAAATTTGATAAAGTGTTACAGGTGCTGTGACAGAAATATGTTCAGCATCCAGAAAGGACATCAAGGAAGAGGGAGTCCATTTGGTTTGTGGTAAGTTAAATTCAAGAGCTATCTGATAGAGTGAGAGTTCTGCTGCCTTGAAGAGGAGGTGACCTTTGTACCTTTGAAAATGCAATTATTCTCTTGTGAGGCTAGCCTGAGGAAGTAATCTTAAATAAAGAAAAAGAATTAAGCAAAATAAACAAAGCAAAGCAAACAAACAGAAATCTGTTTTGACAAATCATCTTTGAAAACATCTTACAGCACTTCTGCAGCAACCCTGAATTAATCACTAATATAGGATAACTCCTGAGCGAATGCAATTTCTTCATCCTTATATTGCAGGTAATAATGCCTATTTTAAGGATTTTACAGTAAGAATCAGAAATAGAAATAATTCTTAGCATACTCTGTGAAGATTACTGGGATGACAATGGTGGTGATGCACAGGGAATCACAGGTGTCCAGAAAGCCGGAGCTGGCATGTGCCCTGGAGACCAGCCTCTCTTTCTTGTTTTATTGTGGAGGAAACTGAGACGTACAGAAGTTAAATTATTTGCCAGAGAAATCTGCCTGAAGCCTTAGAGCATTACATTTAAGACACTGAAAAGAGATATGTGTACCTTGAGGCCGGAGTCACGGGTGAATTTGAGAGCCCTATACTTTCCCTAAATTATTTAAGTAATGTGTCAGCAAAGGCCTGCTTACAAATCAGATGCAGTGCGCTTCAAGGGTCTTCTCTCAACTCCTGAAATGAGTTATTAGCCCAGTTGATTGTAGCACCCTTCGTTCTAGAAGCTGAAATCAGAATCACCAAAACCCACATCTGGAGCACAAACTGCCTGGATCAAAGTGATGTTTTCCTCCTTTTTAGCATTACATATTGGTATTAGGCCATTTCCTCTTGGGTTTCTACAATGGACTATGCACTATAAGTGGGCTTCCCAGGTGGCGCAGTGATAAATAATCCACCTGCCAATGCAGGATACAAAAGAGCCTTGGGTTCGATCCCTGGGTCAGGAAGATCCCCTGGAGTAGGAAATGGCAACCCACTCCAGTATTCTTGCCTGGAGAATCCCATGGACAGAGGAGCCTGGTGGGCCACAGTCCATGGGGTTGCAGAGTCAGCCGTGACTGGGCAACTGAGCACCCGTGCATACACAGCAGTTGGCAAGAGGTTCATGGAGACACTGGTGGTGGAGCCTGGTGGGCGGCTGTCTCTGGGGTCGCACAGGGTCGGACACGACTGAAGCGACTTAGCAGCAGCAGAAATTGAAGAAAGGGAAACGTTGCAAACCCGACTGTCACCTTTTCCTCTGTCATATCTGACAAAGAAGGAGATTAATTACCATCAATACTAACTCAGGGTCTGTGTAACTCATGGGTCTGGCCGCAGTCTCTTCATTACAGTATTATTTCTTAAGTATGGATTTATGGGAAGCATAAGGAAGCATTTCACAGGTATGGATCTACCACACACATCTTCTCTGCCTTTCTCTCACCCTGTGTCCCCTTCAAGAGGAATTCTGCCTCTTTCATCAATGCTTCCTTTCTGCAATGAGCTAGAAATATATGCGTTTACATTCTTTGAACTTAAACTTCTTCAACACTAAATGTGGGATATTAATATCTTTATTAGTGGTTTACTGAGATAATTCAATTAGTTAATCTAAACAGTAAAAGCTCTTGGCCAAAAATTATATATATATTACACACACACACACACACATATATAATACATGTGTGTAATATATATATGTATGTATATGTGTGTGTAATAAATACTACTTACCTACTGACCCTGCTGTCTCTCTCTGCTTCCTTCCTCCCTGCCGTGTTTTCTGTGTTTTCACCCTCCTTCCCCCTCCCTCTCTCCTCTCTTTCCTCCACCTTCATGTTGCACAAATACACTGATCCTGCTTCCAGCATTCTACAGTGATCACGGGTCACACAAGCCATAGTCCCTACTCCTGTGGTGCCGTCTCCTCCACTTTGTGGACTAGAAAAGAAGCATCCATCTAGAGGTTTGGACCAAGACACTTTCGACTCTAAAATCCTACAGTTCTTTTTGTGGCACCAAACCATCCAGTGTTTCTGGCAGATGTGCTTCTAGAGATGGTTTGATTTAAAACATTTTTGCTTTGCAAGTTGGTCTTTAAAGAGCTTCTGATCAAAATCACTCTTTCCCTTTAATGAAGAGAGAATTAGAGAGCTGGAAAGGTTGGGAAGGACACACATTCCCCACAGTGATTTTTCACAGTGTTCTGAAGGCAAGAAACTAAGATTGATTTATATTTCTTCATTTTCTAAAGAGGAAGATGATGCTCCATGTGCTCTTTTTACTCACAGAGGGTTTGAGGCAGAAACAATTCTTTAAAAAGATATATGTCTTGAGGACAAACCTGGAAGTTTGATATAGCAAATTGTATTTGTACCAGATTTTCCTTTATTTTAAATTCCCATTAAAACTACTCAATATTGTGCTGTGGTATTTAGCATTTCACTTTTCTCTTCCTCCTCTGATTTGGAGGTCCAGAGACACAAAATGAAATGAACAGAAGAGGGAGAATTTCTTGAGCTGGACAAATATTTAATTAGGCTAGTACTACGCTTCTTTTCAGGGAAAGAACATAGACTCAAATGTATCACAAAAACAAAAGAAATATCTTGAAGGAAATGAAAGAGGGTTCAAGGAGAGAAAGATAGAGAGGCAGGAGAGAAGGGGGACAGAGAAAGAGATGCTTGAACATGGATTCTTTGCTAATCTCACAGCCATAAAAATCCTGAGTCATAGACATTCAAGCTTTGTTTTGGGAGATTTTCAAATTCAAAGAAAATATTATTTACCTTGTCCTCACAATGTGTGGCTTCTTAAATTATTGTTGAAACGACAGTATGGGTTTAGGGTTTGGATTAGACCATGGGTTTTTTTTTTTTTTAATTGAAGTATAGTTGATTTACAATGTCATGCTAGTTTCAGATGTACAGCACAGTGATTCAGTATATATATATATGTGTGTCTGTATATATATATGTATACATATATGTATATATATACAGACACATGCATATATATGTATATATATACAGACACATGTATATATGTACACATACATACATATATATGTATATTCTTTTTTCAGACTCTTTCCCCTTCCTGCTTCCCTGGTGGCTCAGAGGTTAAAGCGTCTGCCTGCAATGCAGGAGACCTGGGTTCGATCCCTGGGTCGGGAAGATCCCTTGGAGAAGGAAATGGCAACCCACTGCAGTACTCTTGCCTGGAGAATCCCATGGACAGAGGAGCTTGGTGGGCTACAGTCCATGGGGTCGCAAAGAGTCAGACACAACTGAGCGACTTCACTTTCACTTTCACTTTTCCCATATGTGTTATTATAAAATATTGAGTCGAGTTCCCTGTGCTATACAGTAGGTCCTTGTTGGCTATCTATTTTATATTCAGTAGTGTGTGTATGTTAATCTCATCCTCCTAATTTAGGCTATTGTTATTTAAACGATGCAACAAATACAGAGGCAGGGAAGGATACTAAGCAAAAAGTGCCTAATAATAAGAGGAGAAAGGGAGGGGGAGGTGCTGAGGACAACCCACCACACGCTAGTCTTTCTGGGGGGTCCTTTCTCTCTCGAATTCTCCAACCCTGGAATGAAATACCCATCCTTTCTGAAGGAAGATGGTCTCCGTCACATTTCTGCCCAGGCATCCCTGTGATCGAAACGATCAGTCCAGATGAAAGTGTGTGGAGAATGTGGCCTATACATACAACGGAATATTATTTAACCCTAAGAAAGAAATCCTCACACATGCTACAGCAGGAACGAAGCTTGAGGACCCTGTGCTGAGAGAAATTAGGACAAATATTGTGACATTCCGCTTACCTGAGGTACCTAGAGTAGTCAGACTCGTTGAGACAGAAAGTACTGATGGAATGATGGCCACCGGGGAGTCACTGTTGAGTGGGTACAGAGGTTCAGTGTGGGAAGACAAAGAAGTTCAGGGGATGGGTGGAGGTGATGGCTGTACAACATTGTGAATGTACTTAATACCACGGAACTGTGAACTTAAAAAGTGTTAAAAGAGTAATTTTTTTTTGGGGGGGTCATGCTGCGTGGCATGTGGGATCTTACTTCCCCAACCAAGGATTGCACCCACACCCTCCTACAGTGTCTTCATCACGGGACTACCCGGGAAGCCCCAGTAGAAAACTGTATGTGTTATGCGTGTTTCACCACCACCAGCAACTCCACAGTGATAATAATCAAATTACCTGTCCTGGCTAGAAAGAGCAGCAATGGAGAAAATGGCTGTAAAAAAAATAAGCTGCCTTAGATGAACTAACACAGGGAAATGGAGTAATTTTTACAGTAAAGGGTTCCTGCTATCCCAGATATTAAGTTAATGTTAACTCATTCCACAAAAACTCTGTAGGTCAAATAACATCAGGAAACCAAGGTTCAGTGGTCACCATCTTGCCTATCCTTACAGTCTATTCTTCATCATCACATAAAGAATTTGATGCCAAGTCTGTCTGTGACAAAGCCTGTCTTCTCTTCCACACAATACTTTCTTTAAAGGGCCAGTTTTCACTGAGTTTGAAATACTCATAACTCGAGACAGAGGAACATCTAAGAAAAAGCAGATACTACTCAGCTGTGGGAAGAGAAAGCAGGAAGAAATGGTCCCTAAAACAAAGCAAGAGAGATGGATGAGCTAGCGCAGGGTAAGAAAGTGAAGTGTTAGTGACTCTTTGCGACCCCATGGACTTAAGCTCATCAGGCTTCTCTGGCGAGGAGGCTCCTCCATAGAATTTTTCAGGCACGAATACTGGAGTGGGTAGCCATTCCCTTCTCAAGGGGATCTTCCCAACCCAAGGATTGGACCCAGACCTCCCGCTGCAGGCAGATTCTTTACCGTCTGAGCCACCAGGGAATCTCAAGGATAAGAAATTTCTGTTAACTTCCACAGATCATTTTGGGTTTCTCACTTTGACTTCTGAATTTGAAAGCTCAGTAGCAGATATGCCTAATTTATTCCTAAACTGGCAAAAGGTGAAGCCTTTTCTGCCAGCCTTTTCTGGACATTCTAATGATAATGGAGCATTTGGCATTAGTTCTGAGTTTTAATAGAAAAGCGATCTAATTGAAATAAAGATAGGATAGCACAAAATTGTGCTAAAAACTTAGGGATAAGGGCATCACCTTAATAGCATCAACTATCTTTCTGATTGTCTTCATGAAATGAGCCAAATGTTCTAAGATAGATGAAGCCCTGGAATGAGGTTTGACTTGTCATTAGCTGCTTTCAACTGTGTCACTTTGAACTCCTCTCTTAACATTTTTGAGCCTCAGTTTCCTAACACATAAAATGGGAATAATAATGCCTAATGTATAAGATTATTGAAGAACTGAATTACATTAAAGAAGAAGGTGTATATTAGAGTGCCTGGCATGGCACACTTTAATTTAATATGAAACTGTTGGTAATACACTACAAAAAAGATGCTTTTTTATTTTTGGCAACCTCATCATTTTGGCACACAGGTTTTCTCTAGTTGGCATAAGGGCTCTAGTGGGTGCAGGCTTAGTTGCCCCGTGGCTTGTGGAGAGATCTTAGTTCCCTGACCAGGGGTTAAATGCACACCTCCTGCATTGCAAAGCAAATTCTTAACCACTGGATCACTAGGGATGTCCCAAGATGCTTTATTTTTCATGTAAC
This sequence comes from Capra hircus, assembly GCF_001704415.2. Taxonomy (NCBI): domain Eukaryota; kingdom Metazoa; phylum Chordata; class Mammalia; order Artiodactyla; family Bovidae; genus Capra; species Capra hircus. The sequence continues at coordinate 63,969,841 of NC_030823.1, read as the reverse complement.
TGGTTTCCTGTGAGACAACATGGGCAAGCAAGTTCAGGGCTATCTCGATCTCAAATAAAGTTATGATAAGAAAGGGAAATGTTGAATAAAAAAAAAAATCAAACCTTTCCATGTTTTGGAGTGAAAAGGTAACAGGAATAATATTAATACTAAGTGGAGAGCCAGTGAATGAAATAAGATGGTGCACCTGTCATCAAAGCACACTTCAGGCTTTTTTTTTTTTTTAATCTCCTACCTCACATCTTTAGGAAAACTAATGGATCTTAGCTAGTCATATTTATAAGAGAAATACTTCACAGTACCAGTATTTTATTTACTAGCATTCTGCACGCATAGAATGGGAAATAATTCACTTGGCTGAAGCCAGCAGGTAGGTGGCCAGATTTAGAACACATCTGCTGAAAGTGAGATTAATAATTAAAGCATAAAGCCACCACTACTTTTTAAGCTACACTTATTGCCTTCACTGGTGTGAAAATTCTCTGAGTAACTGGCCTTTACGGTCTCACATCAGTTGCTTGTCAGTAAATGAGGGTGGTTTAAAACACTAGTTTTGAACTCCTGATCAGAGCTCATCCATCAGTGTCACTTGGTTGGAGTGAGCTGGGGAGTGGAAAAGTTGATGCCTTTTTTCTTTCTGTTAAAATGTTCGATATTGGTATTCCTAACTGGTACATTACCATTAAGATAGACAGAATCACAGGTTCTGCCCAGTACTGACAGGCAGTCTCCCAAATCACTAATTATCCATCCTATTTCACTGAGTTGGAATCATGGTTGAGAAGAAAAATTATACAAAACTTGCAGAGGTAGGAGAGAATAGATGTCTAGATCCATAAATGCATAGCCATTTGCATGCTTGCAATCATAGAAATCATTAACTGAAAATACGCTTTATTTTGTTGGCCTCCTAGGAGAAAAATAATGCTGCAGAGTATTGAAATTGTGAGGCAAAGCCAGCATTTTTAAGAAAGAAAAGGCAGCGAACAGCCTTGTTTATCAATACAAAAGTTTAGACACTTTGGACCTGTGTTAGAAAGTACATTAACATTCCTAAAAGATAAAGCAGCAGAATAATTTATTTTTTCTCCTTTTTCAATGAACATTTAGTATCGGTGCCAGTTATGGGGATGACTATAGACGAGGCAAATGTCCGTCTCTATGGATTATTGGTTTGTGATTTGTTTGTTGATAGCATAGCACTGGCTATCTCTTACGAAATATCTACTTGTTTTCAGTTTTGACCTTCATACTTCCATACTCTGTCGTAGGGAGGGAACAAAACAAGCAAGAAGTCAAAAAAACTGTGGGCATTTTTTTTTCCTGATGCCTAATTTTAACATGTCAAAGTGTTCCTGACAAAACCAGCCCCTCTCTTTTCCTCTCACTGTCTAACTGCTTCATGTCCAGAGGCTGATGGTAACAGTTCAGGACCTGAGTGGAGTGTGACATCTTAATTTGATCATCAAGTCATTTGGAATCTGCTCTCGGCCAAAATTCCAGTGATAATTTGGGTTGCGTTTAAAAGCCACTAAACAAGGAAATAATTTTGTCCACTTCTTATCCTCTCCCTTGGATTAACTGGCTACTCAACCGGTGGTTTGCTCATCTGTTCCATTCTAAAACCCAAGAGCTACACCTTAACCCCACCTCTGTGAGATCTCCCCTTCCCTTTCTAGTTTATTTTACATTTAAACAGACTTCAGCGACACCCCTTTTAGTCTCTGAAAGAACTCGTGCTTTTAACTTGATGCCAAATGACGAAACTTAATGTCACCAGCTTTTTTTCTTTTAATGTTAACTGCTCATTTCTTATTGTAGTTTGATATTGTTATTCAACTACTGTAAATAAAAGCTAATTAACAAAATGTCAATTGACATTCAAAGCAGCTGCAGATGGCTTTTACTTTTCAAAAAACAGTTTCATCTTTATCAGCAACAGATGAAAAACCACCATATCTGACAACACAGTGACCCATTATGGTTCCAACATATGCATTTGAAATGAGGCTCAATACAGTGTCTACTGAAGGATGTATTTTAATTGGTTTAATAATGACTAATGAGATTGTAATAAATGAGCCTCACTGGATGGATTCTGATATTTTATAAAAAAGAGTCACAAAAGAAGTGAAAGAATAGCAATGGGCATATGAAGAGATTTACATAGAATTGCCTCATATTTTCCTCCTTCTGAAGTAATTTGTAATGAATGTATAGGCTCAACAAGCAAAGGACCAAGAGGTTATCAGGGCCAAGTAAATTTTGGCAGAACAAATAAGGAAACCCCATCTCTAGACATTAAGAAGAACCTCACTAAACTAGAGAAATTTGGAAGTTAGCAGAGATTAGCCTAAAACTTGAAAACAAAGTAGGGAATTATGACTGCCCTGACATTGAACTAGAAGCCTACACCTCAGGAAACAAATGATAGATACAGTTTCATACTTGAAGGTCTGGGTGTATTCAGAAGCATGAACCAAGTAGGCTTAGCCCTAAAGTAATGAGACCATAAGACATTTAAGTGGTGTTGGAAGAAGATTCTAATATATCTGAAAAGGGATCTAGAGCCTAATTTCTTGTACCTGATATAAGCAGAAAGATGAAACAGGGAGAGAAAAATTTTAATGTTTCTATTACAAGAAGCTTATTCTACTTCTGACTATAATGAAGTAACTCACGGCTGATCAAGTCTCCTGTTGAAAAGACCTAGAAAATCCATATAAAAACACAAAGTACACATTTTTTTTATAAGACATCGAAGGCAACCAAAATATCCAAGACTTGAGGAGTCAAGATCCCAGAAGGAGAGAAATTATTAAGATAAATCCAATATTTTCTGGGCTTCCCTGGTAGCTCAGCTGGTAAAGAATCCACCTACAATGCAGGAGACCTGGGTTTGATCACTGGGTCAGGAAGGTCCCCTGGAGAAGGAATGGCAATCCACTCCAGTATTCTTGCCTGGAAAGTCCCATGGATGGAGGAGCCTGGTGGGCTACACGCCATGGGGTTGCAGAGTCAGGCATGACTGAGTGACTAACATGCACAATATTCTCTGGCCACATTCAGGAAATCTGCCAATTTGGGGCATAGAAGGAAAAGCTGGGAATTGGGCAGAAGGTAGATACTAAGAGGCAGAGAATCCATCAGAGCTTCCAGCAGTCTCACACAGTTAGGGAGACAAAAATTGGAGTTCGGGACTGCCTAGGAAGATGGGACCTGAGACCAAGATCTCCTGAGATAAGAGAGATGTAGAGGGTACTCTGGGGTTCATCTAGAGGCATTTGTTAAATTCTTAAGAGGTACCGGCAAGAGACTAAAACGTCAAGCAGGCAGGTTAAAAGCAAAAGGGAGTTTGGAGCAGTTTGGGGAGGCTGAGAAGATAAAACCTGGAGGTTAAGGTCTGCTTGGGCGGACTTCCTGTGTTCCAGAACCAGGCTCATTTGCCTGGTGTGCTGCACACCAAATGCTGAGAGGCTGAGGTTTGCAGCAGAGAAAAGGTTTATTCACGTGGCATCCCAGTGAACCAGGAGAACCAACCTCGAATCTATGTCCCTGTAGGTGAGGGGCTTGGGACATTTCTGGGATAAAGAAGCAGGGTGGTCTGAGGCGTGGCAGGGAAAGGTGATTGGAGGTGAGAGAAAGATGAGGCAATCGTTCCGTGCAGACACAGCTAAGATATGTGCTTCTTTGTGGGATGCATATTCAGAAAATGGTAGTGTTAGCATGTCTTGAGGATGGAGTTTTGGGCCCTCAACACCAAAAGGTCATGAATCACACACTCACACATGTCCACGTGGTAAGTTGGCGGTTCCAGCCAGTTTTATAGGCTGGAGCTTGACCTGGACACTGCTGACTCCGAGTTCCTGAAAAATAACAGGCAAACATCTTATTACACCATATGACACTTGGAGGATATGTTTTTTGCAAAAACAACTGCAGTGAGCTTGATCATTAAAGGCAGGTAACAGCTTGTTATTTATTAATAACAACTTAATTATTGTTAATAGTTTAATGGATCCAACTGATGAGTACCGTTGGTTTCACTAGTAAATACCCCAGATTCTCAATTTACATGCCAGAGGTATATAAAGACCTATAGAGACAACAAGCTGTGTGAATCAGCCCAGTTTCTTGTTTACTATGGCTGTCTGCCAAAGGATAGGATAAATCACTTTTGGAGAAAGATAACATCATCCTAAAATCTGCAGTTTTTCATAAACAATGTTGTATGGTCAATAAAATATTATTAGACATACAAAGAAACAGAATGCTAAACAAAATCTCATAATCGAAACAGATCCATAGTTAATACAGATATCGGGATGATGAGACATGTATTTTTTTTAAAACCTGATTAATATATTAATCAGGCTCTTCTGTCCATGGAATTCTCCAGGCAAGAATACTGGAATGGGTTGCCATTCCCTTCTCCAGGGGATCTTCCTGACCCAGGGGTCCGACCCAGGTCTCCTGAATTGTAGGCAGATTCTTTACGATCTGAGCCACCAGAGAAGGCCCTAAATATCAGGATTATGAGACATGGATTTTTAAAAACTTGATTAATATATTTGAGAAAAATAGATGTCAAAGGGTGAATTTCACTAGAGGGCTAAAGTCTATAAAAACATCAAATGGAATATCTACAACTGAAAAAACTAGTAACTGAAATTAGGATGAAAATAGAAGATTTAATCATATTTGAACATGAAAATTCTGAAAGAGATGGGAATACCAGACCACCTGACCTGCCTCTTGAGAAACCTGTATTTAGGTCAGGAAGCAACAGTTAGAACTGGACATGGAACAACAGACTGGTTCCAAATAGGAAAAGGAGTACATCAAGGCTGTATATTGTCACCCTGCTTTATTTAACTTATATGCAGAGTACATTATGAGAAATGCTGGGCTGGAGGAAGTACAAGCTGGAATCAAGATTGCTGGGAGAAATATCAATAACCTCAGATATGCAGATGACACCACCCTTATGGCAGAAAGTGAAGAACTAAAGAGCCTCTTGATGAAAGTGAAAGAGGAGAGTGAAAAAGTTGGCCTAAAGCTCAACATTCAGAAAACGAAGATCATGGCATCTGGTCCCATCACTTCATGGGAAATAGATGCGGAAACAGTGGTTGACTTTATTTTTCTGGGCTACAAAATCATTGTAGATGGTGATTGCAGCCATGAAATTATAAGACACTTACTCCTGGGAAGGAAAGTTATGACCATCCTGGACAGCATATTAAAAAGAAGAGACATTACTTTGCCAACAAAGGTCCATCTAGTCAAGGCTATGGTTTTTCCAGTGGTCATGTATGGATGTGAGAGTTGGACTATAAAGAAAGCTGAGTGCCAAAGAATTGATGCTTTTGAACTGTGGTGTTGAAGACTCTTGAGAGTCCCTTGGACTGCAAGGAGGTGCAACCAGTCCATCCTAAAGGAGATCAGTCCTGAGTGTTCATTGGAAGGACTGATGTTGAAGCTGAAACTCCAATACTTTGGCCACTTGATGCGAAGAGCTGACTCATTGGAAAAGACCCTGATGCTGGGAAAGATTGAGGGCAGGAGGAGAAGGGGGTGACAGAGGACAAGATGTTTGGATGGCATCACTGACTCAATGGACATGGGTTTGGGTGGACTCCAGGAGTTGGTGATGGACAGGGAGGCCTGGCGTGCTGCAGCATGGGGTCGCAGTCGGATATGACTGAGCGACTGAATTGAACTGAACTGAACATGAAAAAGAGTACTTGTTAACTGGCTGATAAATCAGTATTTATCAGATGATTTAGTATTTAATCATATGATAAAGTATTCAGATTGAAGGAGAGCAAAAGGTTGAAGAATGCACAAAGTCACATAAGAGATACATAGAACATGGAGAGAAGATTCAATGTACATAAAATTGGAGTCACAGAAGAAATGAAAACTGATGAAATATATCAAAGAAGTGCTACAAACTCCAAGCTGGATAAGAACAAAAGAAGTCACAATCGATTAGGCTTGTGATTGTAAAATTTCTGCAAACAAAAGTCTTAAGAGCATCCAGAAAAAACTGACTCATTAGCTTTAAAGGAGCATCAATGAGACTGATAGTTATTTTCTCAAAAGAGAACTAAAAGCCAGAAGACAATGCAATGATGCCTCCAAAGTGCAAAAGAAAAAAACGAAGATTCACCCAGGAATTGATCACCCAGTGAAAATACTTTTCAAATGTGAAAGTGAAATAAGTGTTTTCCTAGACAAATAAAAACATGGAATTCACCACCAGAAGACCTACACTAAAAGAAATGCTAAAGGGAACTCTTGGGACAGGAGGAAAGTTATCCCAGACATCCCAAAAGGAATGAGGAGCCGTAGAAAGAGTAGACAATAAATACAATGCATATTGCTAGTTTAGTGGGGCTTAAAATTCATGAGAACTATAACACAAAATTAGAGCAGGGATGTTGTTTGGACTATCATCTGTTGAAGTGAAGTGAAGTGAAGTTGCTCAGTCGTGTCCAACTCTTTGCAACCCCATGGACTGTAGCCTTCCAGGCTTCTCCATCCATGGGAGTTTCCAGGCAAGAATACTGGAGTGGGTTGCCATTTCCTTCTCCTCGGGATCTTCCCAACCCAGGGATCGAACCCAGGTCTCCCGCATTGCAGGCAGATGCTTTACATTTGAGCCACCAGGGAAGCCATCGTCTGTTATTGGAAGCCAAAAAAAATCCTCAATCTTATTAATTTGGCCAAGACTTTGTGACCCCTGTGAAGACATTTGGGCAGAGTTCAGTCACAGTAAAGTTAGTTACAAAAGGGGTCAAGGTATCTTTGGAGCATCAGGCTAAGGGCGGTGTTAAGAGCTGTTTGACTACAAGATTCCAAAGCCCTCTCTCTCTCAGCCATGGGAATACCAGTAGATCTAACACTCTCATTGATAGAATTTTAAATAATTTTAGAAGAAGAAATACTTTATTAACATTTCTTTCATTGCTTTTTCCTCAATTCCCAACTTTTAAATGTTTGGTTATTAAACACAAGCGGACTTCCCAGGTGGCTCAGTGGTAAAGAATCTGCCTGACAATGCAGGAGCCGCAGGAGATGCAGGTTCAATCCCTGGGTCAGGAAGATCCCCAGGAGGAAGAAATGGCAACCCAATCCAGTATTCTTGCCTGGGAAATCCCATGGACAGAGGAGACTGATGGGTCGCAGAGTCAGACACATGTGAGCATGCATGCTATTAAACACGAGGGCCTTCTGATGAGAAGCAGGCTGTTCTTTTCTCATTTCATTATTTAGAACAAATTAAAACTAAAAGTAAGAAGTTGAATTCCTTTGTGGTAGATCAAGTGAATTTGCTCACAAGACCAAAATTCTTAGATAGGACAAAAGGATCAATGTCTTGGTGACTCTACGGAGAATTTGTTGTTAGGGGGCAGAATGGGGCTCCAAAGCTGGATTGAAAATTATCAGCTTGAGGTGGCAAGAGAAGAAGGTAAGTTTTTCTCTCTCCCTTAGTTCAGTTCAGTTCAGTTCAGTCGCTCAGTCGTGTCCGACTCTTTGTGACCCCATGAATCGCAGCACACCAGGCCTCCCTGTCCATCACCAACTCCCGGAGTTGAAGTTGACTCAGACTCACCTCCATCGAGTCCGTGATGCCATCCAGCCATCTCATCCTCAGTCGTCCCCTTCTCCTGCTGCCCTCAATCCCTCCCAGCATCAGAGTCTTTTCCAATGAGTCAACTCTTCGCATGAGGTGGCCAAAGTACTGGAGTTTCAGCTTTAGCATCATTCCTTCCAAAGAAACCCCAGGGCTGATCTCCTTCAGAATGGACTGGTTGGATCTCCTTGCAGTCCAAGGGACTCTCAAGAGTCTTCTCCAACACCACAGTTCAAAAGCATCAATTCTTCGGCTCTCAGCCTTCTTCAGAGTCCAACTCTCACATCCATACATGACCACTGAAGAAACCATAGCCTCGACTAGACGGACCTTAGTCAGCAAAGTACTCTCTCTCCCTTAGCAATATAAATACATCCAACAAAGTTGGTGCCATACTGGAAAGCTAGTGGGACTTCTGATCCAAAGAAATCAACATCACTTTTGAACACTTGCTAATTGTGGGATATTGGGGTACCTCTCCTTTGAATATGAGGCTACTAACATCTGATTTTCTTTCTGAGTATGTCTAGTCCACTATTAAAAACTTCTAATAAGTTTCATTTCTCTCTCCCTTTTTAGATGTTCAATTGGCTTTTTAAAGAAAAGTGTACACTGTCATTTTTATAGTTCGGCTATCAGGCCTGCTCTTTTTTTTCCCTTTAAGAATACTGAATACTCTTGCTCTCTAAACTGTCTCTGGTAACTCTCATAGCTGAAGTATTGGCAAATCTATTTTTAGCTGATGTGCTGATGCTTTAACTATTAGCTTGACATATGCTAGACCCTGGTACTTGGAAAATTGTTGGAGTAATTTGAGGCCTAGGATAAATTATATGTGTCTTCTTCCAGATATAATTTACATTTGCTTTGGAAAGATGGCTGGAGGAACTATCACCTTAAACTAAGTTCACGGCTTCAGGGTCTTTGATCTACCTGGGGATGCGAAATCTGTTAATTTTCAGGAAGGGTGCTTCACTTCTGGGTCTCTTACCCCAGGGATTATTCCTTTGAAGTTCATGTTTACTGTAGCGGTGATTTCTCAGTAAACTTTCTAGCTTTATGGGACCTAGGCTTTGATTTCTGTCCTGATCATCTGATAAAGTCACCAAAAGGAAAGTTCAGCTTTGCCAGGATCAGCAAACATTATTAGGGCAAAAGTTGCTTTCATACTAGTTTAATATTTTGTCTCCATTTAGGCCTGGTAGTTGCTTCCTACCTTGTTAGCTCTTGGAGGCTTTTAGATGGATGCTTTTTGTATTATAGTCAGCATTTCCATAGTTTTTTTCCATAGGATAATTGGTTTGGCTAACCTACCTGCTAGTCCCAGAAACTGGAAGTCCAAGACAATAACCAATCTGTATTACGATGCTACTACTAGTATCTCATGATGATACAAAACTAATATCTCACAGAAATTGCATTTCAAGTAGATAATATGTACTTTTTATGCTGAAAACAGCTGCTAAATTGTCAGTTATTGTTATTGTTAGAAAGCAGGAGGAAGAAATCCAGTTTTTTGTTGTGTGCTGGCTACCACCTCATGTGTGGATGTATTACCCCCTCAGAATGGTTTCGATTTTGCAAGCTCCCACTCATTGTTTAGCCAAAGAAGAAGATATATTAGGGCCTCATTATGAAGCAGAGGTTGGTGAACTATGACCTAGGAGCTAAATCTGGTCTGTGGTTTGTTTTTATACAAGTTTTATTGCAACACAGACACATTCATTCATTCATGTATTGGGTATCACTGCTTCTGTATTAACAAGGACAGAGTGAAACAGCCGAAACGGAACCTGCATGGCCCATGAAACATACAATACTCTCTGGCCCTCTATACAGAAAAAGTCTGCCAACTCCTGCCATGAGGTATTAGTCCACCAGTCTTGCCTGACTAGTTTATGAGCTGGGAACAAGTAGATTATTATCTACTTGCCTTATTATCATGCAGTTTTTAAATACTGGAAGCTTGGGCTTGGTGTGATAGACTCCTCAGTCACGTTGAAAAATTTAAAAAGGAAATGGCAATAATGAGCAAAAGATGAATAACTTCAAGTAGCAACACGGTCATTTAAATCATTAATCTTAAACAATTCAGACAAACTTTTCTTTTTCCAGTACAGATATTAGTTCTCTTTGTTTCTGCTTTTTTAGAGAATGTTTCATTTATAAAGTAAAGCTCTTCATTTTTTCATTAACCTGTGCTTCTTGGGTTAATGTGACAGAGAGAAGGCTTAGAGTGAAAATTCACAAGCAGCAAAGAAAGACGAGGCCAGGCACCAATCATTTGCCATGAAGTGGAATTTAGCCAAAACGCAACTCTCCCCCTCACCTCTGGACTAGCAGGGTTTGTGGGGCAGAGTGAGCCAGGAGGAGTTTATGCCAAACAGCAGTATACTTTCTGGATAATTCTGAGATTCCTTCTTCTCAGGAGTAATGATAGAGACCTTAGCACAAAAATCAAAGAAAAAGAAAAACTGTAAAAGGAAGTTATGTTCAAAGCTCAGTACATGTCTTTTTGTTCACCACCAGCTCTAATTAACAAATCCCCTGTTTTTGCGTATGATGTCAATTAAACTACTGTTCTGGCTCCCAACTGTGCACACGGCTTTCTATACGCAAATTGTGGTGATGCCATTCATGTTATCTGTTAGGACTGCATCAGTGTCTCTACGCAGAATTTTGGTTCAACAACGAAATACCACTGAGTCTACAAGGTGATCAGGTTGAAATGCATCTTTCTGAGATGAGTCAGGAGTCGTGAAAAGCGCACTAAATCCTGTGGTGAAAGTGTGTTGCTAAATTAGAAACAAGGAGCACAGTAATTTCCCCTGACCCGGAGCCTTGCTGGACAGATGCCGTCCACGATGTGGAGGAGAGCAATATAATAAGCACGGGATCCTGGAGTGAGGCATGAAGAGATAATGAAATCATTTCTTTATAGAGGATCGGATGCCTTACATACATGCCACTTTGCTTATTAATCCATCTGAAATTCCCTGGAGATTTGGAGCTGGCTCTTTGCCTGCTGATGAATCTGTAGCTCGGTGACAATTAACTGTAATGACTTGGAGAAAGACCCTTCTAAATCACTGCTGGGTCCTGGGCTGCCAAAAGCTGCCTGCACCTGGGTGGCTGGCTAACAGCACCCCCATTTTATTCTGTTTTTCATGTGGAATCTACTGTTCTCTGTGGCTTTGCCGGGGAGCCAAGACAGCTCTAAATCCCCTTCTGTGATGTGGCATGGTCAGAAAGGAGAAGCCACAGCCACAGAAGGGAGATACATGGGAAAAGCTAAGGCACCCTCTTCTCTAAGACCAGGACACAAAAAGCCCCTCTGTTCGCGACCACCTGGGCTCACCACACTGGTTATGTGGGAATGCGAGGGTTGACCAGACAGTCAGAGGACCCAGGAGTGTCAGAGAAGGGAGTTCCTCTGTGGCCAGTTCCCGGCGGCCCGGTGGGAACTGCGTGAGGCCGCTGGTAATTTTCCGGGCTCTCAGCAAGCTCAGCGGTGCCCCTCACACAGGCACAGTGGCCACGTGGCCAGGGAGCCAGATGGGCTCTGCTCTAGGCATGGGCAGGAAAGGGACGACCCTGCAGTCTGGATTGGCTTAGCCCCCTTACCCTTGCTGCTGGCCCTCTGTCTTCCAGCACCCGATTTACCTTACAGCGGTCCCCAAAGGGAGGGCACATCCCAGCTGGGTCCCCTGGAAGCTGTAGATTTGCTGATTTGCACCTTTCTTGTGCATATTTTTATGTGGGCTGGGAAAACAGATGGCTCCATCCAAGTTGCTGAAAACCCAGCTGGTTATTGCTGCACTAGAATGACCTGAGTTTGGGGAGCCGAGTTTTCCCTGCCAGAGCCTTAGGCGGGTTAGGAAATGTGTCAGTCTTTGAATCTGAGCATAGGCGGATGAGGCCTGAATCGCTGCAGCCCACCCTCTCCTGTGTGCTGTGGGGAATACAGGCACAGTGACACAAGGCACAATGCATGATACCCGGCACGCCTGCTCCCTTACTTCTTTTCTTTTTTTTTAATTAAGCAGGTTAAAAATTATTTCAAACAAACCAATAACAGAGTCATCCTTTATTCTCTTCCACTTTTTAAATGAAACCTGCAACCCCACCCTCCATTCTAAGTAATGATGAAATAGACTTTCACAGAGAAGATTCAGAAATCTTTTCAAGCCAACATTTATTGAGCACCAATTTAATTTCAACTAGATGCTGGAAATACAACATTGACTAATATATAGCTTTTTTGATCAGAGAGCTCCTAGTCCATCTGGAAGAGATATGTGTAAAAAGAAGGTATCTGGCCAACAGGAACCTGCTGTATGACTCGGGAACTCAAACTGGGGCTTGGTAATAACCTAGAAGGGTGGGATGGGGAGGGAAGTAGGAGGCATGTTCAAGTGGGAGGGGACATGGGTGATTCATGTTGCTGTTTGGTAGAAACCAATACAATACTGTACAGCAATTATCCTTCAATTAAAAATAAATAAATTTTTAAAAAATGAATGAGTGGAAAAAAAGAAGGGATCTATAAAAAAGAAGAAGAAGATGGAAGTGCTGTGATAGAGGTGGGTGCAGTGAAAGTGAAAGTCGCTCAGTCTTGTCTGACTCTTTGCGACCCCGTGGCCTGTGCAGGCCATGGAATTCTCCAGGCCAGAATGCTGGAGTGGGTAGCCTTTCTCTTCTCCAGTGGATCTTCCCAACCCAGGGATCGAACTCAGGTCTCCCTCATTGCGGGTGGATTCTTTACCAGCTGAGCCATGAGGAAAACCCACGAGGGTACAGAGTGGCATGGAAATATAAACAGGGACAGATTCTGTTCCTTGAAAATAGTGGGAACATGGTTTTCTCAGGGTATATGCCCAGTGCGGGGATTGCTGGATCATATGACAACTCTATTCTTAGTCTTTTAAGGAATCTCCCTACCGTTCTCTATAGGAGCTGTACCAATTTACATTCCCAACAATACTGCAAGACAGTTGCCTTTTCCCCACGACCTCTCCAGCATTTATTGTTTGTCGATTTTTTTTTATGACGGCCATTCTGACCTGTGTGAGGTGATACCTCACTGTGGTTTTGATTTGCATTTGTTTAACAATTAGAGGTGTTGAGCATCTTTTCATGTGTTTGTTGAGGTCTATGTGTATACACATTAACTGATTCACTTTGTTGTACAACAGAAACTAACACAGCATTGTAAAGTGATTATACTTCAGTGGAAAAAAAAAAAAGAATAGTGAGACCCAGCTCTGGAGTGGTAATAACTTGAAGGAACGTAAGACTTCGTCTGGGGCAGAGGTGGGAAGGACAGCCCCAGGAGTGAAATATGCAGGCCTGTGTAGGACGCAGGTGGCTGCTATGCAGGGTCTCTTCCCTTTGGCTCTCCCTTCCCGACCTCCACTTATTGTGGTGTTTACCTCTGCTCACATGACTCTGGAGACATCACCCCCATCCCCAGCTCATTGGTAGATCCCAATGAGTCTAAGATAATCACATTCTTGTGAAGGCTGGATTTAGAAACAGGTCATGATAAATTCTGGTCAATGAGACAGGAAGTCTCCTGTGAAATATCCAGGAAATTTCCTCCCTCCTAAGAAAACAACACATGAGAAAAGGTTCCCTTTTCTCCCGCAGACATTGCCACATCTCCTCTAATCCAAGGGAGGGTGTTCCGCAGGGAAAAGATACGGTTTGATTGTGGGGTTAAGTGTAGCCAAAGCAGGAAGCATCACTGGGAGGCGGCCGGAAATGTTTGCTGAAGGACCTTGGATGCCTCAGAGGTTCTGCTTCCCAAAGTAGGTGATGGGGTCATTCCTGCAGTCATGACCATGGCCCGACAATGAAGCATCTTGACTCAAGTTGACCTTTGGCTGGGGTCTAGAAGACAGTGCAGGCAGGTGAGGTGGTGCAGCTCTAAAAACAGCTGGCTCCTTCTTAGCAAAGATAGTGCCAAAAACATACCCTCTGTAGAAACCCTTGCGCTTGATACTTGGCTTTTCAGCCACTTTCTTTCTAATCCCTCACCACTGAAATGATATGTGCAAAGTGCTAAGTAGAGCATCACAAACACGGCGAGTGCTCAGTACATGTTAGTTCCCAACATGATCAACAGATAGCAAAAGATGTTTTCTGGATGCCAAGGATAGCGGAATAATCTATAAATATAATCCCGAGCAGGGGGATGTGATTTCCCTTCTCTGCCAGTTGGGAGGTTGGTTCGCATTGCTGTATTGTTATTCATTTATGACATCTTCTGCAAGTTTTTCCTTGTACTGTCGGGTGCATTGCAATGGTGATGCCGGCAAGGTCCTGGCTGCAGGCTGCCTCTGGACTTACGAGTCCAAATCCTCAAATTTAGGTTGCTGATCCCACAAGTGCAAACTTCTTGGCTCCAAGTCTGGGTCTCTCTGCTTTCAGTTAGACAGGAAACCAAGGCTGGGCAAACCTCCAAGGTTTTAGATAGGCCTTCTGTTCAGATAAGCTTCCAAGGATGTTTCTGCTTGGGAACAGTAATGGTTCAAGTTCTTTCCTGGGTTTTAACTTGCACCTCTGTGACATACCAACAGATTTAGAACTGACGTTATAATTGGAGTCAAAATGCCCACATGTGACTTGAATTAAACAGACCTCCATGGATCACAGATGCAAGGCTAACTAATCTCAGGGTGTTAAGCTGAAATTTTCTGAGAGGCACCGAGCAATCTACCCTGGGAGAGATAAGTCTTTGGCCTGTGTGCTTATTTTTAACTGAGTACAATTTCTGTTGGGCTATAGAACAGTGTACTCATGTCTTAGAGATGTAGCCCAGTAGGGTGGGAAAATGAGCTTTAGCTTCATTTTGCCTTGAGTTCAAATCCCTTCTCCATCCATCCGTTAGTAGATGTGACCAAATCATTTAATTTTTCTGATCCTGTTTCTGGCACGTTTCTCACAGAATTATTGTAAAGGTCAAATTAGGTCTGTGTTGAGTTGGCATCTGGTCCCATCACTTCATGGGAAATAGATGGGGAAACAGTGTCAGACTTTATTTTTGGGGGGCTCCAAAATCACTGCAGATGGTGACTGCAGCCATGAAATTAAAAGACGCTTAGTCCTTGGAAGGAAAATTAGGACCAACCTAGATAGCATATTCAAAAGCAGAGACATTACTTTGCCAACAAGTCCATCTAGTCTAGGCTATGGTTTTTCCTGTAGTCATGTATGGATGTGAAAGTTGGACGGTGAAGAAAGCTGAGCGCCAAAGAATGAAAGCTGAGCACCAAAGAATTGATGCTTTTGAACTGTGGTGTTGGAGAAGACTCTTGAGAGTCCCTTGGATTGCAAGGAGATCCAACCAGTCCATCCTAAAGGAGATCAGCCCTGGGTGTTCTTTGGAAGGAATGATGCTAAAGCTGAAACTCCGGTACTTTGGCCACCTCATGTGAAGAGTTGACTCATTGGAAAAGACTTTGATGCTGGGAGGGATTGGGGGCAGGAGGAGAAGGGGACGACCGAGGATGAGATGGCTGGATGGCATCACCGACTCAATGGACATGAGTTTGGGTGGACTCCGGGAGTTGATGATGGACAGGGAGGCCTGGCGTGCTGCAATTCATGGGGTCACAAAGAGTCGGACACGACTGAGCGACTGAACTGAACTGAACTGAGTGACCAGAACATAATGAATGCTCCATAAATGGTGGATATTATTTCTAAAGCCCCAAGGAGAGGAGATGACTATGCTACACATTTATTTTAGAAACATGTTAGTAAAAATAATGAAATTATTAGAAATAGAAATTTGCTCAAGAGACCAAATTCTTTCAGACATTCTCATTATTCTTGATTCTTTCCAGATCTTTCACAGTGGTTACCCTGGCTTAAGAATTTCCCAATGTCTCCTAGAAACAATATATTAGGGAGAAGTTCTTTCAAGGTTTGGTAAAACTAATAATAGTGTTTTCCAGCTCAATTGGGAAGAATGAACATAGCCCTGGGGAAAGGAAGTTCTAATCTTACCTTTGCAATCAATTCAGCTTTATCAAAAACATGGGAGAACAAACATTCAAAAAACAAATAACAACTGTGAACAAAGCAAGAGAGAGAAATTCACCACTTGTGCCTTTTGAAAACAGAGCAGGGACCCTAAGCAGACAGGGAGAGCTCTTCACTAAGGTTCAGTGCAGTCGCTCAGTCAAGTCCCACTATTTGTGACCCCATGGACTGCAGCACTCCAGACTTTCCTGTCCATCACCAACTCCCCGAGCTTGCTCAAACTCATGTCCAGTCCATTGAGTCGGTGATGCCATCCAATCATCTCATCTTCTGTCGTCCCCTTCTCCTCCTACCTTCAGTCAGATTTGCTTAAATGGGTGAGGTTGAAGTGTCTGTGGGGATTGGTTGAGCAAAGGATCTTTGAGCACATGCTATGCGCATGACCTTGAAGGGTTCAGTGATCACAGAAAGATGATATGTCTCAGCATCTACAGCCCAGAATCTGAAAGTCAAGATCAACAGTACTTCATTCCAAGAAACGCCGAGTGCCCAGACTCTTTGGGCTTGTTCTCTCCAAAACGAGCCCATGGGTCATCTCTCACCCATCCTTTCACCTCTCCTGGGCTTATTAGAGTTATCCAATTTGGTTTTCGTGTATCAGTTACGTGAGAAATGTCTCTCATAATACAATTCGTGGGGCTCCGATTGGTGACACCAGTTCCCTTTTTAAAGTGTTCATGCTTAAAGCCGGACAATAACTACATATTTTCTGTTTGCTTATTTGATCCTATGCTTTCAAATCCCATGTCATTTGCTCCTTGAGTCATGACATTATTAATCTATTCCACCATTTTCTGCATTCCCCGATAATCCACAGCATCCTATCTCTCTCCTCAAAATTTTGTGTCTTGTCTCAGAAGGCTCTGATCTTTATTAGGGGGTATTTCCATAAACAATAGCTAAAATACAAATTTTAAAAATTTATCATGATTAAACTAATACTGTATTCTGCTTGTCAGCCTAGCAGAGGTATTGAAATGCTTTTGAGGGAGAGCAGTGGTACGGCTGCACCGTTTCCTGGTCAAATCTGTCTGAAGGTGGCAACTACTTGTCTCACCCCCTCCACCTGCCAAGACTGTGTTTAGTAACTGTAGTCAAACGAGCCTCTGTGAAATACACAGGAGAGCTGTGAGGCAATTATCACTAATCGAGTTGTTCTAGTTGATATCTGGGCACGGCTGGCTTTGTTTATGGCTCAGATGAGCACATTTTAACGATCCAAAGAAAATGAGCACAAGTTTCCACTTCCAGCAAATATTAATTCTGAACAAATGAATCCAAACAAAATTGCTGGTGAAAATGAAGTCCTTTTGACTTCAGCTTCCCCGATGTACTTTTCCATTAGTGGGGCCCTCTTGCTAAAGATTGAAAGAATGGTTCATGTTGGAGATGGTGGCTGCCTTTCAACTCAATCACTTCAACTCTGGAAGGTAAAAGTGCACTCCAGTTTGGGCTCCAGATATCCAACCTTCCAAGTGAAAGTACATCCTGTCCGAGCCAGGAAACACCACAGGAGAGCTACGTTCTCAAAAACATGCCATTTGCTTCTATGACAACCCTGGAAACATGCAAATATTATACATTTAGCAAAATCCCACACATTAGAGAGCAAACTCCTGGCTGTTTGAGATGTTTGACAGTTTCCAGCTTCATATGACGTATTTCCCTCAAGTCTAGCATTTCAAGTAAAAAGGAAATTCATTGCCTTAGGCCAAGCTTTTACTTCTCCAACATCCTAAAGGGATTATGCCACAGAATTCTATAAGAATTTGCAATCAGGACTTTGCTCAAAATCTTTCAGTGGCTTCTTTTTTTCTTTCACGAAAAGTCCAAATCCTTGAAGCCCATGCAACCTGGTACCAATGAATATTTTTACTCTTCAAATTTTCTGCCACTCCATCTCTTTTCCAACACCTTATGCTCCAACTAAATGGCATTTAACCAACAATTTTCTAAAAGTATCCTGAAATGTCAAATTCTATGCAGTTTGCTCCTCCCTCAGTCCCCAACTATGTTACCCTCTTCCCTTGAAATTCCTACATCCTATATCCATGCCCTAAGTCCTTGAGGTTTTCCATAAACTATAAGCCAAAATATGTTTAAACTTTTATTTACCCCTATTATAATTTTATCCACAGTTTACCCAGCGTACTTGTTATCTGCTCACAGTTTATTCACTTGGGGATCCTCTAGCTCTCCCCCAGCACAAGGCTGGCACATGGTATATTCACACTAAATGCTGTCATGCGTGTTCAATTAAACTGAAATAATGGTTACAGCTTACTCAGTTCAGTCACTCAGTCATGTCCAACTCTTTGTGACCCCGTGGACTGGAGCACGCCAGGCTTCCTTGTCTATCACCAACACCCAGAGCTTACTCAAACTCATGTCCGTAGAGTCGGTGATGCCATCCAACCATATCACCCTCTGTCGTCCCCTTCTCCTCCTGCCTTCAATCTTTCCCAGCATCAGGGTCTTTTCCAATGAGTCAGTTCTTTGCATCAGGTGGCCAAAGTATTGGAACTTTGGCTTCTAGGATGACGATTAGCACCATCAAAATAATTGGCCTAATAAGTATCTAAATTATATAAAAAATAACCTACATGGACCAATTTCATTTTCCCCACACAAATTAAGAGTTTGTTTCTTGGTGTTTGATCCCTTTTCAGCTCGACCTCTCCTAAAATTCCCATCAATCACACTGACCAAGAGATGATAAGCATCAGCAAATTTGCTGGATCCACCAGGACAGGCAAAGCAAAGAACGCAAAAGAAATGCTATACATGATCTCAGAAGTTTACAGTGCAATGAAGGGAAAGATACTAAAACCTGTGTAATATTTAGGGAACCCTAAACAGCCATGGTACCACCTAATAAAGCAAAAGGAAACCAGGGGAAGAGGAGGTGAGTGGAGACTGGAGTGGTGAGGGTAGGTGTCCTGTGAGAGATGGACTTGGGATGAGCCTTCAGGGTAGGTGGACTCTCAGGCACACAGCGGAGGTGAGGCCATGGTACGTCGAGGGAGGAAAAGAACACAGCTTCACAGGATGCAAGTCAGAGTGAGTGGAGGGCCCGCTGATGGGAGGGGACAGTGGATGGTCTGTGTTGGGTGGGAGAAGCAAGGGGGAGAGGAGCACACAGATTTAGGATGAGTGGTTTGAATGAAATCAGACAATGAATAAAAGAAGAATTCTAGAGAAAAACAAACACAAACTGGGAGCCATTATAGGTTCCTGAGCAAGTGCAAAGCAAAAGCAAGCCTTTTCCTTTAGAAGATTAGCTGAAAGCTGGTTGCAAAATTGGGTGGTGAGAGAGACTACCAACAGTGAAGGGCAAGTGAGGAAGTTAACCCTGAACAGAGCTGTAAGAGGAAGGTGAGGCTAGGCTGGTGGGGAAGTGTGTAGTGAGTTGGGGACAACTCCTAGGCATTCCGAAAGAAGGATGGACTCACTATGGGGAGAGAAGGGAGTCAGACAGGAACCACCATTTCAGCCTGGGGACTTTCATAACAAAGAATAGTGACTTGTTTCTATCTTTAGGAGACAGAAAGTGCTTTTTTCTGAGAAGATAGTATTTTGCACAATGGCTGAATAATTATGTATGGGGTGTACGTATTAACCAAAAACTTATGAAATGTCTAGAATCTGCTAAGTGCTGTGAATTTAGCAGTGAATAAGCGCAATTTCTGTCCTCAATGAGTTCAAAATCAGTGGTAGTTTGGTCTTAGGGAGCAACAGTGCATATTACCAGGATAAAACCTCCTAAAGAAGGCTTTCTGAAAGGAGGTACCAAGATGAATGATCAGGAGATGGTGGGGCAAAGAGGGTGGTTGTGAATGAAGCCTTTCAAGAGGTAGAAGCTTGAACAAAGATGAATAGAGCTGAGAAACAGGGGTTCCAAGTGGGTACCGATGATGGGAGTAATAGGTTTTGCAATCTGTATGCCAGGAGGATGCTTTGATAGATGGTACTCTGGCTCCATCCATCATCTAGCACCTATAGGAGAGCTGAAAAGGAATGTTTAACAACAACAACAACAAAAAACAGGTTTGAGTGGAATCAGAGACTGCAGCTCTGAAATTTGCCGTAAACAGAGAAAAAGATTGCTATTTACCTCTCCTGCAATTGATCTTGAACTATTTAATGATGCATATACAGACAAGGTGAAAACATCCTGCAGTGAGAATACAAATGCAAGCCCTTTGTCTGATAGATGAGATAGGGCAGGAAAACTGTAGATGGAAATGAAACTCTGTAAATCTACACTACAGCCAGTAGCCCCTATGGATATGAAATATTGATTTAGTGCTACCACCATTCTAAGTTCTGAATAAATTACCCTAATAGCATCTAAGCGTCTAGAGAGCTGAGATTTTCAGGGACAAGATCAAAAACTGCTCTTCAGTTACCAAGAACATACTGAGTTCCTACTAAGTGCCCGGCTCTATGACAAAATCACATTCGTTGGGAGAAAGCAACAAGTTAGTGGTATCAAGACTGGTCTGCAACCAACTGTTTTTGCAGACAATTCATTGAGAGCATGTGTTCCTCAGGTACATCAGATAAAGCTAATAAAAGGATACTGTGTAAAAGCATGCTTGTCGTAGGCATAACAACTGTAGCATCTCCACAAGAAGAGGCTTTTTAATTGGAGGATAATTGTTTTACACTCTGGTATTAGTTTCTGCTATACAGCAATGTGAATCAAGTATATGTATACATATATCCCCTCCCTCCCACCCCCTACCCCACCCCACCCCTCTAGGTTATCACAGAGCACTGAGCTGGGCTTCCGGTGTTATACAGCAGCTTCCCACACACAGTGTGGATATCTACTGTCTCAATTCCCCTCCTCTCCATGCTACTCTGTGTCCAAAGTTCTGTTCTCTACATTTGCATCGCTGTTTCTGTCCTGCAAATAGGTTCATCAGCTCCATTTTTCTAGATTCCATATATATGCATTACTATATGATATTTGTTTTTCTCTTTCTGACTTACTTCACTCTGTATGATAGACTCTAGGTCCATTCACATCACTGCAAATGATCCAATTTCATTCCTTTTTACGACCGAGTAATGTACCAGTGTTATATGTACCACATCTTCCTTGATGGACGTTTAGGCTGCTTCCCTGTCCTGGCTATTGTAAATAGTGCTGCACTGAACACTGAAGTACATGCGTCATTTAAAATTATGGTTTTCTCAGAGTATATGTCCAGAAGTGGGATTGCTGTGTCCTATGGTAGCCTTATTCCTAGTTTTTTAAGGAATCTCTGTTCTCCACTGTTCTCCATAGTGACTCTATCAATTTACATTCCCATCAACAGTGTAAGAAAGTTCCTCTTCATCCATAACCTCTCCAGAAGAGGATTTTTAAAGGAGTGTTACATATGTTAGGAACAGGACATTATAAACTGGGAATTTTCTATTCCTTTGTGATTCTTCTGATGTTTTTTTGTGTTTTAAGTCCATTTGCCACAGGAAGCATATAGTGGTTCATGGTCCAGTCTATAGTGTAAGGCAATTCCTCCTGGAATCCAAGAGATCCTGATCTGATTAATCTCCGAATAGGCCTGGGTATCAGTATTTTTTAAAAGCTCCTCAGCTGATTGCAGAATGTAGCCAAGGTTGAACACTGTTCTGACCTAGAGCATAACCGGTAGGTAGACAGTGGGACCCAGGGTGTTGGCCCCAGTCAGCCTGGTCTGGGCTCCAGGCAACATGACCCTGGGCCTTTGCATCAGGGTGAGTCACTCACCCAAGGCAGTGCTGAGCAGGACCGTAGGCCCTGGAGTTTAGTTTTCCACTGAATCTCAGATTTTCCCTCATGTCTCCTGCCCTCCCTCCCAATCCGCAGCTCCTCCAGAGAGAAGGAGAGATTAGGGGGAGAGATTGCGGGTAGAGTTCTAAGGCTGGTGCCATGAGGCATGCTGACTGCAGGGAGCAGGCGGCCTCTGACTGTGGGAGCACCATTAAAGGAAGGGCAAGGCTTTCCTGTTGGAGCTTTTCCCCTCTCGCTTTTACACGGATTTCCTGCCCTAAGGTGACCTGTGGTCTCTGCCTGTGGGCACAGAAGACTGACATCTCTTTGGGAATAAACAAAAGATCAATTCCTGTCTCACCTGATTCATGCGGAGGTAACTGGAAGCGCTCATGGCAGCGTGGTTAGGGCAAGGGGAAAGGGCTCCATGTGAGAAAACTGGCTTATAATTTCTGAAGACGTGAGAACTGAAAGGTTATTTTAAACAAAAACTTCAGAGCTTAGCTCCATTCATTTTTCTGAATTCTGCTACCTTTGGGAAAAGCCCTCTACTGCATTGCTTTTGTTTCAACAAAGTATCTTTTAAAAATATTCATTTATTTAATTGGAGTATAATTGCTTTGTAATGTTGTGTTAGTTTCGGCTGTACCACAGAATCAGCTATATGTATACATGTAGCCCCTTCCTCTTAAGCCGCCCTCTCACCCTTCTAGGTCATCACAGAACACCAAGCTGAGTTCCCTGTCCTATACAGCAGCTTCGCACTAGCTGTTTGATGCATGGTCATGTATATACATCAATGACACTTTTTCAGCTTGTCTCACCCCCTGCTTCCTGCCCTGTGTCCACAAGTTTGTTCCCTATGTTTGCATCTCTCTTCCTGCCCTCTCAGGCTTTGTTCTCCTATTCGGTTTCAGTAAGGAAGACAGAGATGTGTAACAGGTAGCATACAATTCAAATGAATGGTAAAGTTACTGCCTAGCTTTCTCTCTCTCTCCTTCTGGACTACAAAAGTATTGTGAAACCTAGGAGGTCCTGAGCACTCAGCCAGTCCAGCGTCCTTATTTCGCAGAAGAGGGAACAGAGCTCCTCGGAACTGAAGTGACTTGGAAGTGGCACAGCTGAGTGGAAAACTAAACTCCAGGGCCTATGGTCCTGCTCACCACTGCCTTGGGTGAGTGACTCACCCTGATGCAAAGGCCCAGGGTCATGTGTCCTATGGTAGCCTTATTCCTAGTTTTTTAAGGAATCTCTGTTCTCCACTGTTCTCCATAGTGGCTCCACAGATCCACCTCCTTTAACCTTTCTGCTAGGTCTTCTTTTCCAGCCCTTCAATCATCTTGACAACTTTGCTCTGAAGCCCATCCAATTTCTGCTGCCCTTTCTCTGAAGCTCCTGGGATTAGACACATGACCCCAGAGGGGCCCAATGTTATCTGAGCATAAACAGAAGATTGCTTTAGCGTTCCCACATTCTAGGCATCCATTCCAGTGCTCCACTTGCTCCAGGGGGTTATTTCTGAGGATGACCTTCTGGTCTATTTCTGACATGCTGGAACTTGCTTTCCTGACTCACGTGTCTTAGGTCTGATTTTCTTCCCCAAGTGTAATGATGCCTTTAGTGAGCACGCCTTGCAGAGGGTAACACCTCAGATGCTCAAAACATCTTTCTTTCTGGAAACACAAAGCACCTTTCTAAGAACCATTCTAAGCCTCCTTGATAATTCTAGAGGGCAGGGGAGGCCGCCAAATTCCAACTCTGTGGTTAGAGAGATTAAAATTCAAAGTTAAATTGAGTTAGCCTGAATCATCTATGAAGATGGATGAAAATTATTCTGGAGGGCAGAGAAGGCACTTTATCCCTAGTCGGCACCAAGTCAATCACTCCATACCTAGGGTACCCCTCCCCTGCTCTACTCACAACTACCAGCCAATGCCTCCTTATTCACTGTCGAGGCGATTCCTTCACGTTCATTGCTCACATGCTTTCAACTCCACAGCAGATAAGATACGAAGCAAATTCAAGATGCTTGAGCTTTGCCCTTGAAGGAGTTTGTGAGTCGGCAATTTTTAAATCGATGGGGGAACCTGTTTATTTTCTAGATCCTATCAAGCTATCTTCCTATACGGCCCTCCACTGTGTTCCCTGAGCAGCTTATTTATCATTGCTGCGTGTATCTCATTGTCTTGTACCCAGTTACCTCCCTCACCTGCTGCGCTCCTCCTCCCCACTCCAGGCTCCAGGCTAGAAGTTCCATAGCTTGCAGGAAATGGGGATGGTCCACTTTATGCTTGTTTGTGGAATGAATGCATGCTCCAGAGAGCCCCCTCTGCGGGTCCCCACCCCCACCTCTGGGTGCCTCGACTCTGCTTTCCCAAGGGTCATCCTAGGAAGACAGAAAGCACTCCCTGTATGGAGCTTGTGGGTTCTCCTGAGGAGTTTGGATTCTGCTTCATCCTCAAGCCCATGAATCAGTGATTGATTCTTCCAGGGAGCAGCCATCGCAGACATTTGGGGTTGACGTCTGTCTCTGCTGTCTCACGTCAAAGGGATGCTGTCTAAGCAACTGTTATCGCAGAGTGGAGCAGGGAATAAGTAAGCACTAAGATGACTCCAAGGACTGGACGATTTCGGCACCCAGGAAACTGACACAGAGAAAGGACACGTTCAGGCAGTGTGTGTCGGTGATTGTGGCCATGGTCTCTTCACACCCTCCCTAGAAACTCTCCAAGGAAGGCTCCCGTCCACTGCGCAGTTCTCTTGCCTTGTAATGTCTGAGCTCTACAGCATTCTAGACACTGAGCTCTCTTGGGATGGTGCCCAGAACGAGGTTCCGGGAACACAAAATATTTCCACAATCCCTGGGGTGAAGCTACTGATGGAAGCAGCCGAGGTGAAAGCTCAGCGGGGGTTTGCGGCTCCTCCGCCTTCTGCCCGCTCCCTTCCGGCAGGTCAAGCCAGGGGCCAGCCCTTTGGAAGTCCTGCACAGGGGGACGGCTTATTATTATTGTCAGCCAAGGCTATGTATGATCCAGTGCTCAGAATTGTCGCCAGTTCATATGTGAGAAGACATTGTCCCTGAAATGATCCTACAACTAGCTAACACTCATTGAGCCTGCCCACTACATGGGTTATCTTATTCAAGACCAGCTGTGAAGCAGATACTTTCATGTCTGAATTACAAATGAGAATGGGTTTCCCTGTCACCAAATTTAATAAATTTCATGATTGGGAATTCTACCCCAGCATAGACCAGGGGTCCACAAGCCGTCCTCTTTCCATTTCATGGTGTTGCCTTGGCTGGGAATCTTGGAAGAATTATGTCTGAAGGCATCACCAAGGCAGCAGGATGGAAAAGCAGCGGAGAGTCAAGAATTCACTCGCAGGTAATTGGAAAGGTAACATGAATGCTTTACCCAACAGAGCACCAGCTCCAACATGGTGATGTAACACCAATTAAGCTCCTTAAACCAAGAAATTTCCTCGGGGAGTCCCATGGATGGACTGCTCGGCCCTGGCAGACTCTCTAAGAATCTGAGATGTACGTGCATGCATACACACACACACACACACACACCATGAAATAGAGTTCACTGACATCAAAGGCTCAGACAGCCTTGTGTTCCCTTCTGTTTTCTCGATTTCCAGCAGTCTGCAATGTATCCCAGACAGAAGAATTCAACAGACTGAAATTGAAAACCTAGTAAGTGGCAGCACCCAGAGAGGAAGCTTTAAATGAGAAAATCTCCACTTTTTTTTCCTGGAAAGTCCCCCAAGAGAAAAGAAATCTTTCTTCTCAAGCTATTCAAACCAAACTCAGAGCCAGTGGACAATGAGACAATACAAAACATTAAATATGAGAAAGGGTTTTGACAACTGCCAAGAGCCACACACTATGCCTACCCACTTAGTCTTAGTCTTCCAGCCTGGTCTCAACTGCAGCTTGTAGATTCTTTTAAAATGATTCCTCTAATACTTTTTTGCATGTATTTGTTAATGTCCATCTCTCCCCTTTCAGACCAAAATATACCTAAGGGCTAAGTCTGTGTCTCTGATCCTTCACATGGTGACTAACACATAGGAACTCAGTAGTCATTTGCTGAAATAATACTTTTTTTTTTTTTTTGGCTTCAGTCTACCAGGCCAGACAGCCTCTTCCTATACCTAAAACCTGTATTTCAGTCATCATGAACTTGAACTGACATGAACCTAGAAGCTCTTCTTTCAGGGTGGTCCTAAACTGAGCCCAGGTCTGGAAGAGAGCCAATGCTTGATTTGGATTTGATCCTTGGCTCTATCACTCACTTAAAGGTTAGTTGATTTTTCCACTTCTCAACTTAGCATTTGTAAAGTGGGAATTCTAGAAACCTCAGAGAACTATTGTAAAGTAGAGGAGTATTCTCAGCATGACCACTTTAACGATTCTGCCAAAATTTCTATTCGGCCACGTCACTTGTCTGCTCAGAAATTTCCAGTGATGTATCAGTTCATTCATAATAAAAGTCAAATTCCTCGTGCTGGCCTGCAAGGCCCTATAGGATCTAGCCTATGGGACTGCTCTTCTCTGCCCAGACAGACTAGCCTCCTTGCAGTTCACTGGACATTCTAAACCCTCTTTCCACTGGCTGTTCCCCTGCATGAGTTCTCTTTTACTCACATGGCCAGCCTCTTCAGCTGCTTCAAGTGTCGTGGTCTCAGTAAGCCTACCACCACAACCAACATCTGATTTAAAATGGCACCTTGAACCCCACACTCACCATCTTGGCCCACTGTACTCTGATCTATTATTTTTCCAAAGCACTTTCCCCTTCTAACACAGTCTCTACTTCCCTATGTATATGTGTCTTGCCTGGATGTCTCCAGTGTCATTCTCTCCCCCAAGTATTCCTTCATAATGGGCAGGACTTTTGTGTGTTTTGTACATTGATGTACCTCAAGTGCCTAAAACAGTGCCTGGCACACAATGTGGGCACTGAATAAATGAGTATCAGTGCAGTGAAGATAGCTCAGTGCTTGTCACAAAGACAGTCTCAGTAACTGTTTCCATCATCACCACCACGGTCATTGTCATGACATTCATCATCACTGGGACACTAGTGTTCATCTTATAAAGCCCTGAGAAGGAAAAGAGTTAAGGTATAGAGTACATCTAGCACAGGGCTGGTATATACAAGTACTTTGTGAATGTTATTTCCTTTCATCTTTTCTTTTCTGGCTTTTGCTATTGCTCCTTGGAGGACCCTTAAGACATAGCTGTGAAGCAAAATAAATTACCCGGTCCACATATAAGAGTAACATAGGGCCATTTACAGGGCATTTTGAAACTGTTGATTAATTATTACTATGATCATTAGCTGAGTATCAGAACTGAATTTGTGTGACTTTGTATTCTCTTGATCTTGATTCTCTATATTAAGCACAGTTTCTGCTGATTTTTCTACAACTCATTAGAAAGAAGAAGTAGGAGGAAGAAGAGGAGAAGGAAAGAAATAAAAATGTTTATTGCTTTCACAGTATATGGGTTTACATATATTCCAGGGGGAAATATACTTGTAAGAAAAGAACATTACATTACCAGTCTAAAGTTAAGCATTTTCTAGAATAATAAGCAGAGCTATGATATTGAGGGATACGAAGGTACATATTTCCATGCTAATGGCTAGCAATGCCAGGTTATAGAGTTTTCAAGTCAGGAGACATACTCACTTTTTAAAAACCTTTTCTTTTCTCTTTCCTGTGTCAATGTAAAGTGAATTATTTCGAATGCTAAGCATGTCTGGGTGCAAAAATTCTGCTTGTTAACATAAAACACAGTAATGACACCTCATTTTCCCTGCCTGTTGGAAACACTGAGAATGCACAGAATGCAGAAACCTTGGATAGGACCAAACATCAGGACGAGTTACTTCTGGTTGTCAAATCCATGTGCCCCTTGGGCTGGAAATGCACCTCTAATGCCTTTCTTTTCCTCAGTGTTCCAACCAATCATATGGCTTTTGCATCCATATATATACATATATGGATATATATAATAAGCATGTTTGAACCAAGCAGTTCTTAAATGCTGCATGGAACAGCTCCAGTGCTTATTGACAGAACTGTCTTACTGTCATCCTGGTGTTGTGCCGTTCTGCTTTTCTGTAAAATGCTTTTACAAGGAGACATGCTTATCATATCACATTAGAAAGTCAAATGGCTCTTTTATAAATTCCATACTTTGGTTGGAAATCATGCGCAGATGCCAACTCTCTTAATGTGCCAATAAATACATTTTCTGCATAAAATGTGCACCATCTTAACTTCCCACCTGCCACCCCCGTCCCTCATTTATGGGATAGCCAGTGTTGGTATAGCCCTTATGACAGGCAAGTGTACTTTGTTAGGGGTGATTTCCTGGGACAAAGCTAGGGTAAGATTCATACTCAAATTTAAGCACCATAAAAGTTCAAATAGTAAATGCAAACATTCGTCCTAAAGGTCAGAGGTAGGGTTGAAGTTAGGATCCTAAAGCCAGGAGTAGGATTTATATGGGAACAAGAGTGAATCAAGGGAAAAGGGTGTAAAGTGAGTCAGCATATCTAAAAAGGCCAGAATCAGGGCAGAGGTTTCACTGCCACAGAAACAGGGCAGTGTTTAAGACAGACAAGGGACAGTTTGTAGTTGTTTAATAAAGATATTTATTGAACATTACACAAATTGCTTAAAGACAAACAGAACTCCTGAAAAAGTTACTCTTTGAAGAAAATATATGGGGAAAATGTTAAACAATGCTCCTGGGAATGATTTCTTGGACACGACACCAAAAGCGCAGACAATAAAAGCAAAAATAGGCAAGTGAGACTACATCAAACTAGAATGTTTCTGTATAACACACAAAACAGCAACATGAGAAGGCAACCTACAGAATGGAAGAATATATATACAAGCCATATAGCTGATAAGCGGTTGTGATCCAAAAGATACAAGGAAGTTCTTCCATTCAAAGGCATAAAAGCAATCTTATTTTAAAAATGGGGCTTCCCAGGTCGTGTTCGTGGTCAAGAACATGCCTCTCAACGCAGGAGACTTAAGAGATGAAAGTTGGATCCCTGGGTCAGGAAGATGCCCTGGAGGAGGGCATGGTAACCCACTTCAGTATTCTTGCCTGGAGAATCCCATGGACAGGGGAGCCCGGCAGGCTAAAGTCCGTAGGGTTGCAAAGAATTGGACATGAGTGAAGCAACTTAGTATGTTTTAAAAATGAAGTAAACAAGTATTGATGAGTATGTTGAGAAAAGTTAACCCTTGTTGTTGTTGGTGGGACTGTGAAATGGTGCAGCCCCTATGGAAGACAGTACGGACGCCCCTTAAAAAAGTAAAAGTGCTATATGATCCAGCAGTCGCATTTCTAAATATTTATCTAAAATAATTGAAATCAGGATCTTGACATCAAGTGCAAATATTTGCATTCTCATTTTCATTGCAGCATTAATGCTATTTGTCATAGCAACATGTGGGAACAACTTAAATGTCCATTGATAAATGACATTTTTAGCATCTTTGTAGTTTTCCTTATTCTAGGATTTCATATCTTTGGGATCATATGGTATGCAGCCTTTTCATACTGGCTTTTTTCTCCATGTCTTTTCATGGCTTGAGAGCTCTTTTATTTATTTATTTATTTTGTTGTTGAGTCACTAAGTTGTGTCCAACTCTTTGTGACCCCATGGACTGTAGCCCGCCAGGCTCCTCTGTCCATGGGATTTCCCAAGCAAGAATCCCAGAGTGGGTTGCCGTTTCCTTTTCCAAAGGATCTTCCGGACCCAGGGATCGAACCTGTGTCTCCTGCATTGCAGGCAGAGTCTTTACCATCTGAGCCACAAGGGAAGCCCTCGTTTATTTTTAGTGCTGAATAACATTCCAATGTCTGGATATACCACACGTTTATTTATATATTCGCCTACTGAAAGACATCCTGGTTGCTTTCATCTTTTGTTAATTATGATAAGCTGCTATAAACATCTGTATGCAGATTTTTGTATGGACATTAGTTTTCAACTCATTTGGGTAAATGCCAAAGAGTGAAATTGTTGGATCATATTGTGAGAGTATGTCTAGCTTTGAAAGAAGCTGCCAAATTACTTTCCAAAGTTCCAAAGTAGCTGCTCCATTTCAGTATTAACCACCAGGATGAAGATTGTTATTGCTCCATATCCTTGCCAACATTTGGTGTTGCCAGTGTTTCGGGGTTTAGACATCCTAATAGGTGTGTAGTGGTATCTCATTATTATTTTATTGATTTAGTTACACTTTAATTAGTCAGATGCCTAGGGAGAACAGCAAAGAGAAAGGACTCCTATAGGGAATATATTTATAGCATATCTCAAAATATGTTGTGTACTACAAAATCTTGCTTCTCCTTGTAGAAGTCTATTAATACTCCTTTTCCCTTTAGCATCTCTACTTTTTATGTGATTCTGTTAATTATTGTTTTAATTTGCAAAGAAAACAATCTGATGACATTGAAAATCTTTTCATAGGCTATGTTGCCATCTGTGTATCTATGTTGGTGATATTGTTTGTTCCGATCTTTTGCCCATTTTTGATTGAACTGCTCATTTTCTTACTGCTGGCTTTTTTAAGTCCCTTGTATATTCTGGACAATAGTCCTTTATCAGATGTGTCTTTTGCAAATATTTTCTCCCAGTCTGTAGCCAATGCAGGAGATACAGTTGTCCAGGAAGATTCTATACGCCATGGAGCAAAT
The DNA here is from genome assembly GCF_001704415.2 of Capra hircus. Taxonomy (NCBI): domain Eukaryota; kingdom Metazoa; phylum Chordata; class Mammalia; order Artiodactyla; family Bovidae; genus Capra; species Capra hircus. The sequence goes on along the minus strand of NC_030823.1, from coordinate 63,939,643 downwards.
AAGCCCACGAGCCACAGCTGAGTCTGTATTGCCACAACCACTGAAGCTTGTGTGCCATCGAGCCCAAACACGGCAGCTGCTAAGCCCATGTGCTGCAGCTACTGAAGCCTGCATGCCTAGAGCCTGTGCTCTGCAAGAAGAGAAGCCACCACGATGAGAAGCCTGCGCACAGCTAGAGAAAAGCCCTCCCAGCAACAAAGACCCAGTGCAGCCAAAAATAAAGTAAAGAAATAATTTTTTAAAATGTTTCAAATTTTGAAAGTTTTGTTGGCATTAAATCACTTTTGGGAAAAAGCACTCTTGATTGGCTCCATATTAGGCATGTGATACTTTCAAACAGACAAGCTAAACATCAGCAGCTGGAGTCAAGAGAGCATTGGTATGTGTTTTTCATGGACCCTTAGGTTGGTCACAACTGAAATAGTACCCTGGCGCTACCCTGCCTTAGTTTCCAAGCACTCCGTGCATACCAGTCCCTTGTCCAAGTTACAGCTCAGTTCTAAAGATTGGAATCACCATTTCATATTCTGGAGTTATGACTACTAATCTCTGATAATTTCTGAAGGGATGAGTTAAGGCAGCTGAATACACATGTTATGGTACTATGGGTTGGTAGTAACAAAGATTAGGAGGAAAAACAAAAGCAATTTTGCCTCCAGATAATTATACAACTCTAGGAGAGAGGAGACACATTCAATTCCTGGGCAAATCCTAACTTTTAATAAACGGCAGATGCAAAGTTGTGACTGTCATGACAAGCAATGCTAGGTGAGCTATGTGTGCTGCACAAAGGAATTCCAAGAACAAAAAGGAAAACATTTATTTCTATAAATGCTCATACTTGTGAATATTGGGGGAAAAGATCACAAACGTTGCTGTCAAATCTCCTTGCATATTTTCTTTATGAACTTATTTATTCTGATTCTGAACCAGTGACATTTTCTTTTTCCCAAAACCTTTCTTTCATATAAAGAAAACTGACTCATTAACAGCTCCAGAAGAGGTTAATGATTTGGTCTAATTACTTCTCCAGGGAAATGGGGAGAAGCTCAGATAAATAAAGAGATGGTTTTCTGTAAGAGAATATGTTATGTGAATGTTAACATATTACCTCTTCTTTCACCAAGGCCCGACACGACAGAAGAGGGAAAATAAAAGACTTGTTATGTTCTGCTATCTAATCTGCAACTGCATTTCAAAGATTAAAAAATAACTCATTATTCAAGCTCCACAGGGTCAGGAAACTTCAAATGAGATAAGATTCGATATTGATAAACAGTGTGCTTCTTAGGAAGATCATTTCAAAATGTATGTGGCTTCCTTAGCCCTACTCATGTATTCCCACCCCATCACAAATCTATTGAGGATGTGTTGCTTGACATTCAATGAGGTTTTGTTTCTGTTTGTTAATTGAAGGATAATTGCTTTACAGAGATTTGTCATTTTCTGTCAAATCTCAACATGAATCAGCCATAGGTATACATATATCGCCTCCCTTTGAAGCTCCGTCCCATCTCCCTCCGCATCCCATCCCTCTAGGTTGATCCAGAGACCCTGTTTGAGTTTCCTAAGCCATACAGCAAATTCCCGTTGGCTATCTATTTTACATATGGGCTCTTGAGGGTCCCTTGGACTGCAAGGAGATCCAACCAGTCCATTCTGAAGGAGATCAACCCTGGGATTTCTTTGGAAGGAATGATGCTAAAGCTGAAGCTCCAGTATTTTGGACACCTCATGAGAAGAGTTGACTCATTGGAAAAGACTCTGATGCTGGGAGAGACTAGGGGCAGGAGGAGAAGGGGACGACCCAGGATGAGACGGCTGGATGGCATCACGGACTCGATGGACGTGAGTCTGAGTGAACTCCAGGAGATGGTGATGGACAGGGAGGCCTGGCGTGCTGCGATTCATGGGGTCACAAAGAGTCGGACACGACTGAGCGACTGAACTGAACTGAACTGAATTCCATGTTACTCTTTCCATACATCTCACCCTCTCCTCCCCACTCCCCATGTCCATAAGTTTATTCTCTATGTCTGTTTCTCCATTGCTGCCCTGTAAGTAAATTCTTCAGTATCATTTTTCTAGATTCCGTATATATGTGTTAGAATACAGTATTTATCTTTCTCTTTCTGACTCACTTCACTTTGTATAATAGGTTCTAGGTTCATCCACTTCATTAGAACTGATTCAAATGTGTTCCTTTTTATGGCTAAGTAATATTTCTTTGTGTACGTGTACCACAACTTCTTTATCCATTCATCTGCTGATGGACATCTAGGTTGCTTCCATGTTCTAGCTATTGTAAATAGTGCTGCAGTGAGCAATGGGATACATGTGTCTCTTTCAGTTTGGGTTTCCTCAGGGTATATGCCTAGGAGTGAGCTTGCTGGGTCATATGGTAGCTTTAGTCCTAGTTTTTTAAGGAGTCTCTATACAGTCTTCCATAGCGGCTGTATCAATTTACATTCCCACATTCATGGTTTGTAGACTTTTTGATGATGGCCATTCTGACTGGAGTGAGGTGATATTTCATTGTAGTTTTGATTTGCATTTCTCTAATAATGAGTGATGTTGAGCATCTTTTCATGTGTTTGTTAGCCATCTGTATGTCTTCTTTGGAGAAATGTCTGTTTAGGCCTTTTTCCCACTTCTTGACTGGGTTGTTTGTTTTTCTGGTATTGAGTTCTATGAGCTGCTTGTATATTTTGGAAATTAATCCTTTGTCGGTTGTTTCATTATTTTCTCCCATTCTGAGGGTTGTTTTTCACCTTGCTTATAGTTTCCTTTGCCATGCAAAGGGCTTTAAGTTTAATCAGGTCCCACTTGTTTACTTTTGTTTATATGTCCGTTACTCCAGGAGGAGGGTCAGAGAGGATCTTGCTTTGACTTATGTCATCGAGTGTTCTGCCTATGTTTTCCTCTAAGAGTTTTACAGTTTCTGATCTTACGTTTAGGTCTGTAATCCATTTTGAGTTTATCTTTGTGCATGGTGTTAGGAAGTGTTCTAATTTCATCCTTTTACATGTAGCTGTCTAGTTTTCCCAGCACCATTTATTGAAGAGGCTGTCTTTGCCCCATCGTATATTCTTGCCTCCTTTGTCAAAAATAAGGTACCCATAGGTGCGTGGGTTTATTTCTGGGCTTTCAATGAAGTTTTGATGACCTGTTTATATGTATGGGTGAAGCTATTGAGTGTTCTCTACGTGCTGGGCACAGGCAGACTCACTGCATGGATGTGACTGAGAGCAAAGGCCCGGGGAGCAAGACAAGACATGGGCAAGGACTGCAATAACTAGAAGCACATGGCACTGCGTGATTCCTGCTGAAAATTATCTGAAAGAGGTACCAGCACATCTTGCCACAAAATCTGGAAATTGTATGTAGTAGCAGATGAAACAGGATCATACTTTCACATACTATTGCTATTTATTTCATCTCTTAGACTTATTAAAAATTTTGCCTCCTCTGGAAACTTGGGGTGTGTGTGCACCTAAACCCCTTCTTTACTTTTTTTTTTTTTTTTGATGTGTTAATGGCTTCTTTTTTCCTAGTTTCAGTTTACTACATATGATTTGAGCCTACGAGCTAAAATGCATTCTGTGAGCTGTATTGGACATTATAAGAATACGTAAAATATATTCAGAGAGTTGTGAGAAGATAATATACCCATAAAGCAAGAATAGGATGCTCTGCCAACCTCAGTCCTCAGGGAAGCAGAAGCCAAGATGAAGTAAGAAATATTGATGTTAAAGATGTCGTGGGGTAACACCTATGAGAGATAAAGGGGAGAGGGAATAAGCTGAGAGGACCTTCAGTCTGTGATGTAGGACCTTCACCAGCTTTGAAAGGAAAGCGGGGAGAATAGAGGATTGGAGAGAAAGAGCTCCTTTTCCAGACTGCAGTGCAATCTAAGAAGGTCTCAGCCAGCCCACTGGGGTGAGTGACCACCCCACTGTGCTCAGGCATTGCCTGGGAGCTTCCCAGGAAGGGGGGCTGGGGTCGAATGCTGCAGTGGACTCCATCAGTACTGCACCCGGAGGCTTTTAGTAAACGGCACTCTTTCCAGCAGATTCTTCTTGAAAGGAGATTTGAACAGGGCACCTCCATAGTTGACACAGATGGTCTACAAAATGGAACACTCAGAGAAGAAAGAACCCTGAGATATTAAAAGGGACTGACATTCAACTGAAGGATCCACAAAATTGAGAAAGTATCTTAAAATGTAGAGTAAGTCAAAGAGATATAA